>NC_137032.1:19833525-20116025 GCF_032717465.1 Coenobita brevimanus
CAGAGACGTGGGCGATACTTAAAGGGTTTTTTTATCACCCCTTTGGTCCCGAATTAATCCTTTTTAGCTCAACTGTCCCTCGTTTGTTTCTTTTTTCCTCGTGATTGCTGTCCCTCTCTATTTCCTTCTCCCTTGTGCTACAAGGTCTTACTGGCTTAGTACAGTCTTCTCTCTTCATATTTCAATATATTTGGTGAAATATAAAAGGCAGTTAGACAACAAATAGTTTAGTATTAGTTTACTGCCAATGCAAACAGATATCATGTGTCAAAGAGCATAATAACCGTTGAAACTGATGAAATGTAATACTGTACCAATATTACATTGGTTAAGGAAAGCATTGCCGGTTCTCTTCGTTAGAGGTCGGAATCTATTACTCTGGTTCACTAGACTTCGTTTCCACTGCTTCGAATATTATGAATAAACGAAACTACCAGCTGACATGCTGCTCTACTGTGCTATGTTGCCAGTTACGTTTTACAGATTGCTGACGCTTGTTACTCTATTATACTCCATGTTCGATCATTAAATACTGTAGTATTCTTTATACGTTGTTTCGTGCCACTTACTAGTTATTAACCTTGATTTACGTATAATTTGATGAGAATATTTGCGTCACCACCACTCAAAAGTTCAGTCAATCACGGTCCACCTTACACAGGCTCTGGGTTCTGAGCGATTCATTCATAACGATACGTGGACTTACTACAGGGGACTGCCAGATGTCTCCATATACCCCAATATTTTTTTCGCACTTCCTCCTTGTTCAACTGTACATCTTAGAAGGGCACTGACGAAAAAAAGGAAGAGAGTTGGTGATAGGACAGTGCCCTGAGGAACACCACTATTGATAGAGCTTGGAGAAGAACGGTGGCCATCTACAACAGCAACTATAGAACGACCAGAAGGGAAGCTAGAAATGAAGGGACAGATAGGATAGTAACCATAAGAGGGTAATTTGGAAATTAAATGTTTATACAAGACTCGATCGAAAGCCTTTGACATGTCAAGTGCAATGGCAAAGCTTTCGCCGAAGTCCCGAAATGAGGATGACCATGAGTCTAAAAGGTAGGATAGAAGATAGCCAGTGGAGCATCCCTGACAGAACCCATACTAACAATCGGAATGAAGGTGGCGATAGGAATGATGCTTTATATTTTTTTGGGTAAGAATAGACTCGAAACCTTTTGAGACACTGGATGTTAAAGCAGTAGGGTTGGGAATGGTCACCCTTCTCTGGGACAGGCTGAATGAGAGCAAGCTTCAAGCAAGAAGGGAAGGCACAAGTTGATAGACAAAGGCGAAAGAGCTTACCTTGTCAAGATGTAAGCACAGAAGCACAGTTCTTGAGAACAACAGGAGAGATCCCATCAGGCCCATATGCCTTGTTAGTATTGAGGCCAGTGATGGCAGAAAAAGCTGAAGAACTTTTAATGTCAGCCATGAGGAAGTCAGAGGGGGGAAGTGATGGAAGAACAGCATTGGAATTGACTGAGGTGGAATTGGAGGAGAAAGTATGATCAAAGAGATCTACTGTGATCTGCTTTATCAGTAGAAGAAATACCTACAGAGCCATCAGAAAAGAGGAGGGAAGGATTATGAGATAAAGTTGTTAGAATGGTTTTTGGTAAGGAGTGGAAAGAATTCGAGTTGGAGAGATTTGACCATTTAGTACAGATGAATTATTTTGAGCAGGTCGAAGAACAGACTTAGCATGATTCCGGGCAGAAACATGACGAAGATGAGATTCAGGGGTCGGTTGGCTCTGGTACTGTTTGTAGGTTTCTCCTTGTTGTGGACAGCATTAGAACAAGTGTGATTAAATGAAGATTTCTTTGCATTAGTCAAAGGATATGAGAAGGAAATGTATCCTTCCAAGCCAGAGAGAATAACTTCCTCCATGTCCATGGCACACTCCGATGGCTCTCGGCCATGGAAGGAATAATCATTCCAGGGAAAATGAAAGATATATTGCCTGAGGACCTCCAAATCAGCAGCTCCAAAGTGCCACAACCGACGATTCTTTGGAGGGTCCACAGACCATACTGGAGAGATAGGATAGGTTAAGGTGATAAGGTTGTGGTCGGAAAAACCCAATGGAGAGGAAAGATTAACAGTGTAAGCAGAAAGATTAGTTGAATGGAAGAGGTCAAGTATGTTGGAACTCTCTCCAAGGTGGCCAGGGATATGGGTAGGGTGCTGTACAAGCTGCACTAAGTCATTCAGGACAGAAAAGATGTAGCTTGTTAACAAGGTGGATCAGTGAGAGGAGAGGAGAGCCAAAGGTGGTGGTGAGCATTGAAATCTCCTAGAATGGAGATTTCAGAGAAATGAGAAATGGATAGTATGTGTTCTATTGCAGAAGTAATATAGTCAGAGAACAGTTCATAGTCAGTAGAATTAGGGGATAAGTAAAAAACACATATAAATATTTAATCAGAGAATGACAGCAAAGCCGAAGCCAGAGAGCAGTGAATTCAGAAGAATCAAGTTCAAGAACACGAGAGCAAGTTAAGTCGTTGCGTACATATACACAACAGCCACCTTTGGCTTTGAAATGAGTATAGAGAAAGTAGGAGGTTACGGAGAAAGGTTTATCAGTTGCCTTAGACAGCTGAGTTTCAGCTGGGAAGAGAAGGTAAGGTTTAGACGAGATGTGGTACTCAACAGAGAGAAAGTTAAAGGAAAGGCAGCGAATGGTGTGGAAATGAACTGAATCAGACAGTGGTTCCTGGTATCTTGCTGGGTCGCCGTTGGGAGAGGGGCAGATGGTCGGGGCGAATATCCCCCCCTCCATGAGGACTCTGGGCTTGATTATGAGACAACATTTTGGTTGAATTTGGTATAGGAAGTGTAGTGTGTAATGTCCATCTAGTTTGATGTTGATATTTAAAGAAACTTGTATAAGAGAGTATGCTGACCTACTGTGTTACTGAAACACTGAAAAAGTTCAGCAAAGGGGGATGATTAGGAACTAGCCCTAAGGACTGATGAAAGGGGAGCTCCAGCTCTCCCTGTCATCAGCTTTCCATCCACCTTGTGAGTACCGCCCTGCTCGACTGGTGCAACAGTGTACTCTATACCAATTTACTTAAATTAGGAAAGCCTCCAAGAGGAGGTAGTAGTGTAGTAGTAGTAGTAGTAGTACTAGTAGTAGGAGTAATTGCAATAGTAGTATAAGTAGTAGCACCCTCAGATTCATGTGAAACGTGAATCCAGTGGACTGCTGGCTGAAATTGCCCTTCTCCGGCAGTCCTCCTCTCGGGAGATAGGGAGGGAGTTAAGGGATGTATGTACAGTACATCCAGGTACAGTCAACCGAAAAGTATCGACCCTGTTACTGGACGTATCATTCTTAACCATGGACCAAGCACTGTGGTATGTTGGGCACCCTGTTATTAGAAGTGCAAATATTGTCCTTGGTATTTATTAGGACGCATAATCGCATACGAGTACATCGTCAAAAAGTTGTGTCGGTGCCAGCGTATAAAAGCACCCCGCTTCATTACTGTCCCCCAGACGCGAAGGGGTCGGTGAAGGCTGAATATAACCTCTCTATTCGAAAGTCTCTCCAAAGCTGGGAGAAGTCTTCAGAAGTGTATAAGAAACAAGAAACAGGTCATTATAGAGAAGTAGGTAATATGAAACGTAGCTGGATCGTTCTCTACAATACGTAAATTAGGAAAAAAAAAACATGTGTGAGAGAATTCAAACACCTAGTGTTTACTGCGTGAACCAGTTCGTTTGTTGCGAAAATAAGTGGTATTTGCACAGTCGTGGGCAAAAATTTTTGCTGATAATTCACCCTTTTTACTTTTCACTTTCCACTGCTGGCTAGTGTCCCTAACCTGAGGGAAGAGTTATAATTTTGTCCGTGGGCAATTCTAGTTGATATGTTGCGTTAGGGAGAAGAGTGACGGACAAGCTTGAAGCGTGAAGTAAGAGGTGAATAATAAGCGAACTTTTATCCTAGACTGTACAAGCGCTATTCAACACTGATTTCGGAACACGTAATTTCAATTCCATTTCCATACAGGAACAACGTGTTTCTAGCAGAGGATCATTCACTCAACAACTGCAATGAAAACATGGGAGAGTATGAACTGGAGAGAGAGAGAGAGAGAGAGAGAGAGAGAGAGAGAGAGAGAGAGCGCGAGAGAGAGAGAGAGAGAGAGAGAGAGTGGCTATTTTTCTAGCTGGTCATCAGTTCAATTAAGAAATGTTGCTCTGATATGACAGGGGATAAAATTGAGTGCTGGGAGTGTGAACGAATGAAACAGGGATAATCACTGAAAGGAAAGAAATAAAAGAGAGACGAAAGGGAGAGGGGAAGGGCAAAGGGGAGAAAATTAAACACCTTGACTCTCCTACGGCTTGGCGAACTCTAACATTTCATTCCAGTTAAGTCCAGACTATTCTAATCACGTTAGAATTATAAGGGCATGAGAGTACAAACCCCTTCATTTCGGTGGCGTATTTTGTACTTCGTTCTTCCTACAACCAAATTATTTTATTCGACTTGGGTAGGATCAGTTTAGAAAATATTTGTTAAAAGTGACGAGGTTTACTAAGACTATACTGGCATGTGTTCTCTCTTCAAAATGTCTCCCCCAAGATGAATAAAATCGTCCTGAGACAGCAAGAATAAACTAATGAATACGTTAACGGATTCAAGGGAGAATACTGTCGCAATTAATCTTCTCATGGCTAGGAAAATTCTTGTAGTTCATTCCAGCTGGCGAGTGCAATGAAGAACCTGAGAGTGTTCCAGGCAAGAAAGAGGGAAGCTAAAGAAGAAAAAGATTTTAGAATAGAAAATAAACTGCGAGATGAAACAAGGGCTTTCGTCGACAGAGGATATGCATTGTGCCAGCGTAAGTGTCAGATGGCAAAAGAGTGAGTCGGCATTATTTCCGAAGATGGGGGAGTGGAGGTTACTGGATACTGGTTCTGTTAGCACACCTTAGTGGCATGGAGTCACCCGGCATCTTGTGGACATAGAAAATATCCATTATCCACTCTGTTATTACCCCATCAGGGGCGTAGAGACTCACCCGGAGCGTATATATTCAGACATTAATAGCAGAATTGTATTTACGTTCGTTCCTGAGAGGCATTTGGTGAGCAGTAATGCTCAACCATCCCTTGGGTAAAATTCCTTATAATCCGCATCAGGCTTGGGTACGTTACTCTGCTAGGTCATCAAGCGCCCAGTTGGTAATGCTGATACCACTCAGCGGAATACATGCCTTCTCGAAGTAAAATAAACCGTTTGACTAGTCACTCTTTATCGAGTCACATGAAGTAAGCTATACGTCAGGTAAGGGGTAATGGGCATCCCACATACTGGACGTTTCATAGATGGAGTTTATTATTTTTCCCTTAGGTGCTTGCAAAAGCCGCTTCCTGACTGTTTGTAGCTGATATCTTGGAGAGGAATGTAGGTATGCCACATTGAAATGTCAGAGTTACAACACAGTTACTGCCTGCCTATCATGTAGGTGAGTTTTTGGGTGACGTCTGTTTTTCTGTCTGTCTGTTCTGCACATACCTTAGAAATAATTCATCTATAAACCCTGTTTTCGTTTGTCTGGTATCTAATGGTAATAATTAGGATAAGTTCAAACATAATACTCATAGGTCAAAGGTCAAGTCCACGGGAATAAAATGATTTTTTTCAAGTATGTGGTTATATCTTGCTGTGGGGCATTGTTGCTGTTGGTGTTGTCATTGTTGCTGCTGCTGTCTTTTATTATTATCAGTAGAAAACTTGCAAGAAAATTCATCACATTCCCAGGATTTATACCTGGCCCTGATCCACCCTCTCCCACTCTTCGTCTCGCCCAGTCGTCTTGTTTTATTTTTATGCAAGAAAGAAGGAACCAAAGGTCACGAGCCCGCAATAACCGTTCCCTCCAAGAGAGAAAAAAAAAAAACAAGAGAGAGCCAAATTCAAAATCCGATAATTTCGAGATGCCTGGACACACTGCGTTTGAAAGACTGGAGATTATAGGAAGCAGGAAATACAGACAGAGGGAGACAGCTCCAGAGATGACCTGTTGCATAAATGAAAGACGGGGGGTACGGGTAAAACTCTTGCATTAGAGAGTTGGACAGAAAAGGGATGAGAGTTTGCTGCTAGGAGGGTGCTACGCGCCCGTCGTAGAGGTGGAGGGATGCATGCAGACAGTTCAGAGAAGCAGTGTCCATCGAAGTAACGATAGAAAAGAGATAAAGATGCAACACTCCGGCGAAGAGACAGAGGTTGAAGGGAGTCAGTAAAAGGAAGAGAGTTAATTAGATGAAAAGCCTTTGACTCCACCCTATTGAGAAGAGCTGTATATGGGGAACCTCCCCACACATGAGAGTTGTACTCCACACAGGGGCGGATAAAATTCGTGTATAGAGTCAACAATTGTGGGAGAGTAAAGAAGGAACGGAGTCGGCTTAGCACAACCAATCTCTTGGAAGCAGATTTTACAAGGTGTAATACGATCTTTCCAAGATAAGTCCCGAGTAAATGAAACCCCAAGTATGTTCAAGGATGCAGGATTAAGCTGAATATTATTAAACATTAGTAGGTATACCCGTGGAAAATTTTGTCGGGTTGATGGGTGTAAGACCTGAGTCTTTTATGCATTAAAAACAACCAGATTATTTTTACCCCAGTCAGCGATACGAGCCAAGTCAGACATTTGATGTGTCGTAGCCTCATCCCTTGTTTGTTGAAGTAACTGCTGAGATGTGCGTGGCGGGAACGAAATGGAAAGGTGAAGGGTGGAGTCATCAGCGTATAAGTGGATAGGACTAGATGAACAGCTTAGAAGGTCATTGATGAATAAAAGGAAGAGCGTTGGTGATAGGACAGAGCCCTGAGGAGCACCACTGTTGATACATCTAGGAGAAGAACGATGGCCGTCTACAACAGCAGCTATAGAACGACCAGAAAGGAAGCTAGAGATGAAGGCATAGATAGAAGGATAGAAACCGTAAGAGGGCAATTTGGAAATTAAAGAGTTAAGCCAGACTCGATCGAAAGCCTTTGAGATGTCAAGTGCAATGGCAAAGCTTTCGCCAAAGTCCCGAAAGGAGGATGAGCAGGAGTCTGAATGGTAGGTGAGAAGATCGCCAGTGGAGCTCCCCTGACGGAACCCATACTGGCGAGCAGAAAGAAGGTTGTGATAAGGAAAGATGCTTTAAAATTTTTCTATTAAGAATTTACTCGAAAACTTTCGAGATACAGGATGTTAAAGCAATTGGACGATAGTTAGAGGGTTGGGAATGGTCATCCTTCTTTGGGACTGGCTGAATGAGAGCAAACTTCCAGCAAGAAGGAAAGGTACGAGTTGATAGACAAAGGCAAAAGAGTTTACCTAGGCAGGGTATATGCATAGAAGAGCAGTTTTTACAAACAACAGGAGGGATTCCATCAGGCCCATATGCCTTGTTAGTACTGAGGCCAGTGATGGCAGAAAATGCATCAGCTGAAGAAATTTTAATGTCAGCCATGAGGAAGTCAGAGGGGGGAAGTGATGGAGGAACAGCACCGGAATCTTCGAAGGTGCAATTCGAGGAGAAAGTCTAAGTGAAGAGACCTGCTTTATCAGTAGAAGAAATAGCTACAGAGCCATCAGAGTAGAACAGAGGAAGGAAGGATGATGAGGTAAAGTTGTTAGAAAGGGTTTTGGCAAGATGCCAGAAGGAGCAGGAAGAATTCGAGTTGGAGAATTGAGAGCATTTAGCACGGATGAAATTATTTTTAGTAGAGCGAAGAACACTCTTAGCACGATTCCGGGCAGAAACGTATAAACGATGTAATTCAGGGGTGAGTTGGCTCTGGTACCTTTTATAGGCCCTCTCCTTTTTGCGGACAGCATTAGAACAAGCGTGATTAAACCAAGGCTTTCTTGAATTAGTCAAAGGATATGAGAAAGGAATGTATGCTTCCATGCCCGAGAGAACAACCTCCGTAATGCACAAGGCACACTCAGATGGCCCACGGCCATGGAAGCAATAATAATTCCAGGCAATCCGCAGCTCGAAAGTGCCACAGACGATGTTTCTTTGGAGGGTCCACAGGCCGTACTGGAGCGATAGAACAGGTTAAGATGATAAGGTTGAGATTGGAGGAGCCCAACGGAGAGAAAAGATTAACAGTGTAAGCAGAAGGATTAGTTGTGAGGAAAAGGTCAGGTATGTTGGAGCTCTCTCCAAGGCAGTCAGGGATACGGGTAGGGTGCTGTACAAGCTGCTGTAGGTCATTAAGGATAGAAAAGGTGTAGGCTTGTTCATCAGGTGGATCAGTGAAAGGAGAGGAGAGCCAAAGGTGGTGGTGAACACTGAAATCTCCTAGAATGGAGATTTCAGAGAAAGGAGAAATGGATAGAATGTGTTCCATCGTAGAAGTAAGATAGTCGAAGAATTTTTGATAGTCAGTAGAATTAGGAGATAAGTAAACAGCACAGATATATTTAGTCAGAGAATGAGATGAAAGCTGAAGCCAGAGTGTAGAGAATTCAGAAGAATCGACTTCAGGGACACTAGAGCAAGATAAGTCCTTGCGTATATATACACAACAGCCACCTTTGGCTTTGAAATTAGTATAAAGTAGGAGGATACAGAAAAGGGTTTGCTGTCAGTTGCCTCAGACAGCTGAGTCTCAAGATAAGAAAGTGAGGTTTAGAGGAGGAGAAGTGGCGCTCAACAGGGCGAAAGTTCGAGGAAAGGCCACGAATATTGTAGAAATAAAGAAGAAGTGAGTCAGACAGTGGTTCCAGGCAGCTCGAGTCGTCACCGGGAGAGGGGCGGAGGGTGGGAGCATTTATGGTCCCCTCCCGTGGGGACTCCGAGGCTATGTATTTCGCAGCCATGATTACTTTTCTGAATTTTGGAAAAGGAAGTGTAGTGTGTACTGGGCATGTAGTCTGGTGTTGATAGAGAAACTTGTATTGGAGAGCATGCTGGACTACTCTCTGTGTTACTGAGGCACTGATAAAGTTCAGCAAAGGGGGATGGTCGGGACCTAGTCCCGAGGGCTGATGAAACGGGAGCTCCAGCTCTCCCCGTCATCAGCTTTCCCTCCACTTTGGGAGTACTGCCCTGCTCGACTGGTGCTACAATCTATTCCTACCACATTTTCCTCTCACATCCCTCTACACACACACACACACACACACACACACACACACACACACACACACACACACACACACACACACACACACAATTGAATTAAACCTACCATCTCACATATCACACTGTCCTCATACCATGCCCTTGGAGTGTCCTGGGATAAAGAGACCTGCACAGTCTAATATCGGGCCTGTTCAACAACCAACTGTCTCGTCATCAGGTACGCAGTCTCATGAGTAAGTGCCTTGGGGTAAGGCCCACAAGTAATACTAGAAATGTGCTATTATACAGTAAGTATTACTAATTTAAAGTCATTACTATAGTCAAGCCAATTTCGACGTACAAGGATATTTTTAACTAAATGAAAATGTTCATCTTATCCTTTGCAATTGCACTTCACCATCTGCTTCGATGAATCACTGTTTGGTAAACTGAATGTAAAAGATATTGAGTAGTGAAAGTGGATGACGTGCGTTTGGGTACTTTTACAGTGAAATACCTGGCTTTTTATCCGGCAACTCATTCCCCCGCTCAGGCACGTTGTTTTTTTATGATCAATTTCGGCTACATAATGGCAACGGAAGTTAAATGTTGACATGTGAATATTTACTTGACTATTCTTTTTCTTCTTCAACAAAGCCTGATGATGCCACCTCCCCACTGTGAATACCGAACTGTAACAAGAAAATATTACTTGAATATGGTATTGATTACGAAGAAGTGCTACGAAAGAAAAATGAAGGGCAAATGAATTTCTCATTCTTCAAACATGCTACGGAAAACAAGTCGCAAGAGGACTAAAATCTCCTCCAAAGTGAAGGTGTATGAATTATATTGTCGTAGGGTAGCTGTCATTATTTTTTTTCATTTGTAACCCTTTTCAGGCTACGTAATTTTTACCTCCAAGCACTTTCCTTCTGGTTAAGGAAAAGCTTTACAATTGAAAGGGATAATGAAGGTTATATCTAGGCTAATCTCTCCATTTCATAAAGTGTCTCCAGAGCTATATAAATTCATCCGGAGACAAAAATTGAAAATACTTCCCAGGACAGGTGTCTACAGTATGTACTCATGAAGCTGTTTTATATTGATGAACGGATGTAAATATAACTCCGTATTTGCATATTAAAGACTGTCTGTCGTGCACTGTATTTGAAAACTCTCCGACATTTAAATTAAAAAAAAAAAAATCATCGATATAATAAATGACTCTTTCCTGTCACCGTGGCACTAACAGGGCGTCAGGCCATGTGTTGATGTTCTACTCTGTAACTGTGCTTGTATTCACAGTTCTCGTGATTTAACTGCAGGTTCTTTTCCTCTGGAGCCACCTAAAGTTAAAGCCTCGCACACTCAGAGAGATTACAACCATCCCAGAGGAGGCGTTGCAGCCAACAGTCACTAGTATGGAACACTGAGCTTAGTTATGCTTTAAGGCTGACGTAGACCACTTTGAATAATGGATGAAACTGTTAATAAAGTGTAACTTAGTGAAGGAGGTAAATACTGCATTATACTTAAAAATGTTCATTAGTATCGAAAATATTAACACTATCCAGGGGCTTCTGAAAAGTGAATTACTTTTTTTTTTTTTTTTTTTTTTTTTAATGCCAACACCAGTGATTTTTCTTCCTTGAGAGAGAATCGGAACCTGAGTGTTATCAACACTTAGGCTCCTATGACTCACTCCCAGCTTATGAAAATCGTCTTGCATTAACTGGAATAAAATACTAGAACTGTTCCAATCATGGCATGGTTGGATGGGATGGTGAATGGAGACTCCTATACCCTCTCAAGCGAGTAAAATCATCTGGCGTTGGCAGGTATAAATGAAGGATGATCCACATCTCAGAAGCACTCATATAATGTATTCATAAATGCATTTTCTGGTACCATATCCAAAAAAAAATTTACATGAAAGGACATAAGTTTCACACTGAGGAATGTAGGTGATGCAAAGCAAACTGGTTGTTCAGCATAAAAGAACAAGGAAACGATGAAAATGATCGTTCATAAAAATGAGTTTTGCACAGCCAGTGACGTTCTCACACCACAGGGCCACAAAATTCTGAAATGCAATTGGTAGCTGCGCCATTGATCATATTTGGGTGACAGTGTTTTCATTAAGGTAATGTGTGAGTCCCGGAACACACTGTGTTATATCTCGCCCTATAAAATGCACTCACAGTCATTTCCCCGCATATTAGCACTCACTCTCATTCAACTCAGTCTCAGCTGAATGAAATGGGTTGGCGTTAGGCGGAACTGAATGTAATGGGTTGGCATTATTTGGAACTGAATAAGTTGGCGTTAGGCTGAACTGAGTGAAATGGGCTGGCATTACGTGGAACAAGTTACTAGAACTGTCTCGACAATTAGAGGCCCACCTAGCCTCAGAGAAAACTACTCTAATTCTGAATAAATTACCCCGGTCACTTCTACTTCAATATTTTTCATTGATACACTAAATCATTTTCTTCAGCCAGTGGTGACTCATAAGAGCCTTTAAGTGTTCATACTGTCATTATTAATCCTTCCACTCTGGATATAAATCTTGTAAGCTATTCTAGATACCGGCATTACATACCTGCAGTCGATGGGGTTCTCTTGGTCGAGGTATTTTTACCATTAGTGTCGGTTTAGTTATTTGTCTCTTTAGGATTTAGTATAGGTTAGCGATTTGTCTGTTAGGTGATTAGTTTTAGGGTCTTTAGATTAGGCTTTTTTGTTTATAAAAAAGGTCAAAAAATATTTTTAAAAATCTTAATAAAAATAAAAAAATATTATAAAATTAAAATTATTATATATCCCATTGGAGCCCAGTGTCCGGAATACTGGACAGAACTGGGATATTTTAAGTCTTTATAAAGTAGGGAACCCCCGGGTAGGGACCTATGAGCATCGCGACTATGATGCGATAGCCAGAGGGCGGTACGCTTAGTGCCCACCCAGCGCCATGCCTCGCCCAGCATCCCTGGGATCCAATGGATTAATGACTGGCAAACCCATCAGTCTCTTTAACCCACTGGAGCCCAGTGTCCGGAATACTGGACAGAACTGGGATTTTTCAAGTTTTTATAAAGTAGGGAACCCCCGGGTAGGGACCTATGAGCTTCGCGACTATGAGCCGATAGGCGGAGGGCGGTACACTTAGTACCCACCCAGCGCCATACTTCGCCCAGCACCCCTGGGATCCAATGGGATATATATATATATATATATATATATATATATATATATATATATATATATATATATATATATATATATATATATATATATATATATATATATATATATATATATATATATATATATATATATATATATATATATATATATATATATATATATATATATATATTTATATGTGTACGTATATATATATATATATATATATATATATATATATATATATATATATATATATTTATGTGTGTACGTATATATATATATATATATATATATATATATATATATATATATATATATATATATATATATATATATATATATATATACATGGCCTTAATGACCAGGGGCTTCGGCACCAGTGGTCGATAGGACTAAATAGAAAAAAAAAAATAGCGTTAGGTAACATTACTTGGTTCGTAGTGAGTTACAGGAGCCTTAAAGTGTAAAATATCCTATCCTTTTCAACGACGTGACGTACTTTCTTATTTTTATATTGCTAAATAATGACAGTTCTGTTTAGCTTGTAGGAATCTCTAGTAGTGACACTGTTTATGAAGACTATTCCCAACAGTTTGGAAAGTCTGTCCAAAGCTGAGTATAAACGTCTAGGGGTTCCAAGAGTAAAACTAAAAAAATACATCGTAGGACTGAAGGGGTTTACAGTATCACACTCAACCAGTAAATTTCGTCAGCTCACCCGGTCATACTTCGGTGAAAGACTGATGTGTTGGCGTTAGCAGTGTGTTTCATTATAGGTATTTATGCGTGTGTGTTTGGCTCACTGTCCTTCGGAGAATGCATTTACAGTCATGTCATCCGATAATGGAATTTTTATTTATGTTCTTGCTATCTACAGACGATATTATTACATTTTTCGTATCATTTTTTGTAGCATAGGAGTGAGTAGATAATATAATGCCTCTTTTGTTCGAAAGGTCTCTCTTCGTCTGGAAGTAACAAGAATGAAATGTAAAATACGCCAATGCCGTGAAATGCCAGTGAAATTCGTAACTCTAGTGTCCATGCTGACAAATTTTATTAAACTGAGGTTCTGTATAAGTTTTCTTGTTTGTATTTTTGTCGACACTCTTACAGTTGTCGTGCCCTTGACGACCAAACCAGAGTTTTGGTAAATATGCTGATAGTAAACTGACACGGAGTCTTGTTTGTCTTAAAAACTGTTTAAGACAACCAATTTTAACCAACACATTTGGCCGCTATACCCTTTACTTTCTGTTTAGATCCCCACAATATTTAACCTCTGTAGAGTCAGGGGTCAATGTACCGTCTAACGGGCACATAGTAGGGAGTAAGCTGTAGCACCAGTCGAACATGGTGGTACTCCCAAGGCTGACAGTTAGCTGATGACAGGGAGAGCTGGAGCTCCCGTTTCACCAGTCTTCATGACCTGATCCTGACTGTTTCCCTTTGCTAAACATCCCAGGGTTTTCAATAACACGGAGAGTAGGCCAGCATATTCTCAAAATACCTCTAACTCCAATTATCCACACCACACTACTTACACAATTAGACGTCACACCTTCTATGTCCATCCTCCCTTGGCAATGGCCGCTGCATTATTATCAGCAAACTCGATGGTACCCTTGATTGCCGCCACCGGCAGGGTAGGGCTGGCAGCACAGGGTCCTCCTAGTCGCAATCAAGCGACTCTGTCGACAGTGGTTATTGCAAATGCTGTTCATTAGGGCTTAGTGTCACTGGGCACATTTCAAGTTTTGTACAATGGACCTCCCTAAATCAAAAACTGAACACAAAAGTTCACTGTAACAAGTGCAATGCCTCCGTTTTTGCATGTGAAAATTGTGAACTTTGTTATTTAGCCAAAACTTTTGGACACCAATTTCCCAAGCTCTTGAGACATCATTTCTCCTTTAAATCGTCCTACAATATAAAATGTTAATCGCAGGATAAAAAAAAAATGTGTTGGTGATGACTTTTACTGAGTAAATGACACAATAAGGTCTTGTTTAATTCTGAAAGGACGGCGTAAAATCACGGGACTTGAGTACCGCCCTAATGTAGTCATCGTTTGCAGCCTTTCCGTAAACTGCTTCAGATGCTTCTGCTACCATCTTGACATAGGATTCCACACCTTGTGAGTGACATGGTATCTGGGTAATAAAGAGCCCTTCACTGATCTTACCGAGCTCTTGATGAGACATGTGCATAGGTACTGGTGGTTCCGTTATGCACTCCTCGACTGGTGGAGATAAATCTATCAAATCGCATGCACTTGGATTGGTCTTTGGCGGCCTAAATTCTCTGATACGTTGACGTGTATGGTTATGGACTTGTCGAATGGTTTTGATTCTGTCTGTGGCAAATTTCCGATTTGCCCGATCTATATCTGCTGGCATTATCAATAAAACATTTTAAGTGAGAGCACAAAATGCAATTCTTTGGGTTACCTGGTAAGCAACAGTTTCGCTGGCACGTGGCAGTAATTGCAGTAGCTTGATTTGTTCCAGTAGGTGTTTGGGGCTATCTGTGCACTTTGGATGACACTTGATGCTGAACCACATGTGCCCATAGTGGCACACGACAAACTGTGTGACTACAGTTCATCGCTACTGTTGCGTTGCTAGATTTAACTGACAAATTCTGCTGGCAGTCGTAAACCATCTTGTATGTGACATTGGCCCAGGCTTCTTCCGTATATCTTCATCCATGACACCCGTCCTTACAGCTTTGATAATTTTATAGAGGTAGGCTTGATCACATTTCAGTTCACTAAGGTCAACATCTGGAAGAAGCGGACCTTTAGCAATACTGTACACTAAATATCTGTAGAGGAGAGTGGCAAACTTTCACACTCAGCAAAAGCTTTGCCAATTGAACTATTCCATTGTGTCTCACTTTCGGTTGGACCAATGAGTTTCTTGCACAAGTGGCAAAGTGGAAGTTCATTTAAATGCACACTGCAGATGAACCACTGCAAAGGTCCACCCAGGCGGCACTCTAGCTGGTAAATGGCTCAATTTTTCCGTCCTGTATCTGTGGCTGTGCTATCGGCTCCCACTGCAATTATTTTTTTTAGCATTATCTATTTCCTCGATCGAATTCTGAGGTCCTACCGCAATGGCAGTGCAAGTTCCTCGTTTCAGTGTCATATGGTCTAGACAGAAGGTCCCAGGTTCTGTGACTAGCACATAGTGGTCTTCAGTTTCCTTGGTCCCATACCACTTGTTCCCTTTTTATCCGTGATTAATGTCATGTCTCTCCGTCCATCAAAAAATACAGCAGTGATTTCCTCATCCTGATAGGCTGCTGCTTCTCCTAGATCCCTCCTTACCTTTTGTCGTGCTGTCCATACTTTGTGATGGTATATTACATTTCTTTATCTCCAAAACTATTGATACCAAAGTCAACTAATGTAACGGTACCGATAGTTGCAGCAACCCTATTCGAACCACAGTACCGATCTGCTTCCAAAGCTAAAGTGGGAATTCGTGTAATGTTCCTGTTTCTCTGCATGGCAGTATTGCCCATCCACTCATCTTTAAAACTTTCTTCACTTGAGGCTGATTCTGCTGGGGCTAATTCAACCACATCTACAGAGGATGCTACCTACCTCCTGTTCCCTTTTTCTCTCTGCTCTCCTAGTCTTTCTTGCATCCGATCCTCTTTTGCTTTCTTTCTCTTCATAATGTTTGTCACCTTCCAATCTACACCGATTTGCATTTTCCGCGTGGTTCTCTGGTTATTTATAAATGCATGCTCTTGTCTTGGAACTTTCACCTTTTCACAGCGACACGCAGACAGATCATCACATTGGCACACAGATATATGAAATAAATTATTAAGTTTTTCAACAAAATTCTTGGTTTTTGCGGCCTTGCATGATTTGTTTTGATGCATGTGAGCCTTCTTCCATCAAACGAAGTAGCTTTGTCTTCACAATTTTGATTGACTGTGTTGGAGTTTGGGCATATGGAGAGAATGGAAAATGAGCGATTGGTGAAAAAGATAACTAGATCTGATGTGAGAGGTGTAAGGCTGAGAGGAAGACCACGAATAGGATGGATGGACAGTGTGAAGAGAGCGCTGGATGCGAGAGGGATGTCTGTTGAGCAAGGAAGAGTGGCTGTGCGTGACAGAAATAAATGGAGAGAAATTGTGAATGAATAAGGGATGACGCAGCCCTGAGGGGATATTCTCCCGCATTTGGTCTGATCAGCTAGTCAGGTCAGGTGCGGGTAAGGGGATGGGTCTGTTATGATGTGGCAGGGGTAAACCAGTTCTGCTGTCGGGCCCTGCTGCGGATGTCACTGATTGCATTGCCCAGTTGACCCTTGTGCGGTGTGGTGCGGTGAGGATCTGTCCGTTCTCCCCTTTGGGGCTAAGATGCGAATGAATGTGTTTGAATGGATGAGTAAATGGAGAGTGAGTCGTCCTGTCTCGGCTACCTCCCTTTCCTTGGGGGAAGCAGCCTAGGTATATAGATAGATAGATAGTGTTGGAGTTGTTGCACGTCTCCAAAGGCGAGTAAATGTTTGGGCTGAGTCTGGCATAACGCCTCTTTTGTTGGTATATTTGTTCTCCTTCAAGAAGAGGAAATGTCTTGCATCTTGTAAACGGGTTGAAGTTCAGAGAGAGAATGATCTGATAGTGAAGAACCAAAGACAGTGTTTTTGGCAGTTGCTCGTGTTCTTTACATGCCCATTTTAACAGTCAAACAGTGCGTTTCACAACACAAGCCTGAGAAATAAAGTATCAGCATGAAAGAACAAAAAAGCATGAGAATAGACATGGGAATGTCAAGAGAAATTGAATTTCACCTACTTCTAAATGCCTAAGCCAGAGCCTGAAAAAAAAAAAAAAAAAAAAAAAACATTGCATTCTCACAGGTTTAGTTATGTTACTGGACAACAAATATGGTTCCAGACACATGCAGAAGTTCATTCTACAGTATTCATTGTTTCACTGTTTTTTGGTTAGATGGATTACATATGAGTGAAATATCACCTCAGATCTCAGTGTATAAAGCACTCCGAAGTAACAGCTGCTTAGTGATTTTTGTACTTATTAACATGCAGAAACGGAAGTGTTCCGCGTGTGGCGGATAATTTTCGGGTTCATTTTTGAATTTAAGCCGGTTATTTGCACAAAACCTGAATTGTGTCTCCTGATCGTTCACGACACCACACTTTCTTGTTCATGCTTATCAGCGTAGAAGCGCGGGTTCGGCCTTTTATTTCATTAACCTCCATGGTGTTAGTACCAGTCTGAATTCTGTTCGCTTTTTCCTCCAGTCTGTATCCCCTCTAGCCCTGTTCCTCACAGAAAACCAAATTTCTTCCTCTACTGACATATCCGCATTTAGTTTTCCTGGTTACCATTTCCACACAAACGTCCGTAAGAAGAGTGGCACGTGTTATATCGAATCTGAAGTTGCGGTTGACACTGTTTTGAAATTCACTTGAGCTAACACAGATTATTCATAATACAAACTTAATTACCTAAATGTTAACCATTATATCTGTATAGATGATCGCTCCCCACTGCATCTTCAGAACCCAGAGTATTTGACTCCATGTCGACAAAGTTGACCAACTTGAACCTCACCCTAACCACTGAAATTACCATTCTGGAATTTTAATGTCCATAGTGTACAATGGTTATTACATTCTGCCAGGACTGACGGTACTGGACTAGAATGCGAGCCATTTTGCATAATCGTTTAATCTCACGCAGTTGGTAAAACAACCAAAGAGAATACCAGATAATTTTGACCATAACGCCTCTCCCTTGGACCTATTCCTGACAAATAACACAGATCACTACAGGATAGAAGTACTGTCACCACTTGGATCCTCCGACCACAACCTCATCAAAACATATTAGTCAGTTGCCCCAAACCTCCCCGTTCTAACCCTGTCAGGGTGGCCAAATGGCACTTTGCTAGGGCAGACTGGTATGGATTTAGAAATTATCTTGCTGACATTCCATGGCAGTCTTTCTTCTCAACTGACATCAGTTCTACTCAGTCCCAAATTAATGACTTAATACAAGATGGTATGGAATTGTTTATACCCAGTCAACATTTCAATAAACAATTGGACTCACCAAAATGGTTTGACAGCAGTTGTGCCAGAGCAATGACCCAAAAGTCCTTAGCATATAAGTTTTACTTAAAATCAAAAACATCTGAATCCCTGTCAATTTAAAATTGCTAGGAACCATGCAAAAGCAGTGGTAAATCTTGCTAAATTAAACTTTCTTTACTACCAAGCATCCAAACTATTAAATCATTCTGATAATTGAATATTCTGGTCAACACACAATTTTTCATTGATAAATTTAGCTAGCCATCACCCATTTCCCAACCCCCCCCCCAAAGAAAAAAAAAAAATCATATGGAAACACTACGAATGACTTGCGTGGCAAAGCGGCTGTACGTTTGCCAGAAATTCTTCCTTGGAGGTAGTCAGTCAGAAGGTCCCTGCACTAGAACTTGACTCTCCCGAAATTGCTCCGCTAAAGATACAGACTTAGATACGTAAAATCAGTCCTAGCCAATTTACTAACCAACAAAGTTCCCGGTCCAGATGGAAGTCCTCCAACTATTTTAAGAAAGTGTTTCCCAGAACTTGCTTATGTTTGAGCTAAATTTTTCAAATTATGCGTATGTACTTCTTCATTCCCTAATTCTTGCAACAAAGTCAATATCCACCCAGTTCCAAAGAAAGGATGGTTTTCTGACCCCTCTGACTATTGACCAGTAGTGTCACATCTTCTCTTGGTAAAGCATTTGAAACTATAATTAATAAGCGAATTGTTAAGCATCTTGAATTCAACTAATAAATTAGTGACAGACAGTATGGTTTTCGCACATAGGTCCACTGTTGATATACTCAATCTCTTGACTCATACTATCCATCAGCAAACTGACCAACATGGAGAAACCGATGCAACAGCCCTTGATATTTCTAAAGCTTTTGACAGGCTGAGGCACCATTCTCTGCGCTTCAAACTCCTTGCTATCGCCCATCATCTTTTGTTCCACTGATTTCCTCGTATCTCAGTGACAGAAAGATAAGTGTAACAGTAGATGGTGTACATTTTAATTTCCACTCGATTAATGCCGGCGTGCCACAAAGGTCAGTCCTAGATCCAGTCCCATTCACAGGCCATATTAATGAGCTCTTATCTATCACCCATAATCGCATTTATTCATATGAAGATGTCTCTACAATTCACAGCTCCTTTACACTTAAAGACACATTCACAATGTTTGACATCTCAAACTCACAACTCAGTACAGAAATCTCCATAAATCAAGGCTTTTCTAAGATCACTGAATGGGGATAAAATGACATTATATTATTTAATGCTAGGAAAACCAGATATATACAATTTTCTAAAATTAATAGACAGTTATTGTCTGATTCCTACAGTACCTTCAATGCTACTAATATTCCTAACTCTAAAAGTGTTGAAATTCTCGACGTTTCACTTAACAATACACTTAGCTGGACCTCTCATATTAAATCACTTGCTAAAACTGCTTCAGAGAAACTTGGATTATTGTACAGAATTCGTAACGTCTTCTCTGACGAGCAGTTAGTTATAATTTACAAGTCATGTGCGCTCTCACCCTTGTGATGCGGATGTGAAGAAGTTGCATTAAAACAACTGGAAAAAATTCAGAACAAAGCTGTAAGAATTAATAATAACCCCGCAGTTACAAATGGGCTACCTTCCCTAAAAGTAAACAAGAATGTTGCCTCCCGTACATTATTTTACAGATACTTTTATGGCAAATGCTCAGATGAAGTTGCATCCATTGTGCCACCTCTCCACACCTTCACCTGTCCTGCACGAGCATCTGTCTGTGCTCATGACTGGACTGTTACATTGTCATACTGCAGAACTTCTGTTTATTAGAATTCTTTTATGCCATGCACTGCATCTCTGGAATACACACAATATTCCTGAACAAGGTATTCTTCTTCATGTTCTAAATGGCATAAAGTTTAACCATCTTAATCACAATAATGATGAACGTAATAATGATATAGATCTTGATGGTTACCTACTATCCTCTCTCCATTATAGAAATCCATAGTGTAATTATATTTCCCCAAATCCCAACGGATTACCTTTCCATGAAGTTCGAGATAAATCCAATTCTTTAATTCACAATATCAATAGTGTACCATTGCACTTCGAAGGGTTAGCTGAACTGTATTTGTCACAACTTGTATATCAAATTTGATGTTATAGGTTTATGTGAAACTAAATTAAAGGTACAGATGATTCATACAGTCTTCCCGGTTACACCATATTCACAAACTAACTTAATTTCGTCACAATGGTGGAGTAGCTCCGTACCTGAGGACAGGTTACACATGCCACAGTAGAACTGATCTCACTATGTAATATCAGTCTATTGAAACTGTATTTATAGAAACTGGTTAAAAAAAAATCCAACAATATTATTGCTGGTATAATCTATCGAAGACCACATACCGGTAGTGATTTTAGACATTTCCTTGCAACGTTCACTAACTTGATATCTATTATCAGTGATGAAAATAAGTTGTGCTACCTCACTGGAGATTTTAACCTTGATTTACTGAAATACAACAACGATAAGACAGTTATCAATGTTTTAAATTTTTGTAATTCAGAGCCCTTTTTTAATGGCATCAGTAAGCCAACAAGAGTAACTTGTATATCAGCAACCATTATATATTAAATTTGGTCAAATAATTATACTAAGTATATAGCAAGATATCCGATCACTTACCTGTATTTTTTTTTTTTCCTGTGTAAATCTGAAGCAGGTCTCTTAGAACTGTGTATACAGCAAGATTTCTGATCACTTTCCTGTTTTTTCTGTGTGTAAATCTGAAGCAGGTCTCGTAGAAATGAAGATAATAATACTAGCATTTTTTCTTACAGAAATTACAGCCACGAATAAATTTAAACACTCCTAAGTAAGCGCATCATAGGACTTAATTTTGCCTTCAAATGACCCAAATGTAATATACAGCATCTTTTTAACTATTTTCAAACGTATCTTTCAATAAACACTGCCCATTGATTAAAAAAAAAAAAAAATAGAGCAAGCCACTAATCTAAGCCATATATAACAACAAAGATCAAGTCAATGTTTAGAGAGAGAAAAAAATAAACTGGCGAGGAAGTATGCTAGGAGACCCATCACATCTGGAGAAGAGTTCCGTAGAGTTCATGAGCAAGTCATCCAAACAATACAAACAGCTAAAGATAATTACTTTAAGACGGAGGAGTGTTCTGGCAACTCAAAGAAATGGAGCATAATAAATTCAGTTTTAAATAGCCAGAAAAGTGGCAAATAAAGTAGAACATTTGTACAAGGCAGTAGAGAAAAAAAAATCGAACCTGAAGAAATCGCAGAATATTTCAATTCCTATTTCATTAACGTTGATGAAAATGTAGCAGCAGACATCGAAGGACCTAATGTAAGTTTTACCACGTTTATGCATAACAGAGAATGGAACAAACATTTTCTATGACACAGATTACATAATCAGATTTACTAAATGCCTTGAAGCAACTGCGGAATTCATTTCTAGGTACTGATGATATTCCCATGACAGTTTTGAGACAAGTGGTATTACAGTTATCTCATGTTATACTACAGTTATGTTCCACAAGGATATTTCCAGACCTTTAAAAAATTGCTAAAGTAACACCCATCTTTAAAGGAGGAGATAATAAACTACTTAGTAGTCATCTTTCAGTGTCAGTATTGCCAACCATGGGTAAAATACTGGAAACAGTTATGTATAAAAAAATAAAAAAAATGTGGATTTCTGTACATCTCATAACATAATCTTTAAAGCATAATAGGATTTAGAAGAGGCTGCTCAACTGAGACTGTTTTAACTAACTTAAAAAAAGCTATACTGAACTAATTTGATAACAGGCGTATCACAATAAGCATATTTTTAGACCTCTCTAAGGCATTCGATGCCACTGACCATGAGTTTTTTAAATGAAACTAGATCACCATGGCATAAGAAACAATGCACATAACGGTGTGAATTATACTTAAGAAATCGACAACAATTAGTATATTGTAAGGACTGCAAATCCTATCTTCAGATATGGTGTCCCTCAAGGATCCATATTTGGTCTGTTACTATTTATTTTATATATTAATGATATAGCCGGCTGTAGTAGGCTGTTAAAATTTATCCTGTTTGCTGATGACAGCACTATTTATGCAAGCCAGCAACACCTTATCTCACTTATTGACCTAATAAATGGTGAATTAAACAGTGTTAAAAGATGGATAACTTCCAACAAACTTACATTAAAAACTAAATATATAATATTTCACAGAATCAAGACTATTCCTCAGTCTAGCCATCCGATTGAAATTGGAGACACAATAGTGAAGGAAGAGGAAAACAAAATTTATTGGTATTCAGGCGGATAGACCGTTATCATGGAGTAATTACATGCAAACTTTATTTAAAAACTGAATAAACAATGCGGCATTCTTTACCTTATTCGCAATTGCTTCAGTACTACTGGCCTAAAGCATGTTTATTACTCACTAATTTATCTTTTCTTTCCTACTGTAACACAGTATGGGGAGCAGCAGGAAAGACTAAATTATATAATATAGCTGCAGCACAAAGAAAAGTTGTGCGAACAATCACTTACAGTTCTAAGTATGCCCATGCTTAACACACTTAAACACATATCTACACGTACACACAACAAAAAAACTATCGTTACACCTTCTGCGCGATATAAAATGACACACGAATGAAGGTTTTTGATAACAGCCTCCTCCATTGGTATCCCTGCGTGTGTTTGTTGCATATTTATTATAAGCTATATCCATTGCTTCTCCCATGCATATTTCTACCTCGTCCTATTTGGCAACTCACCCACTGTCAGGCTTACCAACCCTAGCGAGACAGCCAGGTTGTTCAGTATGAAACACATCGGACCCCCCTGTAACGATAGTTTTTTTGCTGTGTGTACATACCTAAGCATACACTAACATACTCACATACACGCTGTATAACTATACAAACATAATCGCTCATCTACACCTATAAATACAGGAACGCATACTCATATTCAGTACATAAAAATACATACATACATGTGCACAAATACCCTTCAACATTCATATTCGCTGCATATGTACAGTCTCCAGCAAAATTAGAGCGACCGGCTCGACGAGCAGGTTGGTATATGTGGCACCGCCGCACCCCCAGCTTCAACCCCTCCCCTCCCCCTCCCTCGTTCCCATTCATTCGTCTATCCTCCACCCTCCCCACAATCAACTGCAAGAGAGTAAGCCTACTCGCATTGTCTCAACCACTCTTCCATCATCCATCTGTCTTGGGAAATAATGGTTTTGTTATGATAACGAATAAAAAGATATTACACAGTGTTTTACTCCATAGTACAGTTATTTATACACCACGATCTGAACGCAGGGTGATATAAAATTGTAATATATTTATATGACAGTGAGGTCTGTAACCATACCGTTTATCATTTTGACGGTAGTTCCCAGTCAGTGTGTACCATTAAACAGTCGGAAGCTATAAGTGGATGTTTGTAGTGGTCGGTGGTGAGGAGGGGGGGGGGGGTAGCTGGCCGTCACAAGTTGTGGTGGGGACATGAGGATAGGGAGATGGGGCCAGGGTCGAAGGCACTGCCTGGGGTGGATAATGTGTGTGTGTGTGTGTGTGTGTGTGTGTGTGTGTGTGTGTGTTCCATCAATGCTCATAAACACGTCTTTATTATCACCATGAAGTGTTCATTACAATATTGTCCAGTTCGCCATATAATAGTGATGTTTATAGTTTAACGATATGGCAAATAAGCATTTAATGATCAGGACTAGTTAGACCGTATATTCTAAATGTTATTTAATTAGATACGCAGTGCATTAGCTGATTATAATACACTGGTTTGAACGTAGCCTTTAATTCTTTAGGGTAAGTCAGGCTACAACACCAGATCTACAGTATAACATTGACAATGGTCACTATACCACACGTTATTGTAGGGCAGCTGGAACAGGGCGATAGCAAAGGTGGTGGGTGGCCCTACGTGGTGTTGACAGGGTTACCTTATCACTCCCCCAATTACCCACAACATTCCATTATCATATAAATCCAATGTCTGACCCCATTGTTTCATATAGTTTTAAAATGTGTTCTTAAATATACCGATAGTCAGTTAGTCTTCTTTATTAAATATTTATGTAACCAAAACCTTTTGCCCATTTTAACATCCTTCCCACTCTGAGGCAATTGATGTCTCGGCTGACGATAGTTTAATGGGAAAAACCATGGCCACACAGAGATAGAGGAAAGTAGTAACAGACATGGGACACAAATTGGAGAGCAAATAATCATAAGGTTAACCTGGCCGCTACGTCTATTACGTTGCTATAAGTAACACTGACCAGTGTGAACTGTAACTTGTCAAACCTCTGTTGTAAACGTTCTCTTTGAAAACGAATACACTGAATTATGTTGCATGGCACGATAATGTTGACTGGCGTAAGTTGCAATCGAGACAAACTTGATTACAATGCAGATCACCCATTCGGCATATTTAGTTATTGGTTACCTTTTTCGAAATACGTCGTGTTATAAACGTGTGAATCGCAAACTACACCCTATTGCAGTTATAACTTTATAAGACAAGGTTATATTCCTGATACTGTTATCAGGTGGTGGCGGGTCTCTTGCTGGAGTGAGTGGCGTTAAGTGGCTCAGGCAAGGGGTGAAGGGGGTTGGTTGTATGCAGCACCGGATTAACCATACTGTGGCCTGGTAGGCAATGCAGACTGTTGGCCTGCAGCCTATAAACCTCTTTTATCCGTTATTTCCAGCGAAACTTTGGCATGACCTATAATGGCCTTTTTTGATGGCGTGATGGATGATGACAGTTGGACGCCCAAAGCGTATATTTAATCCGCTCTGGAAGTCTGGATGGCCTGTGACAGGCCGTGGCTTGGTAGACAGTTGCCCACTTTGCCTATACCTGGTAATCTGGCCCTGGCTGAATGGTGTGCGCGGGGTCAGCACACCACGCTGCTCACCCTGCTACTGGCTGTCCTGTGTATGAAATTGACAGTAATATAAGTATATTACTGTCAGCAGCAATGAATGGCGTCTAAATATTGACTGACCTTTAGTAATGCCAGCAACCACGTCATGGCCTCGGCTTGACCAGCGTAGGCGGTTTAACCACCAGACAAGCTCTCATCCACTCCCTGTTGCCCAGCGTTATCCGATATCATGTATTAAGACATCAATAACCAAGATAATATTGATCATGTGTTTTACTTATCAGCAACACTATGCTATTATCATACATGGGGTATTAATAGTAACTAATGGTAATGACCTATACTAGAGTATGTAAAGTAACAGTGATTACGTCGTGTAAAGGAACGAGCACACCACTGACCGCTGCAAACATCCACTTACAGCTTCCGACTGTTTAATGCTACACACTGACTGGGAACTACCGTCAAAATGATAAACGGTATGGTTACAGACCTCACTGTCATATGAATATATTACAATTTTATATCACCCTGCGTTCAGATTGTGGTGTATAAATAACTGTACTATGGAGTAAAACACTGTGTAATATCTTTTTATTTTTATCATAACAAAACCATTATTTCCCAAGACGGATGATGGAAGAGTGGTTGAGACAATGCGAGTAGGCTTACTCTCTTGCAGTTGATTGTGGGGAGGATGGAGGATAGACGAATGAATGGGAACGAGGGAGGGGGAGGGGAGGGGTTGAAGCTGGGGGTGCGGCGGTGCCACATATACCAACCTGCTCGTCGAGCCGGTCGCTCTATTTTTGCTGGAGACTGTACATACACGCACTCTGCCGTGCATCCGCAGTATTCGTAGTGCAAAATGCAGATATTAGGCAATACAGTTATCCTCATACACATACATATACAGTGTGTACAATCAGGGAAGGTTCCGTATTACTCACTGTTCGGAGCATTGGTGGTTGACGAATAGTCACGAAGCAGCAGCCAGACCCCACTTGTCTGGTAACTGTTAGTGGGAGTCAGGGTGGCCAAGGTGGGAGGATTTGGAGAGTTGCTCACGTCAGTATCAACAGCCAATGATAATGCGTTCGACATATTCTCAAAGTGCAAAAGCGATATGTTGTTCGTATGGTCTCACACCGTTCTCTGAGTCTGTCTATATTACTGCATTATATAGTACATGTTTACTGTCAAAAGTATGCTTCTTTGCCTTCGGTTTGTAATGTTCGATAGGAATGATAGTTACAGAGACTGATATGATAATTAAGACTTCCGACGTCATTCTAAAGGAAAACGAAGAGTCTGGTAATAGCCCGTATATGTTTATTATTATTATTATTATTATTATTATTATTACACTACCCGAGACTAAGTTAAAGATGAATAATTACTGGAAATGTCTGCAGGCGGATGTTTATAGTGCGATGACAGAGATGAATAATTAAACAAATTTATAAGAATTTACACATCCACACACACACACACACTCACCCACACATACTCTCTCTCTCTCTCTCTCTCTCTCTCTCTCTCTCTCTCTCGTGGCTTTGTTTTCGAGTCAGCACATAATATAAATACGATATATGTTATATCATTACGAATATCTCCTGGGGAAACGTCTCTTGTTAAAGTCGAGAGGGAATTAAAGTATTCAAACTTTGTCCTAACTCACCAAACTTCCAGAACTTTACTGACAACACTAACTCTGCAGACATCTACGTAATTTTTTTTAAATAAAATGCTAACATCATACTGTCATCTGTCCTTAATAAAGTAACTCAAACACACTATCCCAGTCATACATTGCAGACTTAAACGTGATACCCAACCTATCACCAAACACTTCTGTGCCCTCAATCCGCCGCCTTCCCCTCCTTGACACTCACGGTTACCAGACACATGAGGTCTGGCTGCCGCTTCACATTCACCCGTCTCACACCAGTGCTTCGAAAGGTGGGTAATGCGGAACTTTCCCTGACTGTACTGTACATACATATACACCCACACAATGTACACTCGGTCACAAAAGTATCGGTGCACAACATGCGTGAAACATTTGGGACCACAGAACGAAGGTCACTGAAATATTAGTATCCGACCTACCACATGTTGGTAGCCCTGATGTGAGGAGGTGTTATATATCGCCAACTAGCAATATCCTCTTGCAAACAAATAGCAAATGTAATGTTTATATAGACAGACACTGATGATACACAATGAGACGTTGGTAATGTCAGCAGTTGTTCGAACCTTTTCGGTAGGCATCTCACCCCCTGTGCACCGATACTTTTTTGATCGAGTGTACACATACATACACGTATCTATCTATTATCTATCTGTCTATTTAGTATATATATATATATATATATATATATATATATATATATATATATATATATATATATATATATTATGTGGTAGAGTGTGCGTTTCGCACACTGGTGTGCGCCGGTTCGCCTCCCGCCAGAGTTGTAAAAACTTTGGGAAACCGTTCACCAAGCCACTTGCTACTTTGGCGGACACAAGGGGTGTTGTGGATGAACCTGTGTCGCATACTAGTATGCTTGCACCCAATCGGCTTAAGGCGGGCCGATTACACTTGGTTCACAGACTACACACACACATTCAAAGCCACTACAATCACACTCACAAGCATTTCTCACCCTACATACAGTCACTAACAGACAGCCTAAGCCACTGGGTGGAGATACATTGGCTGTATCGTCCCTGCTTCGGTAGGGATAGGCCGGTCCTGCAGTGGACCTCAACGGCTGATGATGATATATATATATATATATATATATATATATATATATATATATATATATATATATATATATATATATATGTGTGTGTGTGTGTGTGTGTGTGTGTGTGTGTTTGTGTGTGTGTAAATATGCGTACAAATATATATTATTTAGGTCAGTATGTGAAGTGTGCTTTTCCGTGTTTGTGGACTTATCTGTGTACACATTATTTGTATATGGTCAACACATACCGGTAGTAACATTATTCTGTTGTTAGGCTACGTGTATGCAGGATACTAGACTATTCTTAAGTCAGCATTAACAAATAATAATGCAAAAATATTACTACAGTTATCACGAGTGTCAGTTCTGCTAGGTCGCTTTAAGGTAGCTTACTCTCAAAAGACTCAGTCAAATTTATTATATTGAATGTATTTCAATAACTGCTGTAATTTACTTATCTATCTATCCATGGCCCGACGCCCTAATCCCGCAAAGGGTGGCCGCAGACAAAACGCCTCCAAGTCGCTCTGTCACCCACAATTTGCCTACCCTCCCCCCAACTCACCCCCCCTCCCTCATATACCTCTCAACTCCATCCCTCCACCTCATCCTCGGTCTACCTCTCCCTCTCCCTCCCTCCACCTCACCTACATACACCCTCTTAGTCAGTCTTTCATTCTCCATTCTCTTCACATGTCCAAACAGCCTCAGTGTATTTCTCCTAATCTTCTCAACCACATCCACATCCACCCCACACCGTTCCTTCACTTCTTCATTCGTCAACCTGTCCCTCCACGTTATTCCACATGCTCCTCTCAAGTAACTCAATTCCACTGCTCTCACTCTTGATTTGTTCCCCTCTTGCATACGTCAGGGTAGGGATCACAATACTATCATGCAGTGACTTCTTAACTTCCATATTCACCTCCCTATTTCTCCTCAGTGCTTTCAGTGAACCAACAACCTTCCTTCCCTGCTGTACCCTTTCACGCACTTCATCCCCCAAAGTTCCATCCTTACTCATCACACTACCCAAGTACTTGAATGCACTCACATTCTCCATATCCTTACCATCCAACCTCACTGCACACTCTGTGACTTCATTCCTCTCAAACACCATAACTTTACTTTTGTTTACATTAACTTTCAGATTCCTCCTCCTACACACTGTCCCAAATTCATTCACCAAACCTTGCAACTCCCATTCATCTTCACTCAACAATACTGTATCATCAGCAAACAGCAACACCGGAAGCTTCCAAATCTCACCCTCATTCATTAGAGCCACCCCCACATCCACTACCCTACCCTGCACCTCCGTTACAACCCCATCCATGTATATATTAAACAGCCATGGAGACAACACACACCCCTGTTTCAGTCCCACATTGAGATCAAAGAACTCACTCAGCTCACCATCCACTCGCACCGTAGCCCTAGCTCCTCCGTACATACTCTTCACAGCACTCAACAACTTCCCCTCCACTCCATATATTCTTAATACCTTCCACATACCTTGCCTATCTATTCTGTCATAAGCTTTCTCCAAGTCCATGAAGGCAGCATACACTTTCCTTCCCTTCTCTAGATACATCTCCACTAAACATCTGAGAACAAATAACTGATCTACACACCCTTTTCCCTTCCTAAATCCCCCTTGTTCTTCTCCAAGTAGCTTCTCTGTCATATGCCTAACCCTGTCAATGAGTATTTTACCAGTCACACTAAGATGGCAAATACCCCTGTGGTTACCACATACTTCTCTCTCCCGTTTTCCTTTGTATAAAGGAACAATTATACCTGATTTCCAGTCCTCTGGAACCCTTCCCTCTTCCCAAGCCAATCTACACAACTTCCATATCCACTCCACAACAATCTCACCCCCATACCTAAGCATTTCACCACACACTCCGTCAATTCCTGGGGCCTTTCCCAACTTAATCTTCTTCATCGCTTCCACTACTTCTGCCCTACTGATCTCTTCCTCCCTCCTCTCATCTCTTCTTCTCCCAGCCATTCCCCAACCACTTATACTTGCACTGCTCTCACTCTCTACATTCAACAAATCCTCAAAGTGCTCCTTCCATCTCCTCAGTTTCTCTCTCTTCTCCACCAACAATCTGTTATTCCTATCTTTCACTCCCCTACTATTTCCCCTTTCACACTGCCTTACTTTCTTTACCTCCTTCCAAAACAATTTCTTACTCTCCCTCCATTTCACACTCAGATTCCTCCCAAACTCTTCATCCACTTTCTTCTTACTCTCCTTCACCAGTCTCTTAACCTCCATTCTGCTCACATATACCTCTCTCTCTCTCATCTTCTCCCCTACCTCTACTCGCTAACCATTCACTATATGCCTTCTTTTGTTCCACAGCTCGTTTCACCTCATCATTCCACCATGCTGTCCCTTGCACACCCTTGCATCTCCTCACTCCACAAACCGCCTCACACGCTGCGCCTATCTCTTCTGTGAATATCTTACATACGTCTTCCACCCTTTCCATCTGCTCTACCTTCCCAATCTTTCTTCCACTATGCTCTTATACTCTGTCATTTTCTCACTATCTTGCAATTTCTCCACTCTTCTCACAGGAGCTGCTTCCTCCTGTCTTCCCCTTCGTCTCCTCAACCACTTTCTTTGCAGCTCTACCTTGGCCATCACTAAGTGATGGTCCGAGACTCCATTCCCCCACCCTCTCCACACTCCTGCATCCAACACTTGTCTTCTCATTCGCTCATCCACACACACGTAGTCTATCATTGCCTTTCGTTCAACAAGTTCACCATCCATCCTCCTCACTACTCTCCATGTATACCGGTGGATCATCTTATGACGAAAGTAGGTGTTGGTTATTGCCAACCCCTTACAAACACAGATGTTCACCAAAGCACTTCCATTCCCATCCACTTCAGCTGGCACACCCCACTGACCAACCACTCCATCCACTCGTACATTCCCAACTTTGCCATTCATGTCTCCAATCAACAGCACTCTCTCGCTCCTCTCAAACTTGTCCATACATGCTTCTACTCTCGCCCAAAACTCATCTTTCATTCTTGCCACTCGATCCTCCGTCGGGGCATACACACATACAATCGCCCACGCTTGTATACCTACTTTCATCCTCACCCATACAATCCTTGCACCCACTGTTCCACACTCTCTTTCCTTATGATTCGCTAAATAAACATTTCAATTACAGTTTCCATTTCAAATCCCCTGAATAGTTCCCCCCATCCCCCACCCCAAACTTCAATCTACAGGTGTTTATTTCCAACTGTTACAGATTTTTTTTTGAGTGTAGGACACCTGTAATCAAGTGTATGGAATGTTTTATATATATATATATATATATATATATATATATATATATATATATATATATATATATATATATGATATAATTTGTTTTTCCTTGCTCTCTTAATCTTTTGTCTCAAAAATGAAAATGTCCGTCACATTCCTCCCTGGTATATTACTTCAAACAGAATCATATTTTGGTAGAAAAAAATACCAGTCCTCTCTCAGCTTTGGAATGTTAGGAGGAGTGGAAAGTGAGGAGTAAAAGATGTGAAATACTGAGTGAACAGTTATCCCCAATTACACCCGATAGGTTAAACTTTTCTCTTTTGCTCGACACTAGTTTCTCTCTGTATTCCGGCAACACAAGTCCTGTCCTTATTCCTGCATTTATGTCCAAATACACTGAATATTAGTCTCTTGTATCCGAAACAAATGACACTGATGGCACGACATTGTTTGTAGCCAAAGAAACTCATCAGTGTCGGCTGCTGTGAATACGCCAGCCTTATCTTCAAGGTCCATGCAGAAAAAATCGGAAGAGACGATACGACTTCTGTCGCCAATAGGACTCCTGCTGCATCAGGATCGATTATTACACCCACGCTCGTGTAGCAGGAGTGGGCGTTATGTTCCGAGCGGCTCGCACGTGCATACGTGTTCACAAAATATCTTAAACAGTTCTTATTTGATTTTTTAGACATGCGTGATGGAAGAGTGGAGGACCGGTCGATGAATACACCTGTTATTTTGAAGATTTAGAACAATATATCAATGTCGCAGGACTAGTTCACACGCTGACCTGCAAACTGAGCTTTTAAATTTTGTATCCATTTACAGCAAGGCCAAACTACGGGGAAGGGTTGAAAGTGAGCCAAGACTGAAGTGGTTAGATTTTTAGAACAATCATTCAAAGGTCAAGGTAGCTGGGCAAGGTCAAATTGTGAATTGAGGATGGGTGCTTGTCAAAAATGTATTCAAAAAGTTTTGATCACTAAAGATGGTGAAAGGCTTGTGGGCTTGTCACCGAAGAAACCTTTTTCTTTTTTTTCTTTTTTTTATAGCGAATTAGAACAAGGGTGAAGGTCAAAGGGCAAGGTCAACGTACTTTTTTTCTTATTTTTTTATGCGAGGAAGAAGGAACCAAAGGCCATGAGCCCGCAATAACAGTTCCCTCCAAGAGAAAAACAAATTACAAGAGAGAGCCAAATTCAAGATCCATTCATTCCGAGATGCCTGGACACACTGCGTTTGAAAGACTGGAGATCATAGGGAGCAGGAAATACAGACAGAGGGAGACAGCTCCAGAGTTGACCTGTTGCATAAATGAAGGACTGGGAGTAATGGTTAACTCTTCTATTAGAAAGTTTGACAGAAAAGAGATGAGAGTTTGCTGCTAGACGGGTGCAACGCGCCCGTCCTAGAGATGGAGGAATGCATGCAGACAATTCAGAGGAGCAGTGACGATTAAAGTAGCGATAGAAAAGAGATAAAGATGCAACAGTGCGCTGAAGAGACGGAGGTTGAAGGGAGTCAGTAAGAGGAGGAGAGTTAATGAGACAAAAAGCCTTTGACTCCACCCTACTGAGAAGAGCTGTATGTGGGGAGCCTCCCCACACATGAGAGTTGTGCTCCACAGAGGGGCGGATAAAACCCCTGTATAGAGTCAACAATTGTGCAGGGGTAAAGAAAGAATGGAGTCGGCTTAGCACACCCAATCTCTTGGAAGCAGATTTTACAAGAGATGTAATATGATCTTTCCAAGATAAGTCCCGAGTAAATGAAACCCCAAGCATGTTCAAGGATGATGCAGGATTAAGCTAAATACTATTAATCATTAGTGGCTATACCTGTCGAAGATTTTGACGGGTTGATAGCTGTAAGAACCTAGTCTTAGATGCATTAAAAACAACCAGATTATTTTCACCCCAGTAAGAGATACGAGCCAAGTCAGCCATTAGGTGTGCCATAGCCTCATCCCTTGATTGTTGAAGTAACTGCTGAGATGGGCGTTGGGGGAACCGAATGGAAAGGTGAAGGGTGGAGTCATCAGCGAATGAGTGGATAGGGTTAGATGTACAGCTTAGAAGGTCATTCATGAATAAAAGGAAGAGAGTTGGTGATAGGACAGAGCCCTCAGGAACACCACTGTTGATAGATCTAGGAGAAGAATGATGGCCTTTTACAACAGCGGCTATAGAACGACCAGAAAGGAAGCTAGCGATGAAGGCACAGATAGAAGGATAGAAACCGCAAGAGGACAGTTTGGAAATTAAAGATTTATGCCAGACTCGATCGAAAGCCTTTGAGATGTCAAGTACAATGGCAAAGCTTTCGCCAAAGTCCCGAAAGGAGGATGACCAGGAGTCTGAAAGGTAGGTGAGAAGATTGCCAGTGGAGCGTCCCTGACGGAACCCGTGCTGACGATCAGAAAGAAGGTTATGATAGGAAAGATGCCTTAAAATTTTTCTATTGAAAATTGACTCGAAAACTTTTGAAATACAGGACGTTAAAGCAATTGGACGATAGTTGGAGGGTTGGAAGTGGTCACCCTTCTTTGGGACAGTCTGAATGAGAGCAAACTTCCAGCAAGAAGGAAAGGTACAAGTTGACAAACAAAGGCGAAAGAGTTTGCCTAGGCAGGGTGTAAGCACAGAAGCACAGTTCTTGAGAACAACAGGAGGGACTCCATCAGGCCTTGTTAGTACTGAGGCCAGTGATGGCAGAAAATACATCAGCTGAAGAAATTTTAATGTCAGCCATGAGGAAGTCAGAGGCGGGAAGTGAGAGGTACCGGAGCCATGTAAGGTGGAATTGGAGGAGAAAGTCTGTGCGAAGAGATCTGCTTTATCAGTAGAAGAAATATCTACAGAACCATCAGAGTAGAAAAGAGGAGGGAAGGATGATGAAGTAAAGTTGTTAGAAAGGTTTTTGGCAAGGTGCCAGAAGGAGTGGGAAGAATTCGAGTCGGAGAGTTGAGAGCATTTAGTACGGATGAAATTATTTTTAGTAGAGCAAAGAATACTCTTAGCACGATTCCGGGCAAAAACGTAAAGATGATGTGATTCAGGGGTGGGTTGGCTCCTGTATCTTTTGTAGGCCCTCTCCTTGTTGTGGACAGCATTAGAACATGCGTGATTAATCCAAGGCTTTCTTGCTTTAGTCAAAGGATATGAGAAAGAAATGTATGCTTCCATACCCGAGAGAATAATCTCCGTAATGCGCAAGGCACACTCGGATGGCTCCCGGCCATGGAAGCAATAATCATTCCAGGGAAAATCATAGAAGTACTGCCTGAGGGCCTCCCAATCCGCGGCTTCAAAATGCCACAGACGACTTTTCCCTGGATGGTCCAGAGGCAGTACCGGAGTGATAGGACAGGTTAAGGTGATAAGGTCGTGATCAGAGGAGCCCAACGGAGAGAAAAGATTAAGAGTGTAAGCAGAAGGATTAGTTGTAAGGAAGAGGTCAAGTATGTTGGAGCTCTCTCCACGAAACTTCGTGAAATGCTTGAGGATTAAAGCAAGAATAAAAGGATTATGTTTTGAAAGCAACCAGACAGTAATCGAAGTCAAAGGGAAAGGTTAACAAAATTTTGATCTGATATGAACCAAAATTGGTGGAAGGGTGTAAGGTCAGCCGAGAACAGAGAGATTTAGTTTTGACAACAATTAGTCAAAGATCAAGGCCGCAGGTTAAGGTCAAATTTCAGCCGATGTGTCTAGCGGTGAACAAAGTAACTAAAACAGTTTTGGTCTGATTTGGAACAAACTTGGAGGATGGGCTGAGGATCACCCTAAAGGCTAACCTGTTTGTTTTCGAGAACAGTAGGTCGACGGTCAAGGTCATAGGCAAGATTATCTTAAATTTTCTTATTTTATGAGAGACTAAACTTTGTCCAAAGGTTCAGGTTTAAACACGGATAAAGAGAATCAGTTTTGAGAGCTTTCAGTTAAAGGTCAGTGTGACAGGGAAATGTCAAATGTGAAGGTACAAGGGTTAAGATTTATGTAAAAGTGATGTAAACTGATACTGAGAGAATATGTTGAAGGTCAAGGTTATAGGGTAGAGTCAAATATCTTACCATTAGACCAGTTGGTGGACGCAGATGTTGCACTCGCTGAGTGCTCCTTTATGTCTGGTTAATGGTTAAACCCTTAATTATCGCCCGCCTTTAGAAGGCAGAGCAATAATGTTTTTCCCTGCTTTGGGTGTGTGTGTGCTCCCATTCTATCTCATGAACGGCTTGAGCTACCAACATGAAACCTTTAGGGTATCAAGATATGCGCAAATTCTTGGCCCAGTTCGAAAATGGGCACTCAAGGTCAAGGTCAAGGTCACCAAAATGGCTGCCAAATGTCAACTAGTTTTTATCACCAGCCTTTAGCACCATTATATCTCATGAACGGCATGAGCTATCAACATGAAAGCCTCAGGGTTTCAAGATATGGCCAAAATTTTGGACGTGTTCGAAAATGGGCACTTGGGGTCAAGGTCAAGGTCACCAAAATGGCTGCCAAAGGTCAACTTTTTTTTTTTTTCACCCGCCTTTAGCAGCAATATATCTCATGAACAGGAAAAGCAATACCAGTGTTGCAACGAACAGCATATTTATTATGTCCAGACGTTTCGACATATTCATCTATGTCATCTTTCAGTGGATCTAAAAAGATGAAAAAAGACTTGTAAGGTATTTAAAATCCTAAAAGAAGTATATGAGCATGAGCTCATCGTACTTTTATAAAAGAGAAAACGTAGTGTTAAATTATAGGGGGGACTTAACTGCACAATATTTTCAGAGGGACAGCAGACAGACAATTGTTTAGGGCGGGTTTTCGTTTATAAATATGAATGGTTTCTAATATTCTTAGATTCATACTGGTACATGTGTCTATTATACAGAAATTCTTGGGATCAACAGAAGTATTACAAATATATGAATGTTCCCTTACCGCTGAGTGAGGAGGGTCGCTCACAGGGAGACCTGACCTGCTCGACTGACCTATATGCTCGTCAACCCTTAGCTTGAAAGCTCGTATTGTGCTTCCAATATACCCTGTTTGGCAAGTGCTGCACTTGTATTCATAAACGACTGACGAGCGGAGAGCAGTCGGTAGTCGGTCTTTGTAATGAAAAAATGACTGTATCTTAAAATCATTTTTATGAACAAATCGGAACTTTATTTGAGGATAGAAAATAGAAAAGTTATATTTCAGTGCCCTCTCTATCTTTTCTGATACAGTACCAAGAAAAGGTAGAGAAAGATACATTTCCTCCTTACTCACTGTACATACAGGTTGCTTTGGACTGTAAATTTTGGCTAAGAATTTTCTAACACAGTTATCAAAAAGAGCAGTGCTGAAACCATTGTTAGAAAAAAAAAAAAAATCCTAAAAAATTAAATCTCCTTATGGAATAGGTTGTAGGTAGAAGTTAGGTTATAAGCTCTATACAAAAGTGTTCTAGTTGCATTCAACTTAAAAATAAATGGACAGTAACTAAAAAAGCTAGTACCCAAACCCGAGAAAGTAGGCTTACGATATACAGACATAACCAGAGTGCCATTTAACTTCTGAATTAATAAATCAAGAAAAGGGAGTTTACCGTTAACTTCACATTCCATGGTAAATTTTATGTTCTTATGTTGTTTATTTAGGTAGTTAAAAAAAAAAGTGGAGCATCGCTTTCATCTTGAAATAGAAGCAGAGTGTCATCCACATATCTACGATAAAGGATGGGTTTAAAGTATGCAGGACACTTATCCAGCCATTTCTTCTCCCAAAAGCAGAGAAAAACATTAGCCATAGTCGGACCCAGAGGCGAGCCCATAGCCACACCGTCTACCTGTTTATATACCTCGTTATTAAACATAAAATGGTAGTCCTTAACAAACAGAAATCAGGTTTTTAAAGAATTTTTTACTCATACCCATGACTTTGTCCATATCATTTTAGGATTTTAAATACCTTACAGGTCTTTTTTTTATCATTTTAGATCCACTGAAGATGACATAGATGAATATGTCGAAACGTCTGGACATAATATATATGCTGTTCGTTGAAACACTGGTATTGCTTTTCCTGTATAAGTTGCGCTTCCCTCAGAACAAGCCTGTCTCAATCATCTCATGAACAGTTTGAGCCATCAACATGAAACCTTCAGCGTATCAAGACACGCCCAAAATCTTGGTCGAGTTCGAAAACGGGCACTCGCGATCAAGGTCACCAATATGGCTGCCAAAAGTCAACTAGTAATTTTTGCCCACCTTTAGCACCATTATATTTCTTGAACGGCCTGAGCTATCAACATGAAACCATCAGGGTATCAAGAAAGGGCCTAAATCTTGGACTTGGCCAACAGCATATTTTGGCGGGCGATTAGCATTCAGCTCCCGAATGCTTTTCTTTCAGTATTATAGTCTTGGGTATGTTTTATTTTATTATATTTATAAATAAGTTTTTGATATAGTTTGACGCATTCGAACTTTATTGAACTGGTTCAGATCAGGCTGAATCAGATCTTCTCCTCTACTACCTGTATTTTAAAAAATGAGAATCATAAATAAAATGGTGCTAAAATTTTTACCTTACGCTATGAAAATTTTGACCAGATTGTGGTGGGATTTCATCCTTAGTCGTAATAAAGAACCGGGTAATGATTGCCCAGAGAGAATAAAACTCTCAGCATGATGTGCTGGTGAATGGACAGACTTAGATTGGTGGGTGAGTTTAAGTTTTTGGTGCAGTAATAGTAAAGTGTCAAATGTGAAAAGGAAGCGGAAATAGACTGGAGCTATGAGCGTTGTAATATCAGACACGGTCTAAGTTAGGAAGCTGCAATAGGCTTGCCTGAAGGAGTGTTATTGGTCACATTAGCTTATGAGTCTGTCACTGATCTGGCGTGAAAGGCAGCAGTAATTCGAGAGCAACAGCAATGGAAACATTTTTTTTTTTTAGGAATGTGTGGGGAGTACATCGAGTGGACAGGCTAAGAAATTAAGTTATTCTTGAAAGATATAGAATAAGGAAGATGAAAGAGAAGAATAGGATGTGCTCAGAAAATGTTGACTGGATGGTGAAAAGAGTAAATGTGAATGTGTCTAAAGGTGGAAGGAGGCGTGGTTAGTCAAGAATGTGGATAGTTATAATAAATGAATGTGAGAAACGAGGGATGAATAGTAAATGAAACTGGTTAGATGAATCATACATTGGAGACTTCATGCCATGGGTTTTTCGTCCCTGTTTTGAAAGTTTATAGTCATAGAATTAACTTGGCAGGTATGTATGAAATGCATCAAAGGGGAGAAAATCACCCCCCTAAATATCTCCAAATGGTTAGGTATTTACAGTGAGGCTTGGATTCCGTTGCCTTGAATGATGCTTGGTTAAGTGTCATGATTATTTCCCTAGGTATGTTGTTGACAGTTCTGCCACTCGTACTCTCTCTGTGTCTTTGTTTTCTGTATCCTCATCATTACTGTAAATAGGAAAATAGGTCATGTTGATGGTGACGAAGTATGTGCAGTCAAACGAAGACTGGAAACTATGACACCTAACTGAAAACAGTAGTCGACAAAAGAATGCAAAACGAAAAATGTGCTGATCATATTTACAGAAGCGAGCGAACCGAGCGAAGGTGACCACATATTTTTTTGGTCAGTTTTGTACTCTGCATAAGAAAAAAAATCCATTTTATTCGTTCATTGGTTCATTCATGTCTAGCAGTATATGACCAAGTAAAAATTCCATCTTGCTACACGAGAGTGTAGAAAATCAGTATCGCAGTTTATTTTTTTTTTTTAAATGTCAAATAACGGGTAAAGGTGGGATGAAATCCTTATGAATGAACCAATTTTCCTCATATTTTAATTAGAGATTCCTCTGAGCCTGGCACTTATGGGGAAATCTCAAAAGTCAAAAACTCAGACCATCAGGTGGCGTTATAAGCTGTGATATATTTATAGTTTGCTAAAATTTCGAAAAAAAAAATCACTGGTAGAAGTGGCATAAAATCCTTATTTATGGACCAATTTTGCTCAGATTTTAACTGAAGTTTCCCCTAAGTATGGCACAAAAATTCAGGCCATTGGGTGGCCCAATATGCTTAATATATTGAAAGTTGGCAAAATTTTCTACAAAATCATCAGTAGGAGTGAGGAAAAAAATCTTTATATATTGATCAGTCTTGTTCAGATTTTGACTTGAGCTTCCTCTTGGGTTGGCACGAAGGGAAACTTACGGAAATTTTTAAATTTTTGTACGCTAGATGACGTAGAAGCTGATGGGGGATATAAGTTGGCACAAATTTCCATGAAAATCACTGGTAAAAGTAAAATAAATTTATGAACCAATCTTCCTCAAACTTTCACGGAAGATTACTCCTTTGACTGGAAAAAGGGTATTTTGAAAAGTATAAAATTGATAAAATTAAGGTTACTTTCCAATTAAAAAGAAAAACATTACGATCACAATCGAAATTTTTATCGACATTCATCTTTACAAAACTGAAAATTATTTTTTAATATTTCAGATCAAGTGAAGGCATCCACTGGGTGGATCGCTGGTCACCGGGACCAGGTGGCCACCATCTTAACAACTTACAACGAATAGATTTTTCAAGAGAAGATGGTGATCACCTCGCCCCGGGAACCAGAATTCCATCCCGTGGACGCCCTGACTTGATTCACTTCACACTGATGACGTAGATATATCTTTTTTGTTGTTGGTGCTAACAAGTAGTTATTACCTCCGCCAACGAAGTTGGGGGAGATTATGCATTCACCTATGTTTGTCTGTCTGTCTGTTGTCCACATGATATCTCCAAAGTTCTCAATGAATTTCAATGAAATTTTGTAGAAGGGCTGGCCATGGACCAAGAAAGAATTGATTAAATGTGAGGGCGGATCCGGATCAGGATGCGGATGGTATGTATAATATCTCCATAAGTTCTCAATGAATCTCATTAAAATTTTGTCGAAGAGTGGGCCATGGGTCAAGGAACAACTGATTAAATTTTGGGGCAGCTCCGGATCCTTTGTATTCCACACATTATATCCACGGATCCGGATCGGGATCCATTTTAATAGCAATGGCATTGGCGGAGGCATGCGCCCTCTGAATGCTTTCTGATATTCAACATACGGTAGTGCCCGAAAAGTAAGACGGTTAATGGTGACTCTTCTTGACCACTTGATCTGAAAAAGTTTTTCTTGTGCTGACTCCAGCTGTCCGGACAGAAAGAAAAAAAATAAACAAGACAGAGGACACCTCTAATCGCCGCACCTACCCCGACAGTTTACTAAGGGGGAAAACGTAATTATTGTCTGGTTAAGACTTCAATGACATCCTTTTGACTCACACGCCGATCCAGCACAGCGTACTCCCCAGTGCTCTGCCCTGCGCCTTAGTGTAATATTTGTGGCTATTCCAGCATGACGCAGGTATGTAACTTGCAATACTTTGGTGATAGAAACTCCGTGTACAAACAGCTAGATAAGGATTTTATTAAGAGCTCACAACAAAATAGTCTGCCCTTCTTGAGTGTCTGCTCTGAACTGACGCAGTGGCGCCGTCTTCCCAGGCTTGGGGCCCTGGGAAAGCGTGCTAGGTCAGCAAGTTTAGTGGGGGCATGTATGCATTGGGGGGGGGGGGCATATATACATCGGGGGTAGACATATTGTATGGGGGTACACTACTCCCCCGGGTAGCTGAGATGGTGTCTCCTGACACCAGGAGTTATATGGTGTTTGATTATATTATTAAGGCAAGGTCGGGGAGGTTTGTACAAGGGATGAGTATGATACAGGGGCAGTAGGGGAGACATGGCCATGTTTAGGGGAGGGAATTAGAGGGATATATACAGATAAGATATAGAAGGATTAATAGGTATGTGTCCAGTAAGGGTCGAAGGTATACATAGACTTAATGGGGATTATACAATAATATCTTGATACATGATAAACAAGGAGTAGATATGAGAGTTCTTTTGTTGTTCTTCGTTCATTTTTTTTTTTTGTTAGTTTCTGTAGGATACACTGTAACTCAATAATGCAGTAAAGAAATACCATCATTTTCTGGTAGGAAGAGTTCCGTTCACAGTTTGGTTAATTGTCAGATGGCATTGGTAGTCACTGAATGTGAGGGCACTAAGTACAGGGAGTTTCTACGTCGTGTGTAGGATGTACTATGCCTGTAGCGACTCTGATTTCCTGGAGTCGGCATTCCATTTTCCTGACACAACAATGCACTGCACATATGATGAGTAGAAAACCTATGAAAGCGATAACCACAGGGGGAAACACAACTGTTGGATGAACCCAGGAACGGCTGAAGGCCAGAGAAAATTGATCTATAATGAAGTCACTGTCATTGAGGAATGTTAGCATGCGCAAGTTAGGGGAGGTGATGGTAATGTTGACAGATGGTAGGGTGGAAGGCATGTCGATTGGTTGAAAGATGTCATAGGAGTGTTTACGGACAGCTTGGTGATAGCGAGTGGCGTAAGTGATGACGGACTCTGATTTGATGGTACAATAGTCTGGTGCTTTGTAGAGACCACTAGCGGGGACGGCTCGAACCGAAGAACCAGGACACATGATTGTGACAGAGATGGGAACAGCAAAGAAGAAGTACTGGACATGGTTGAGGTGAGCATGGTGGACCGGGAGTTCAGAAGCTGGTACAAAAGAACAGGCCGAGTAGATGGAATGGTTGCGAACTAAAGCAGACTCACAGGGTGTAGCGCTGCTAGGGAAGATAGCGAAAAGGTGGGCAGCACAGAGACGAGAGGTCGGAGTAAGGGAGGAAGATTTCTGGAGGTCTGTGGAAGAAAGGAAGGCAACTCAAAGATGATCATGGGAGAGGAGGAAATATTCTGAAGGAACAGATACTTGTAACGAGGAGTTGTTGAGGCGGAAAGGGAAGGGAATGATGTGGAAAAGGTTAAAGGTTATGGCAGAACGGAGAGGAATATGGACGACGACGTATTTGGTGAGAAGAGTGGCTTCGAGAACAGGATAATAATATTCGAGGGAGGAGTAGGGGAGGACTGGGGATAGACCGAAGGTGGAGTGAGCCCATTCCAGGACAGAACGGAGAGCTGAGACAGGTACGAAGTCGGCAGTGACACGTCCATTTATAGCATCGACCAGGATACGAACCAAGGTAGAGACTTGAGACAGGAGAGAGTCAATGGCCAGTTGGAGATTATCCATGTTGAGTTTGAGGTAGAAGAACTGAGAGATAACGTTGAGATCTGAAAGGTGTCGTTGTAAGATATCGGTGAAGTTGTTTAGAGTGGACGTGACTTCATTTAGGTGGGTTGTAAGCTTCTGTAACATAGTGTGTTGGATTTTGATGACTCGGCGTTGGGATTCTAGGGCTGAAGCTAAATGAGTGAGATCAGATTTGAAGCCAGAAATGTCACGGGCTGTAGCAACGCCAAACAAGCCACTCAGAATCTCACCACCAAAGTCGAAGAGACCTCGTTTCACACGAGAACGACCAACGGGTGTCTGAATGGAAAATGTGTCATTGAGCTCAGTGAATCTGTTACTTATGTATTGCAATTGCCAGGAGAGTGGTAGGACAAGGTTATAGAGATACTCATTTGGGTTGTGTGTCCCCATGATGGCCGTGAGATGGGTCTTGATTCCGTGGAGCTGGTGTTTGTAGGCAGGTAGGGCAATGGCTATGTCGGCCAGGGGCGCAAGATCGTAGCGCAGGGAGACTAGTTCCTCGATAAGCATTACCTCGCCTCCTGAGCCGACCAAGGCCCCGGGACGTACTCCACCATCGTCCTGACCTGACCCAGACCCCAGGAGGGTCAGCACTGCCAGCAGGGAGATCGCTAACATCGTACCGAGAAAATCAGGGTAGAGTTAATGGGGGAGGTCTTGAAGAGGTTCATGGGCAGAGCGCAGTTTGGACCGATATTGATTGGTTGATGAATGAGTAGGTGGAGGTGGAGATGAAGGAGACTGAGGGATAGGAGGAGACAGAGTAGATTGAGGGATGTGTGGAGGCGAACGGGGGTCAGGAGGTTGTGTAAGTGACCCTTCCAACTCGAGGCCACGGGGTGCTCGCTTTAAGTCATTGACGTGGACCCATCTGGTGTCCTTAGTGGACAGGTCCTGGAGGTGAAATTTATTGCCTTGTTCAGTGAGGACGCGGTGGAGCCATGTAAATTTGTCATCCAACTTAGAGGAATGTGTATGGGAATGAGCAAAGACAAGATCGCCTACATTGATGGTGATAGGAGAGGCGGAATTATGTTGGCGCTGCATCATGTCCTCCTGAGAGGAAGCCAAAGTGGATTGGATATACTGATGGATTGTCTGGAAGTTGGCCAATTTTAGTTTAACATAATCATCCATGTTGTAGATGGGTTCTGGCTTTGAGGACAAGAGAGAGTATGGGAGGTTCTTGTCAAAACCAAAGAGGATGAAGAAGGGAGATTCAGCAATGGATGCATTGATGGAGCTATTGATTGAGGATGCCACTTGGGGAATCCAGTCATCCCAGGACGAACTATGGGAGCCTAGATGTCTAAGGCACTCTAAGATTTTCCGGTTGTGGCGTTCTACAAGGCCATTGGAAGCCGGATGGTTAGGCACGACATTGCACTTACTGATATGAAAGCGGCGACAGACCTCATTGAGAAGGCTATTATTGAACTCTGTACCGTTGTCAGTAAGAATGGTATGAGGGGTACTGAATGGGCAAATTATGTGCTCTACAAAGGCACATGCGATGCTCTTCGCAGTCTTGTCGGAGAGGGGTATGAGGACACAGTAGCAGGAGAAGTGGTCGACCGCTACGAACAAGTACTCAGCGCCGGATTCCGTGAGAGGTAGTCTTAAGAGATCGATTGAGACAGTTTCCCATGGTCGTGACGGGATTGGGTATTGTAAGAGTGGTGCAGGCAGGCCGGTTGATCCTTTGTGGCGGTGGCAGGATAGGCAAGAGTCACAGAGGGCATTGATATCGTGGTGCATGGTTGGCCAATAGTACTTGAGACGTGCCTGGCGCAAGCATCGGTCTTTACCTGGATGGGAAGCTTGAAGGGTATTATGAACAATGTGAAGAACCGTTGGTATCAGGGCAGTGGGGACAACAAGTTGGCGTACTTCACGATTGGGCATGTCTTTGCCTGTTAGTAGTGTTTTCCTGTTTAAGAGATCATCATCTAGCATGAACTCATCTAGTGATACTGGCAGAGTAGGTAAGGTCGAGGCATCGCCAGATTCTAGGAAATAAATGACTTTGGACCATATGGGGTCTTGGCGCTAAAAGTTTCGAACAACTTCTGACGTTAGTGTAGTGTTTTCAGTTACTTCGGGCTGCAGTGATGTTATAGCTGCTGCTACGTGACGTGAGAGTGCGTCTGCGACTACATTCAACTTGCCTGGTACATATTGAAAAGTGGGATTAAAGTCCTGGATGATGACGGACCATCTAGCTAGCCTACCTGTTAGGTTGCGGTTCTTGAACAAATCACATAGTGGAAGGTGGTCTGTTTGGATATGCACTGGATAACCATAGACTATATCTCTGAAATGTTTCAAAGGACCAGACTAACGCTAGCGCTTCGAGATCTGTGACACTGTAGTTACGTTCAGCGGTTGTAAGGGTGCAACTAGCATACTCTATTACGCGCTTCCTTGATGCTTCATCGAGTTGCATCAAAACGGCACTAAGTCCAGTGCCTGAGGCGTCTGTGCAGAGAAGAAAGGGTTTGGTATAATCAGGGAATGCTAGAACAGGGGCATTTACAAGAGCTGTCTTTAGCTTTTGGAAAGCCTGTGACTGGTCGTTAGTCCAAACAAAGGGCACATTCTGCTTGAGTAAGTGGGTCAGAGGAGCGGCGATCTTTGCGTAATCTTGTATGAATCTACGATAATAGCAACTGAGGCCCAGGAAACTTCGTACAGCTTCGGTAGTGGTAGGTTCTGGGAAGTTAATAATCGCCTTAGTTTTATCCTCATTAGTATGAATGCCTTGTGCATCTATGACATGGCCTAGGAATTTGATTTTCTTTTGCAGAAAGTCACATTTACTGAGATTAATTTTCAGGCCTGCTAGCTGGAGGCGTTCAAAGACTTGCTGGAGCTTGGTGAAATGGTCAGGGATGGATTTACTCACAACAATGATATCATCTAGGTAAGCAAAAAGAGAGTGTCCCATCATACCGCTGAAGACTGAATGGATAAGTCGCATGAACACGGAAAGAGCATTTCTCAGACCAAAAGGGAGTCTCTTAAACTGAAAATGTCCGGAAGGGGTGCTGAAAGCTGTAACTGGGCGAGAGGACTCTTCCATTTCGACCTGCCAGTACCCGCTGAGGAGGTCTAAAGACGAAAAGACTAAGTTATTTTCACCAAGGGATTCTAACAAATCAGTGAGGACGGGTAACGGGAAACGGTCTGGAACGGTGACAGAATTGGCCTTACGATAGTCGACTACTGGTCTAAAGTTGCCGTCCTTCTTTGGTACTAAGAAAAGTGGGCTATTCCATGGACTGACGGAGGGTTCAGTAATGTCCTGGTCTAACATGTTCTGTAACATTTGATCTGTCTGCTTTCTCTGGCTGTGAGGAAATCGATACGCCGGTATGTAAATCAGCTGAGTTCTGGTAGTAGTTCAATCGTATGTTTGACAAGGTCTGTTCTACCCATCGGTTCACCGGGTAAGGCACCCACGTTTCTGTACGAGGCCAGAAGGTCGAGGAGTTGAGGCGTATTTCCTGGGAAATCCGTGCAAGTGAGATGTGAGACTGTAGCACCAGTCGAGCAGGGCAGTACTCCCGAGGTGGATGGAAAGCTGATGACAGGGAGTGCTGGAGCTCCCATTTCATCAGCCCTCAGGACTAGTTCCTGACCATTCCCCTTTGCTGAACTTTTTCAGAGTCTCAGTTACACAGAGAGTAGGCCAGCATGCTCTCCAGTACAAATTTCTCTAACTGTCTACGCCAAACTACATGCACAGTACACACTACACTTCCTATTCAAAATTCATCTAAAATGGCGTCTCTCCACCAAGCCTCGGAGTCCCCAGGGGGGGGGACCATTAATGCCCCCACCATCCGCCCCTCTCCCGGTGACGACTCGAGGTGCCTGGAACCACTGTCTGACTCTCTTCTTCTTCATGTCTGCAACATTCGCGGCCTTTCCTCTAACTTTCGCTTTGTTGAGCACCACCTCTCCTCCTCTAAACCTCACCTTCTTTTTCTAACGGAGACTCAGCTGGCTGAGGCAACTGACAGCAAACTCTTTTCTGTATCCTCCTACTTTCTCTATACTCATTTCAAAGCCAAAGGTGGCTGTTGTGTATACATATGCAATGACTTATCTTGCTCTCGTGTTCCTGAACTCGATTCTTCTGAATTCTCTACACTCTAGCTTCGGCTTTCCTGTCATTCTCTGACTAAATATATCTGTGCTGTTTACTTATCCCCTAATTCTACTGACTATCAAAAATTCTTTGACTATCTTACTTCTACAATGGAACACATTCTATCCATTTCTCCTTTCTTTGAAATCTCCATTCTAGGAGATTTCAATGTTCACCACCACCTTTGGCTCTCCTCTCCTTTCACGGATCCACCTGGTGAACAAGCCTACACCTTTTCTATCCTTAATGCCCTAGAGCAGCGTATATAGCACCCTACCCGTATCCCTGACCGCCTTGGAGAGAGCTCCAACATACTTGACCTCTTCCTCACAACTAATCCTTCAGCTTACTCTGTTAATCTTTTCTCTCCGTTGGGCTCCTCCGATCACACCCTTATTACCTTAACCTGTCCTATCACTCCGGTACGGCCTGTGGACCATCCAGGGAAACGTCGTCTGTGGCATTTTGGAGCCGCGGACTGGGGGGCCCTCAGGCAGTACTTCTTTGATTTTCCCTGGAATGATTATTGCTTCCATGGCCGGGAGCCATCCGAGTGTGCCTTGCGCATTACGGAGATTATTCTCTCGGGCATGGAAGCATACATTCCTTTCTCATATCCTTTGACTAACGCAAGAAAGCCTTGGTTTAATCACGCTTGTTCTAATGCTGTCCGCAACAAGGAGAGGGCCTACAAAAGGTACCGGAGCCAACCCACCCCTGAATCACATCATCTTTACGTTTCTGCCCGAAATCGTGCTAAGTCTGTTCTTCGCTCTACTAAAAATAATTTCATCCATACTAAATGCTCTCAACTCTCAAACTCGAATTCTTCCCGTTCCTTCTGGCACCTTGCCAAAAATCTTTCTAACAACTTTACCTCATCATCCTTCCCTCCTCTTTTCTACTCTGATGGTTCTGTAGCTATTTCTTCTACTGATAAAGCAGATCTCTTCACACAGACTTTCTCCTCCAATTCCACCTTAGACGATTCAGGTGCTGTTCCTCCATCTCTTCCCCCCTCTGACTTCCTCGTGGCTGACATTAAAATTTCTTCAGTTGATGTATTTTCTGCCATCACTGGCCTCAGTACTAACAAGGCATATGGGCCTGATGGGGTCCCTCCTGTTGTTCTCAAGAACTGTGGTTCTGTGTTTACACCCTGCCTAGGCAAACTCTTTCGCCTTTGTCTGTCAAGTTGTACCTTTCCTTCTTGCTGGAAGTTTGCTCTCATTCAGCCAGTCCCAAAGAAGGGTGACCAATCCCAACCCTCCAACTATCGTCCAATTGCTTTAACGTCCTGTATTTCAAAAGTTTTTGAGTCAATTCTCAATAGAAAAATTTTAAGGCATCTTTCCTATCACAACCTTCTTTCCGATCGTTATTATGGGTTCCGTCAGGGACGCTCCACTGGCGATCTTCTCACCTACCTTTCAGACTCCTGGTCATCCTCCTTTCGGGACTTTGGTGAAAGCTTTGCCATTGCACTTGGCATCTCAAAGGCTTTCGATCGAGTCTGGCATAAATCTTTAATTTCCAAACTGCCCTCCTACGGTTTCTATTCTTCTATCTGTGCCTTCATTGCTAGTTTCCTCTCTGGTCATTTTATAGCCGCTGTTGTAGACGGCCATCGTTCTTCTCCTAGATCTATCAACAGTGGTGTTCCTCAGGGCTCTGTCCTATCACCAACTCTCTTCCTTTTATTCATCAATGATCTTCTAAGCTGTACATCTAACCCTATCCACTCATACGCTGATGACTCCACCCTTCACCTTTCCATTTGGTTCCCGCAACGCCCATCTCAACAGTTACTTCAACAAACAAGGGATGAGGCTATGGCACACCTAATGTCTGACTTGGCTCGTATCTCTGACTGGGGTAAAAATAATATGGTTGTTTTTAATGCATCTAAGACTCAGTTCTTACACCTATCAACCCGACAAAATCTTCCACAGGTATACCCACTAATGTTTAATAATATTCAGCTTAATCCTGCGTCATCCTTGAACATGCTTGGGGTTTCATTTACTCGGGACTTATCTTGGAAAGATCATATTACATCACTTGTAAGATCTGCTTCCAAGAGATTGGGTGTGCTAAGCCGACTCTGCTCTTTCTTTACCGCTGCACAATTGTTGACTCTATACAGGGGTTTTATCCGTCCCTGTGTGGAGTACAACTCTCATGTGTGGGGAGGCTCCACACATACAGCTCTTCTCAATAGAGTGGAGTCAAAGGCTTTTCGTCTCATTAACTCTCCTCCTCTTACTGATTCCCTTCAGCCTCTGTCTCTTCGCCGCACTGTTGCATCTTTATCTCTTTTCTATCGCTACTTTAATGGTCACTGCTCCTCTGAACTGTATGCTTGCATTCCTCCACCTCTACGACGGGCGCGTAGCACCCGTCTGGCAGCAAACTCCCATCCCTTTTCTGTCCAACTCTCTAATGCAAGAGTTAACCGTTACTCCCAGTCTTTCATTTATGCAACAGGTCAGCTCTGGAACTGTCTCCCTCTGTCTGTATTTCCTGCTGCCTATGATCTCCAGTCTTTCAAACGCAGTGTGTCCAGGCATCTCAAAATGATCGTATCTTGAATTTGGCTCTCTATTGTATTTTGTTTTTCTCTTGGAGGGAACTGTTACTGCGGGCTCATGGCCTTTGGTTCCTTCTTCCTCACATTAAAAAAAAAAAAGATGTCGGCACAGACCCCGTAGAGTTAATAGTACATACACCTATTGGCATACTATCATCAGTCTGAATAGTAGGAATTGAGGAATCCTGGCACACCTTTACGGCCGCTGGGTATACTAGGAAGAGTCTAATCTTTACACCACTTTTAAGTTTTAGTGGAGCATTTGTGACATTGAGCAAGTACAGGTAGCATAAACTGTCCTCTAAGACTCTGCACCACACTGACTCATAAGTCAAGCCATTTACACAACACGTCTCAGGTAGTGTTAGTACATCTACTCCATCTTTCGCACCGGCAACACAAACAGAGACTTTGGTGAACTCATGCGATAACAAAATTATGCACGTATTTGTTACTGCACGTTTCGTCTCTGCGTGTTGGAGAAGATCATTCACACTGTGTGAGGTAGGTAACTGAGACATGTCTGAGTCAGCGATAGTGTTGTCGGGAGAGGAGGTAAGAGCCATGTCCGAAGGCTGAGATGATGTATCAGTAGACATTGAGGAATTTATGTCCTTGCTCACAGTCAGTAAAGGAATGATCTCTGTATTCTCAGATGATGATAGTGGTGGTCTGGGCTGGTCTGGACTTTTTGGTAGTGATTGGGACAGAGATAATTGAAGGACTGATTTGATTGTAAGAACAGGACGGGGACATTCCATACTGTATACTGGGATTAATCCAGAAATGTCTATACTACCACAGGCAGGTAATAATGCAATGGAGTGTTGTGCCATGGTGGAGAAACCAATAAGGGCATCTGTGGGATACTGCAAGTCATTAGTGACATGAAATTCAATTGGGATAGGGGGCAAATCTCTGTGTAGTTTGACTGCTAGGGTGACTCTTCCCTTAACCTTAAACTCTGAGCCTTCGACACCATATAGGCGAATGTCTGGTGGTTCTAGGAAACTGACGTGGTTGTGATGTCGTTGAATAAGATGTATGGAAGTGTCAGAGATCAGATTTACTATAGATCCTGTGTCCAAGAAGAATGACGTTGGTATGTCATGACTGCATCCGAGAATGACTAAACCTGAGGATGTTATGGGACCTACATGGCGGATGGGGAGTCGGGTTTCTGGTTCTACGTGATATTGGTCCGATACGGGCACGGCGCTTCCCCTGACTGTTGGCGGTTGAGGTAACGACATTCCTCAGTGGTGCGAGTCGTGCTGGATTTGTGGTATTTGCATTTTGGATGACGTGAGCGGGAAGGCATACGCTGTCTGGTTTGGGAGTGAGGACGTCTGTATGTACGGTTGCAACTGGATTCTCGATGTCCAGAATGACCACAGTGCCAGCAAAGAATAGAAGATTGTCTGTTCCGTCGGACGCTAGATTGATCACGACCTGCGGTAGGAGAACGATGCGTGGCAGGTCTGCCGCGTGTGGTGGGATGGGAGCGAGATTGGTCTGGGGTGGTGGAGGTGTGACAGACTGAGGAGGCCAAGGGTTGGGTGGTGCCCTGACGCGTGTAGTTTGAACCGGTTCTTTCATGAATGGCTTTAGTGACCTGAATAATTTTATCTCCTGGATTGAAACCGATTTCCAAGGCTAGCTCTTGCTGTTTAGGAGTAAGCCAGTAAAGGAATCTCAGCTAACCAATTAAGTCAGCAAAGTTGGTGAGTGAAAGCACTGGAACGCCATTTTTGTCTTCTAATCATTTTGTGCCTACCAGTAATTGGAGCATCTCGCTACTAGTTGCTTTCATGACAGCGGCAGCTTCGCAGAGCTTAGCATGTTGCGCTGGGACCCTCAAGTCCTCATCCATTTGGTTTAGGAGATTAATGAATCCCATGAGAGACGCGGTATTTGAATGCTGGCAACAAAGGCTGATGAGTTCTGTACGAAAATCAGCAAAGGTATGAATGCTATCGAAATGTCCTGCACGGATTGCGGATCCAATGTCCGATTTGCCGTGGTGCAAGCGACCCATGAGGTAGGCTACTTTGAGCGATTCATCGGTGATCTGTCGATTGTGGATGTCCGTTTCGACTTCTCTGAGGAATTCATAGACAGACCAAGTTGGGTCCTGGCCGGTAATTATGGGACAATTGGCATCATCGAGATAGATAGACTGTGGAGAGTTGGCCATGGCTGGAAGAGCAGAAGTGGCGGTAGGAGAGGTGTGAGAGAGAGAGAAGGTAGTGGTAGTTAAGGGCGAGCAAGACGGGGTATGAAGTGAGGCAGGAGAGTCAACGATAGGGGAAGGAGTAGAGGAAGAAGAAGGGAGTGTAGAGGTAGGGGTAGAGGAGGAGGTATCTGGATTTACGAGTGTAGGATGGGTAGTAAGTGGGTCTGCGGGAAGTGAAACGGAAGTGTCAGGTACAGGGCGGTGGTACTCTTTGCCACTTCGTAAGTGAGTGATCGTGTTAGAGTCGGCAGACGGTGTATGATCAGGTGATGTTTCCGGGTCGAGAGGGCTGGTGTTAAGCGGTTGATGTGGAAAGTATGACATTTGATGCGGCAGTGGAAGATGAAATGGAGGATGAAGATGGATATGTAGGTGGAAATGTATAATATAACAATGAGAGAATGTAATACACGAGTAGGTGTGAAAACGAATGAAGGTGAGGGGATGGATGGTTTAAACAAAAGCGAAGGATGAGATGGATAATAAATAACGTAGGTGAAGATGAAAACTGGGTAATGGAAATGAGATAGAATATTTACAAAAGATCCAATCTGTAGAGAAAATCGAGGATAATCTCTATAGAAAGGTAAGGTATACTATAGTTACACAGTAGAGACGGAATTGACGAGATGTATGACGTGCAGGTGTGGCTGGACATAGTGGGGCTGGAGCGGGGCGGGGCGGGGCGGCGGTGGAGAGACAGCTGGGCGGAGAGGAGAGTGGCTGGGGACGAGACTGGAGCGATATGTTGGATGAGTCTTAGAAGATGAGGAACTTCTCGCTGGGCTTAAGTCGAGACGGGAAGAGACGCTGCGATGAGTCACCAGCAGGGAGTGGCGGTCTTAGGAGGCTCACGTAATTCAGACCACATGTGGCGGCGTCGGGGCCGGTGGTGGGGTGTGAGGGCAGATGTTGGTTCAGTGCAGGTGTAGAGCTGTTGAGTTGCAAATGCAGAGAATGGCAGTGGGCAGACAGTGATAAGTGGCACCGTGGTGGTAGGATTTATGATGAGTTCGGAATAGGTGTTGGGAACAGGTGAAACAGGTGTGTAGGTCGGCGAGGGAGACACTTGCGGGCAGGAACAAGGTGTGTGGGTGGGGTTGTTTGGGAGGTGAGCACTGGTGAGAGAAATTGTACACCCGGAAAGCACAGCCGGTAATTACACCACTAGAGGCACTGAGGAGGGGTGAGGCTGTGAGATGCGAGACGTCGTGTATCTGTTCGTGTCACTAAATAGTGGAGGAAGCGGTCAGAATCTGATGGTCCAAAACACCGCTGCTACCAAATGTAACTTGCAATACTTTGGTGATAGAAACTCCGTGTACAAACAGCTAGATAAGGAGTTTATTACGAGCTCACAACAAAATAGTCTGCCCTTCTTGAGTGTCTGCTCTGAACTGACGCAGTGGCGCCGTCTTTCCAGGCTCGGGGCCCTGGGAAAGCGTGCTAGGTCAGCAAGTTTGGTGGGGGCATGTATGCATTAGGGGGGGGGGCATATATACATGGGGGGTAGATATATTGTATGGGGGGTACAGGTATGTGATCAACTAGATGCGTACCACACGCATCTGACACACTTCAACACGTCCCAGATGCACACCGCAGGCAAGGCCACCGAAAACACAAGGCACTGAGCTAGTAGCCCGCCTCACGACGTACAGGGACAGGTGAATCATCCCTTTGCCAGATCTGCAGGTTGAACATACGAGGTATGATCGAAAAGTATCTGACCATTTTTTTTCTTGTAATCCAGAATGAGCACGGGGATGCGACTGAGTGGAGCATGACCTTAAGTAATTTTGCGCATGCTTATTTATGTTCAATGCTGCCGCCCAGCAATGTGTGTTTGAGGAGGTGTTCTTGCTCATCAGATTTTCTTTTAGTGCCCTGATGAACATGCTGCAGTAATCAAGCATTGTTATTTCATCAAATTTTGTCAACATTTTGATGGCAAGCAATTTAAAACCATCAGGAAGATTTAGCAGGCGATGTTAAGTTATAGGTGGTACCCAAATTTAGGACTGGTAGGCTACAATCACTTAAAAAATGCTGATTTTTATTTTTTAACTGTCAAGGTGTTAGTCATTGTGAGTATGCTCCAGAAAGCAAATAATTGATAAAGAATGTTACTTGGAAGTTATCCGTCGCCTACAGAATGTGGTGAATTGCAAGAGACGAGAGTAATGGGAGACGGAGTACTGGTGGCTCCACCACGACAATGCCCCAGCCCTCTCATCCAATCTCACCCAGGAATTTTTGACAAAACACAGGATCACACAGGTTCAGCAGGCTCTCTGCTTTCTAAACCTGGCACCCTACAACTTTTGGGTGTTTTCTAAACTGAGGATGCCACTGAGGGGTTCAAGATTTATGGAAACAAAGATGATAAAGACAAGTGAGACAAAGATCTTGCTCATGATTCCAAAAACGCACTTTACAAAATGTTTCCAACAATGGAAATACCGCTAGGCTAAGTGTATGGAGCTCTAAGGGGCATACTGGTAAAGGGATTAAAGTCTGAACTCAGAAACCAACCCCCCCAAAAAAATTTTTTTTTTACCGGTTAAAGGTCGGATACTTTATGATCAGACCTCGTATATTTATTATGGCCGTCAGAGACTTGAATTGAGTTTCAGCCTATATTGCTCAGTCAGTTCTGTAAAAGCTCAAATGATCAGTGTGTCCAGTCAAGATCTCTAGGTTTTCCACGCCCCCCCCCCCCTCATAGTGAAAAGGAAATGAAAGACAAGGTAAAATAAGGCCAGGTTAATGGATATTGGCAGTTCACTAATGATTACACTGTATAAGAATTTTCAGGATCAAGAAAAATACATTGTCCTCTTTAGGATTTTAATATCAATTCAAGTGTGCTGAATCTGAATCTGATAGCAAGATACCCCTAGTACGTCACATTTTCTCGTAATATGCCTACTAAACATTCATACATTCAAACAAAAAGATGAAATAATTATATTGTCATTGTCAAATGAAATGTCATCATTGTTAATATTCAATATCCATTAAAAAATAAGCACTTAACAAGTAGTTCAGAATGAGTTTCTGTACTTATTCTGCGTTTGTGTGATGTCTCTGGTTGGTCACGCTTCAGATTCCAGCAGAAATCGGTTAGCATGGCTTGACTCCATTTCCCTTTGTACCTGCTCTGCATTATTGACATATCGTGATGAAACCTCTTTCCGTGTTCATCACTTACGTCCCCTGCATTCTCTGGGAAAAAGGACAGACGAGAATGTAGAAAATGAAGCTTCAGTGACATGTTGCACCCAAGATCTTGGTAACACTTTATTAGTTCATCCACTAAAACATTACGTTGGCCCTCTTTATGCTTTCCCAGTAGTCCATTGCACACACCATTGAATGCATACCATGCAGCTAACTCAGTTTCATCCATCATTAATTCAGTGGAGAGGTGGCAACATGATCTTTTCCTTCTTTACTTGTGGTTCATGAATAACGTTGTGGGATCCGGGTATCAGTGAATCCCGAGGTGACCATGCTGAGCGTACATAATGTTTTGATCTTGCTCGGCTGTCCCACTTGCACATAAAGCAAATAAATTTTGTACAGCCAGTTTGTAACCCATTAAGAATGGCCACAACTTTCAAATCTGCACAAATAAGACATTCATGCTCACTGTAATTTATGCGATCTAGAATGAAAGAAAGATTTCCATATGTCTCTCTTAAAATGACTGAGTGAGCAACTGGAACGGATGACATGGTGTTTCCAATGTGCAGTAAAACAGCTTTAATGCTGTAAATAGATGCATCAACAAAGAACCTCCAGTGGCTTGGTTCATGACTCAATTCAAGAGCATCAATGAGTCCTCTGATATCACTGCAAACACAAAGGTTGTTTTCCACTGAGTAGAATTGCTGCAGATCTGACGAGCGCTTCCTGAATGTTGTAATCCGTGCAGCTTTATCCACCAGATTCCATTATTGCAGACGGGAGGCTAGGAGTTCGCTCTGTTGTTTAGTAAGGGTTAGATCACGGACCAAATCACTGAGTTTAGGCTGGGTGATGAGATGCGGTTTCCTGTCAGATTCATGTCGTGGCTCGTACGTGGAATCATGTGATCCTGGTTCGTCCGAGCTGTCTGTGTCATCGCTTTGTACTTCACATGGTGGCTGAGGAACAGGTATATCACTCGATTGTCTTACAGGGCGAATAGCAGACTGAACATCTGGGTAGATAATAGCTTTTATTGCCCTTCCGGTTGCGAACTGTAGTTAGAAAAACAAACATCATAGCACTTATTCTGTATTGAGAAAAAAAAAAAAAGAGATGTCTTGTGAGAAAATGCTAACTGACAAGGAACATAGAGGAATGAATACTTTCCTGTGATATCTGTTAACCAGATGTAAAAGTCAGTTGAATGGTCCTTCGGCTCTCCCCAGACCATTGGCTCACTAAACGTGAGACCAGGACCGGTGCCTTTGACCCATGTCGAAAGGGAACTTGTGCACCTGACACAGCAAATATGAGGTGCCCATCATTTGTCCTGGTCATCAATTTTACATCCGAAGTACAGCTCATATAGCTTCTTCACGTGTGGAGTCAAGCGTCTTTAATGTTGTTTGTCAGCGATCCGCATATATAACAAAAGCTGTTTGGAGAATTCTTGCATCCTCTAGGCAATATTGCTTAAGTAATATCAATGTCACCTGAAAAAATTAACAAAAATTAGATCATTTAATCAAATTAAAATTTTGCACAAAATGATAATGACGCACTGGAGATAGGACCCATTCGTGACTTAGCACACAAGGTGCCTTGTGATAAATAGCGTTACATGTAGGTGGATCATTTACAAGAAATTGGTGGATCACACACAAAATTGGGTGTTGTTTTTGTGTTCTACGTATAAAATTGCCTTAGGAAAGGCCACTCTTGCTTTTTTTTTTTTACTGTTGTGTGTGTGTGTGTGTGTGTGTGTGTGTGTGTGTGTGTGTGTGTGTGTGTGTGTGTGTGTGTGTGTGTGTGTGTGTGATGAGATACCAATATCTATTCCCCTGGCCTTTGTACAGCGTTGTCCTCCAGAGGGTAAAGAAACTAGGGATCGTATATGTACATTTTGCCTCTCCTCTGACAAGACTCTTGATGCTGACATACTGAACAATAATGTGTATGCTTTCACATTCTTGACAGATGAGGCCTGAAATGGCCAAATGAATTCACAGTGTCAGTCTGCTGAAAAACCTTCAGAATTGTCCAGGCATGTAAAGGCATAACTTCCATCGCCAGTTATAACAATAGAAAAAAAAAAAAAAAAGTGTTCTAAGCAAGGTATCTATTAAGCTTCTTTTTTGTCTCTATGGTCTGAACGAGTTTTGATTTAGTGGCATCTCTGTAAATATGATTATATCACAGTGCATTAAATACATGGACAGTATACTATTAGACTTTGCAAAGTAATCCAGCAATAATATGGGAGGTTATTGCATTAAAGAAAAAAAGTGTTTAAAACATAATGCGACACTATATATATATATATATATATATATATATATATATATATATATATATATATATATTGTTACATAGCCTATGATTTCATCATCCTTTGTATAATTCTAACGTACAGTATGCTGCATGTTTGATCACGATTCGCCTCGTGGCTTCCATAGTGCGTGTTCTACCTCACTCTCCCCCTCCTCCCTTATAGTAGAGTAAGTCGTTCTTTCTGTTGTTCAGAGCAGGAGTGTCAACTCTTTGTCCCCTATGGCTTCATTTGCGCGTCCTTCTTACAAGTTGTATCAAGCTCTGCCGGCCCCTATATAATGAGCTCAGTCTCTGCATTAATTGCCACTTAGATCTACTCCTCATTTTGTTCACATCTCTGTCCTCCCTGTACAGTTGTTGTTATTTTTGTGAGTGCTCAGGAAGTCTCCAACCATCTAGCAGCTGTGTAATTTGAGTATAAGTGTTATTACATTTTTTTCTTGTACTGTATAGCATAAGGTGTTAATTCGTAGGCCTGGTGAGGTTTTTGTGATTAATGTAAAGTTTTTACTGTCAGCCAGTAGTAATAATATTTTGTATCTGTAATAATATATCTTGCATTAACTGAGCATTATCCGGTTTTCTCATTTTATCAGGGCTGACTTAGATAAATTTACTCTTGCTAATTTCGTGTTAATAGCGGCTATTGCAGTTAACCATATATTCAACCTGTTTTTGCCATTACATTATCCTTATGAGTCCTGAATGTTTAGTTGTTAGTTTGAGCTTTAAACTTTAACTTGTAATTTTACCTAACTCTTTTGTTTTGAACCTGGAACTTTGCGGGACAGTTTTCTCTGTTCCGTAACATAAATTTGGCGACCTCTTATCAGGATATTCGGGATATTATCATAAGGATATTGCTTGATATTTTGTGACTGTGATTTATTCATGATGTCTACTATTACTACTCTTGATGAAGCCAAAGATTTTTTGTCAAATGTGCAAACAGTGTGTGATGTAGAAAACAGAACAAAGAATGAACTTAAGCTTGTTGCTCAACAATTGGGAATTGCTGTTCGCTCTCATCATTCTAAAGATCAAATTGTTGACATAATTAATAAAAGCTTGTTTAATGTAACTCCTCCAGATGAGCAAACGCAGATTGAATTAGCTAAGTTACAGCTAGCCCTGCAGGAGGCTCGTGCTAAGGAGGCTGAGTTTCACGCACAAGTTGAACTTGCTAGGATTCAGGCAGACCATGAGTATCGCATGAAACAATGTGGAACTGGATCATCTAGCTCTGATGATTTTGATGTGGCTAAAAATGTTAAACTTGTCCCTCCTTTTAATGAATCTGATTTAACAAAGTATTTTCAGTTGTTTGAGAGGGTAGCTACAGGTTTTAATTGGCCCAGAAAGTATTGGCCAGTACTCTTTCAAACTGTTCTCACCGGTAAAGCTCAAGTAACTTATGCATCTTTGCCTCAGGATCAATCTGATAATTATGATGTAGTTAAGAGCTTGATTCTTAAGGCCTATGAGCTTGTTCCTGAAGCCTATAGAGTAAAATTTAGGACAACTTATAAGCAAGGTAAGCAATCCCATGTTGAGTATGCAAAAATCAAAGAAGATCTGTTAGAGCAGAATGTGGATTCTGATTTTGGTAAATTTAAGCAGATGATTTTGCTAGAGGACTTCAAAAGGTGTATTAATAAAGATGTAAGCCTATATCTTGATGAGAAAAGAATAGATAATTTGTCTGATGCTGCAGTTTTAGCTGATGAATATGTTCTCACTCACAAGAGATATTCTAAAGAAAAAAGGAAAGCTGAGAGTAAGTACATTGCCTCTACTCAGAGTACAGGTAACAGGAAAGAGAATAAAGATGATGTTTCTCAGGAAGTAAATACCAGCTTCCCCTCTAGATTTCAGAAAAGTAAATGCACTTATTGTAGTAAGCTTGGTCATACTACGGAGAAATGTTTCAGGAGACAGTGTGATGTGAACAAAAAGGAGTCTTTAAATATTCAGTCAATTGGTCTAGTGTCCACCCTTGAGAGTTCCCAGAATTCTTTAACCGAGTTAACTGAACCTGCTTTGAGGGGTAAATTAAATTCTCATGATCAAGCTCCTCTTTTGAGCAGTAACGTGGGTGACTCTCTCAAGAGTTCATGTGCTAATTTCCTGTCTGATGGTTTTGTCAGTCCTCTGGACAGTAATAACAGGAAATCAGTTAAAATATATTGTGATACAGGTGCTTGCCAATCCCTTATGCTGACCAGTGTTCTAGGCTCTAATGTTAATTCCTTTGATGAAACTGTAATCTTACAAGGTGTAGGGAATGATTACTTCTCTGTCCCTCTGTGCAGAGTGAATTTAGAGTCTGGTTTTGTTAATGGTTCCGTTATGGTTGGGTTGGTTGAGACACTCCCGATGTCAGGTTTAACTTTTTTACTTGGAAATGATATTGGTGGAAGTCAAGTGTGTCCAGCTTCTCAGTTGTCTAGTGAGCCAGTGGCTGCGACCCAGGATTGTGATGTCCCTGATGTGTTCTCTGCATGTGCTGTCACTAGGGCTAAGTCTAAAGTTACTGGTGACTTAGAGGATAATGATGATGATGATGTTATCCTAGCTGACACTTTTCTTGCTAATTTGGACCACTCATCACATGAGGCAGTACCCCTTAGTGTTGATAATTTGTCTCGTCAAGAGTTGGTTGAGTTGCAGGTTGCTGACCCTGAGTTTGGTCTAGCTAACTCTGCTTGCAGTGAGGAAGAGTCAGCTGGTGCTTCTACTTGTTATTATATAAAGTCAGGAGTACTTATGAGGAAGTGGAGACCCCCAACAGCATCAGCCGACTGTGAATGGGAGGTTGTACATCAAGTTGTCATCCCTCGTGTTTGTAGGCAGGATATCATTACAGTGGCTCATGATTCCAGTTTGGCAAGACACCTTGGAGTGAGGAAGACTGTGGCACGCATTTTGAAACACTTCTACTGGCCAGGTATCTTCAGAGATGTTTCCTGGTATTGTAAGTCTTGTCACACCTGTCAAGTTGTGGGGACGTGTAATCAGACCGAAAAGGTTGCACCTCTAGTTCCCATTCCTCATTTTGAGGCGCCATTCACCCGAGTGTTGGTGGATATTGTGGGCCCTCTTCCTAAGACTTCTTCAGGATTTTCTTATGTGTTGACCCTGATTGATATGGCTACTCGTTATTCTGAAGCCATTCCACTTAGAAATATCTCAGCAAAGAACGTGGTTAAGGAAATGCTAGGGCTCTTCACAAAGTTTGGTCTGCCGAAGGAGGTACAGTCAGACCGGGAAAGTAATTTCATGTCAAATGTTTTCAAGCAGTCTCTAAAAGGGTTGGGCATCACCCAGATCACGTCTTCAGCTTACCATTCCCAGACCCAAGGAGCGTTGGAGAGATATCATCAAACACTCAAATCGATGCTCAGGAAATCCAGGTTACGCCACTTTCAGCCAGGAGATCAGGTTTTGATTCTGCTACCGGTGCATGGGCAACCTCTTCAAGCCAAGTTTAGTGGTCCTTATTTCGTGGAGAAGAAACTCAGTGATGTCAACTATGTCATCACCACACCAGATTGTAGAAAGAACAAGCAACTTTGTGACATCAACATGCTAAAGTTATATCACAGGCGGGACGAAAATAACCCAGTCTGCACTGTAGCTGTTCAACCCGAGTCTGCAAGTGAAGTTCTCCCATGCAGCATGAGCCTGAGTGATAGTTTGGGGAAGAATCCTGATATCATGAATGATCTCCAGACTAAGTTTTCTCATCTAGCTCCCGAGGAAAGGCAGGAGTTTTCGGCATTACTGCAGGAGTACCCGCAAGTGTTCCGTGCTACTCCAGGAAAAACCACTGTGTTGATGCATGATGTCGATGTTGGAGACGCAAAGCCAATTAAACTGCCTCCTTACCGTGTGAACCCAGTGAAAGTTCCTCTCATCCAGAAGGAGCTTGGCTACCTGTTGGACCACAAGATGATTGAGCCCTGTCAGAGCGAGTGGAGTTCTCCTGTCACTCTAGTCCCTAAGCCAGGTGGGTCACAGCGGCTTTGCATCGACTACACACGTGTTAATCAGATAACCAAAACAGACACTTACCCTCTCCCTCGCGTGGAAGATTGCATAGACATGATCTGAAAAGCTAGATACATAAGTAAGTTTGATTTGTTAAAGGGATACTGGCAAGTACCTATGACTGAAGGTGCTAGGGAGATCTCATGTTTTGTAACACTAGGAAAGACTTTTGCATGTTCTGTAATGCCGTATGGTATGAAGAATGCACCAGCCACATTTCAGAAGCTCATGAATGTTGTAACAGAGGGTTTGGCAGGGTGCGTTGTTTATATTGATGATGTATTAATCTTCAGTGACAACTGGAAAGATCACCTATGCCATGTCAGTAAATTTCTTGAGCGTTTGGTTCAGGCTAATCTTGTAGCTAATTTATCGAAGTGTGAGTTTGGTGAAGCTAAAGTTCAGTACCTTGGGTACATAATTGGTGATGGACATGTTGCACCACCAGCAGCTAAGGTTCAGGTTATAAGTGATCTTCCCAGACCTAAAAGTAGGAAAGAGCTACAGAGATTTTTGGGAATGGTAGGTTATTACAGGAGATTTGTTCTTAACTTTTCAGTTCTTGTATCACCACTTACAGACCTACTGAAAAAAGGAGTTAAATTTGTCTGGACCGATAACTGTGAATCCTCTTTCAGCAAACTTAAAGCTATCCTATTAAGTCAGCCAGTGCTCGCTACTCCAAATTTTTGCTAAGCCTTTTAAGATGGCTGTTGACGCAAGTGATACAGGAGCTGGGGCTGTTTTGCTGCAAGAGGATGATCAGGGTATTGAACACCCTGTATCTTATTACAGTAAGAAGTTCACTTCACCTCAAAAGAACTACTCAACTATTGAGAAAGAGCTTTTGGCCTTGATTTTGGGTTTACAGCATTTATCATTTTATTTGTCTTCTGGTTTTGACCCCATAGTCATTTATACCGATCATAACCCACTGAAATTCCTTAGTAAGTTTAAAGATAAAAATCAGAGATTGACTAGATGGAGTCTACTTCTTCAGGAGTATTCATTAGACATACAACATATCAAGGGGAAAGAAAATGTTATTGCAGATTGGTTATCTAGACTTTAGACAGATTGTTTTAGAGTAAATTCAAGGTGGTGTTCTATCGCCTTTACTATTTATATTGGTCATTGATTACATTATGAAACGCGTTGGAACAGAAACGGGTGCAGGTATACTTTGGGGAGAGAACAGGAAACTTTTGGATTTAGATTATGCAGATGATATAGTTTTGATTTGTGATGGGCCAGAAGAGATGCAGAGAGTGTTGGACTGTTTGGTGAGTGAAGGTCGCAAGGTGGGTTTGGTTATTAATTGTGGAAAAACTGAAATAATCAATATGAATATGGAAAATGCGCAGGAATGTGTAATTGGAGGTATGGTTGTAAAGCAAGTTGATAGGTTTAAATATTTAGGTACTTATTTAGCCAAGGATGGTTCTTTGAACTTGAATTCGAGGAAAGGTTAAAGAAGGCTAATCAGGCAATGGGAATGCTTAAAAATATTCGGAATAATAACAATTTTTCTGTGCATACAAAAATCAAACTTTATAAGGTAATGGTTAGGAGTATCTTAATTTATGGACACGAGTCTTGGTACAGCACAGTGACTATGGAAAATAAATTCTTGGTGTTTGAAAAAAAACCACTTAGAAGAATATTCGGAGTTAAGTGGTGGGAAAGGATACCAAATAGTAGAATTAGAGAAATAACGGGAGTGCAGCCGGTCGATGAATATGTTAGGTTCTCACGATGGAAGTGGCTAGGACATGTGTATAGGAGACAGGGAATAGTACGAGGTACACCAGGGTGGATGGCACTTGGTAGGAGAGGTAGAGGAAGGCCAAAAGAGACATGGGTGAGGACAATGAGACGGGAAGCTGGAGATGAGTGTTGGGGAGATCTTGAGGAGTTAGCACAAGATAGGATGTGGTGGTGTGAGTTCATCGAGGCCCTATGCATCCCCAAGGGTGCCACAGGAAATGATTGATTGATTGATTGATTGTTTTAGAGTAATAAGAAATTTCCTTTGTAAATTTCTTTTTCTTTGTGGGGAGGTGTTACATAGCCTATGATTTCATCATCCTTTGTATAATTCTAACGTACAGTATGCTGCATGTTTGATCACGATTCGCCTCGTGGCTTCCACAGTGCGTGTTCTACCTCACTTTCCCCCTCCTCCCTTATAGTAGAGTAAGTCGTTCTTTCTGTTGTTCAGAGCAGGAGTGTCAACTCTTTGTCCCCTATGGCTTCATTTGCGCGTACTTCTTACAAGTTGTATCAAGCTCTGCCGGCCCCTATATAATGAGCTGAGTCTCTGCATTAATTGCCACTTAGATCTACTCCTCATTTTGTTCACATCTCTGTCCTCCCCTGTACAGTTGTTATTATTTTTGTGAGTGCTCAGGAAGTCTCCAACCATCTAGCTGCTGTGTAATTTGAGTATAAGTGTTATTACATTTTTTTTTGTACTGTATAGCATAAGGTGTTAATTCGTAGGCCTGGTGAGGTTTTTGTGATTAATGTAAAGTTTTTACTGTCGGCCAGTAGTAATAATATTTTGTATCTGTAATACTATATCTTGCATTAACTGAGCATTATCCGGTTATCTCATTTTATCAGGGCTGACTTAGATAAATTTACTATTGCTAATTTCGTGTTAATAGCGGCTATTGCAGTTAACCATATATTTAACCTGTTTTTGCCATTACATTATCCTTATGAGTCCTGAATGTTTAGTTGTTAGTTTGAGCATTAAACTTTAACTTGTAATTTTACCTAACTCTTGTTTTGAACCTGGAACTTTGCGGGACAGTTTTCTCTGTTCCGTAACAATATATATATATATATATATATATATATATATATATATATATATATATATATATATATATATAAGCTGTAAAAAATGTAGTATTAGTTGGTTGTGTAAAGCATTTCGTAGGTACAAGATTACCAGTACCATAGATGTATATGCATACTGTATATAGTATTAGCACCTATCATTCAGTGTGTGTGTGTGTGTGTGTGTGTGTGTGTGTGTGTGTGTGTGTGTGTGTGTGTGTTCATTCCATCTGTTTTTTTTTTTTTTTATGTGCTCGACTCTGGGCATAGGCTTCTAGGCCTGCTCTCAAGGCCCAGTAGTCCTCCTACATATCGTACACCTCTACATGTCACCACTTCGGCGCTAACACCCACCGTCCGTATTGAATACATGCTAGGACTGTCTCATACAGGACTGGTGTATTGGTATTAGCGGGGGTATTTTTACGACATGTCGACGGGTCGTCTGGTAGATCGGTAAAGTCTGCCGTAATGAAATTGAAATCCTTAAACTGTTCCCTGCACCAGCGGGGATTTGAACCTGGGTCAATCTACCGATTGAGCCACCGCCTGCACTGTTTGTGCTAATATCTTCTCAGGTAATAATATTAGTGTTAATACTACTGTATCAAACTAATGTATATATCTGCTTACACCTGAAGACAGCAAAATCATGTAAGATGGAACGATGGTACCAGGGGATGAGAGAATGATGTAAAACTAATATCTAGCTGTTGTATAGGAATACGACCAGCAAAGAAGTGAGCTGGATATTGAAAGCCTTTCATCCGCTCTGTGATGTCACCAGAGAGTGAGTCAGGCAGTAGCTATACGGTGTCATGCCTGTGTGTCATACTTAAGGCTTTTCTGGTGCGGGGCAGGTCAACAAGATGCGTACTACACGCCCCTCAGACACCCCAGACACGACCCAGACGCACACCAGACACACCACCGATGCCCCTCACCCCACAATACACACACCCCGTTAGGCGTGGATCCTGTCCTTCAAATAGGTATATTGACTCAATGAATGAGTTGGTGAGTGAAGTACACAGTTAGAGGTTCATGCTAGGTTTCCTTCTTCCCACCCAACCCCGTGTATGTGTGACAAAAATACGCAAACGTATTCGTATCCATTTCTTGTTAACAGGATTTAATCTAGTGAAAATTTCCCTTTCCGTTGCTGCATTAAAATATATGTGAGCCTTTGAAAGTTACGAGTTAATCTTTTTCTCACATAAGGATGGGTTGACCAAGCTTATCCAGTGCATCACGATGACATTTTCGTTTTGTTTTGTCATTTCTGTTTTACGCGAGTTTTACTCAGATTAGAAATACAGGGTAAAGTGGAGCCTGTTATGGGAAGAAAAACGCAAATGAGAAATCCACCCGGGAACCAAACCTCATCCCTTTTCCTCTTGCCTCACTGCAGCGAGGTGCTGTCAACCACTAGGGAACATCGCTTTACTACTAGGGAAGGCCCTGCAGAGGCGGTTGCTTGTCTGTGGTTTATGGGTCTGCTCGACCAGACTGGGGCTGATCAGTAACAACAACGACGGCTAGGCATAGCGGATACTTTTCGCGAGGAATGTTTTAGAAACTGGTTTTATCAATACCTTCAGAGCTAAAAGTCTTTCCTAAGTTGAATAAAACCATATGTGGTGGTAAAAAGAAAATAATGTCTTCTGATTGAAAGGATTAAGTTATAATACATCCTGCAAGACCTGAACTGGTCCTAAAGTCAACCAACTTTCCGTATGGAACACCTTACCATTTGCACATCTCTAGGTGGTTATAATTTCTGCATACCGTTTTTTATTTCTGCCCGGAATCGTGCAAAGTCTGTTCTCTCTGCTAAAAATAAATTCTGTCGTACTAAATGCTGTCAACTCTCCAACTCAAATTCTTCCCGCTCCTTCTTGCACCTTGCCAAAAGCCATTCTAACAACATTACCTCATCATTCTTCCCTTTTGTTTTCCACCCTGATGGCCCAGTAGCTATTTCTTCTACTGATAAAGTAGAAGTCTTCACTCAGACTTTCTCCTCCAATTCCACCTCACACGACCTCCGATGCCGTTTCTCCATCACTTCCACCCTCTGACTTCCTCTTGGCTGACACAAAAATTATTTCAATTGATGGATTTTCTGCTATCACTGACCTCAATACTAACAAGGCACATGGGTCTGATGGGGTCCCTCCCCTTGTCCTCAAGAACTATGCTTCTGTGCTTACACGCTGCCCAGGTAAACTCTTTCTCCTTTGTCTATCAACATGTACCTTTCATTCTTGCTGGAAGTGTGCTCTCACTCAGCCCCTCCCAAAGAACGGTGACCATTCCCAGTCCTCTATCTCACATCTGCTATAACATCTTGTGTTTCATAAGCTTTTAAGTCTATTCTTACTAAAAAAAAAATTAAAGCAGCTTTCATATCACAAGCTTCTTTCTGATCGTCAGAATGGATTCAGCCAGGGCCGCTCGACTGGTCATCTTCTCATCTACCTTCCAGACTTCTGGTCATCCTCCTTTGGGGACTTTGGCAAAATCTTTGCCATTGCATTTGACATCTTAGAGGCTTTCAATCGTGTCTGGCAAAAAAAAAAAAAATCTTTAATTAACAAACTACTCTCTTACGGTTTCTGTTCTTCTATCTGTGCCTTCATCTCTTCAGTAGATTCCTTTCTGGTTGCTCTATAGCTTCTGTTGTATACCTCCACCATTCATCTTCTAGAGCTGTCAATAGTGGTGATCCTCAGGGCTTTTTCCTATCACAAACTCTCTTCTCTTTATTCATCAATGATCTAAACTGTACATCTAGCCCTATACACTCACGCGCTGATGACTCCACCCTCCACCTTTCCTTTCGAGTTCAGCAGCGCCTATCTCAGCAGTTACTTCAACAAACAAGGGATGAGGCTATGACACACCTTTTGTCCGACTTGGCCCATATATCTGATTGGAGTAAAAGAAATGTTATTTTTAAAGCATTAGAAACTCAGTTCCTACATCTGTCAACCCGGCAAAATCTTCCGCAAGAGTATCCTCTAATTTTTAATAATGTCCAACTCAATCCTGCATCATCTATAATCAAATCTGAGGCTTCACTCTCTCGGGATTTATCTTCTAAAAGAACATATTACCTCTCTTCTAAAATATGTTTCCAAGAGATGCTAAGCCTACTCCGTGCCTTCCTTACCCTTGCACAGTATTTGACTCTATAGACGAGTTTTTGTCCGTATTGTAGTGTACAACTCTCTTGAGTTGGGAGGCTCCTCAAATACTGCTCTTCTCAACAAGGTGGAGTTAAAGGCTTTCCATCTCATTAACTCTCCTCCTCTTACTGGCTCCCATTTAACCTCTGTCTCATCGCCGCAGTGTTGCATCTTTATCTCATTTCTATCGCTGGTTCAGTGATGGTCACTGTTCCTTTGAACTGTCTACTTGCATCCCTCCACCACAGCGGCAGGTGCCTAGCACCCGACTAGCAAGAAACTCCCATCGCTTTTCTGACCAGCTTTTTAAAGCAAGAGTTAATCGTTACTCCCAGTCCTTCATGTATGCAACAGGTAAACTCTAGAACTGTCTCCCTCTGTCTGTTTTTCCTACTGTCTATGATCTTTCAAAAGCAGTGTGTCCAGGCATCTAGGAATGAACGGACTATGATTTTTGCTCACTGTTATCTTGTTTTTGTTTTTTCTCATCGGGAATAATTTGCGAGCTTCTGGCTTTTGGCTCCTTCTTCCTTCCATTAAAAAAAAATAATGCTTCACCACAAACCCAGATAGCGGTTTTGTGTTATAAGAAGGAAGAGTGAAAGAGAAGCGCTATTGTATGGACTACCCGCCACATGTATTCTCTCTCTCTCTCTCTCTCTCTCTCTCTTGCGAGGCGTAGTATAGATGCAAGAAATGAAAGAGGTCAAACTCTGGCAGAATTTGCTGACTCAGTCACTGAAAATCAAGAATACTTTCTTTGAGAAGAGAACAGGTAGAAAATACAGTAAACTTGGAATTCTGCGGATGGTGTAAAAATGAGATTACTTTCATAGATACAGACTGAGATGATATCGAGAAAGTGTTAGCAGTTGTCAATAAAGTAAATGTTGGCAGAGATCATTGAGTGGTTAACTGCGTACTGAAAATTAATTTTAGAAAATAAAGGAATAACCACGAACGAGCAGTGCTTCCAAACTTAACTAACTTGAGTAACAAGGAAACAGAATTTAGTATCAGCATCCATAACAGGTATATATTCAGTCCTTAACAATGAAGAAAGTTTATACATTGATCAAATAAATGAAAATATCACCAGGATACTGGAAGAAACAGCACTTGAAATAGGAGAAAAGGCAGTACAGCAAAAGAACAGTAAACTCTAAAATGAAACGAAACTAGTAACGCAGAAAAGTAGAAGCATGAAGATAATATCTACTGGAGATAAAATGAAAGCAATAAAATTAACTAAGTCCACAAATGAGAAAAATGAAAGATGTGCGGAAATTCAACAAGCAGAAAATAAACGAAGCCTTAACACTACAGTAGATAAGAAGGTTGGGTCCAGATGGAGTCACACGCACTCTACCTTTGGATTTTTGCGCTGTGGGTTAGGCATTTTCAGTGGCTGAGAATCGTGGGTTTGTTTAGAGTCAGTCCGTGTGCAGAGCTCAGTTTCAAGGACATCCCTCCCAGCTCCCATTGCTTACAACGTAGTTGGTATGCATTTGTGACTCCAGTTGGAGTCACCTTTCCATCTACGATATAAAAATTTTTCCTGTGACCTTCATTTGACCTTCATTTGCATTGCTTGTGTAGGCTCTGTGTAAGTACGAGAGTTAGTGACTATACCTTGGCTAACCAAAGAAAACGAGTTCTATGGGAGGGTAACTATTCCACACCAGTAATAAATGGTATTTATATATTTATTTATTTGGTACGAATTTATATGTAGTACAAGAGTATAGTGGTTTTCACACCGTAATATAGGCAATATAAGCATTGTTTCACTCACAAAACACATCAACATACTTGACCTTTCTTAGCGACATTACCTAATCATCATTTCTGACTGTTTCTTCCTCTAATGCTACATAAACACATTGTCATCAATTGGAGAATCACTCTGGCCCTGAATTTTGTACCGTGGCACGACATGTCTTTACTGGCCAGGTCACTGGTAACAGGTGTATTGCCGAGATAATGGCGTGCGGGGAGGGGGAGGTCATGTGGGGTAAGGGATTGTCCCTGCCTGTCATCTAATAGAGGAAGATGTCCCGTGTATACGAAGCAAAAATCACGCACGAAAATTGAAAATTGTGCAAATTAGGGACCTTGCAATTGATGCGCGTTTATATACGTCAGGAGGACTGACAGTGACAAAACGTGTGGATGTATATATATATACGTCAACGGGACGTGGCGGGTTAATAAGTTGCCTTGGTAAAACTGCCGGAATACTCGTATATCTTCTGAGAAAAAATATATATATTTTGATAAATTATCCCTTGTGAAGTAGGCAAATGCATAGTACGCCATGCATTCACTTAATCTTTCTTTCTTTACTTTTAAATTCCTTGAATTAAAAAAAAAAAAAATCTTATCCGTCGTTTTAAATACACCGTACTAAACACCTAGCAATTGCAGTTTTCTTTAGTCAGTTGTTATATATATATCCCACTGGATCCCACAGTTGCTGGGTGAGGCACTGTTCCAGGAGGGTCCTAAGTGTACCGCCCTCCGCCTATCGGCTTCTAGTTGCGAATCTCATAGGTCCCTGCCTGGGGATTCCCTACTTTATTAAAGTTCGATAATTCCCAGTTCTGTCCAATACTGTGGACACTGGGCTCCAATGGGATATATATATATATATATATATATATATATATATATATATATATATATATATATATATATATATATGCACTGCTGACATGTACGTCAAATATTTGTTAGGTGTGCCACAAAAGTTCAACAAACTGAATTATGTGCCATGAAGTGAAAACGGTTGCTGAGCGTATGTACTGTATGGACAACTCTGGCCACATATCACATGTTGAAGAAAACCCATTATCTACAGAAATTCCAGCCATAACTGTAGAAGGGTAGAAATCAGTTATGAGAAGTATGAAACCAGGAAGAGCATCAGGAGAAGACAGCATTATTGTAGATTCCTTCAAAGATGCAGGAAAGCTACCCTGGAAAAACTACCAGAACTCCTTGCAAAATGTCTTAGAGAGAGAAAAAAAGAAAACATCCTGGAAAAACTCATTAATAAACTTAATACATAAGAAAGGAGATTTGAAAGTTTTTAAAAGCTACAGACCATTTAGTCTGTTGTCAGCTTTATACAGATATTTACAATGATCATCCATTGAATTTCAGGAGTGCTAGTCTTTAACCAGCCTTGGGAACAAGCAAGCTTTCAAAGGATTTTCAATCATCGATCACATACATACAATTTGTCAGATAACTGAGAAGATAAATGAGTACAGGAAAGGTTCGTTTATGGCATTCGTCGATTATGAGGAAACCTTCAAGTCAGTGGAAACAGCTGCGATACTGAGTGCAATTAGTAGACAGGGTGTAGATGATTTAGAATTTTGAAGACAGATACAGCAAAGGACCGGCAACCATCAAATTCCAATTTAAAAAGGTGTTGGACAGGGCGATACTATTTCAACAAAATTGTTTACAATATGTTTAGAAGTATTTAGAAAGCTTAACTAGAGTTATAAAGTGATAAAACTAGGAGATGAACATCTGAGTAACTCTAGGTTCCCACATGACATCCTTCTCTTTAGTGAATCAGGTGGGCAAATGCAATAGTTAACAGAAGACTTTAACAGGGAAAGCCTTTGCGTAGGACTGAAGATGAAAAAGACAAAAGTCATGTTTAATAACCAAGTTCAAACTGAGGAACAAAGAATCCAAGATGAAGTTTTAGAATTGGTTGATGAATATGTATACGTTGAGCAACTTGTACAGATTAACCTATCATTCGAACTCGAAATAATTAGACATACAAACGGGGTTGGAGCGCGTTTGGTAGACAAAGTATCATAATAAAGGGTCCCTTACCACTGTGTTTAAAGCGAATAGTTTTTATTTAGTGCGTTCTTCCTGTAGACATACGGCTTAGAGACGTGGACTATGACCGAGCTCCTGGAAAGAAAGTTGAGAAGTGCCCAGAGATACGGAAAGATCAGTGCGAGGAATCAGTTTGAGATAGAAAAGAATCAGCTTGGATTAGGAAACGGACTGTAGTAGAGGATGTAGCAAAGTCATTTAAAACAAAGAAATTGGAAGTGGACGGGCCCTTTTCAATGGAGACATGACAACAACTGGACAAGCAACACACTGGGTAATAATCGATTCATAAAAGACATGAGCAAATCAAGCAACTAGGTGGTGTGATGACATAAACATTTACATTAGGAAATACAGGGTCTCATGCAAAAATCAAAGAGCAAACGATGAAGACCAAAAATTTGTTAAAGATCTAAGGGTTCTGCAATGGAAAGAAGTAGCACAAGACCTTGATAAATGGAAACGTTTGGTATAGACGTCTATGTCCTGCAATGGAAGGTTACAAGCTGATTATAATGATAAAATGTGTGTGAGTATATACTGTATATATATATATATATATATATATATATATATATATATATATATATATATATATATATATATATATATATATATATATATATATATATATATATATATACTTATTTATTCATTTACTACTATGCCATGGTTCGGTGGTTCTAGGGATCGAGTCTACACTTTGGCGGGTATTTAATTTCAGTGGTGGTAGTATGTCCTTTCATACGTTTGTGTATGTTTGCACCTTGTCGGGTCTACCGAAAACATATACAGACTCTGACCACAGCAAATGGACAAAACAGCATTTCAACTTTCCCATGCATGAATTATTTCCCAGTCGTACTTCCCCAGCATGGGAAAAGGCTAATTCTGGCAATAGTTTCCATCCCATGGAAGGCCCGGCACTTAAGTGAACCTTGTGTGGACACACACACACACACACACACACACACACACACACACACACACACACACACACACACACACACACACACACACACACACACACACACACACTATCCATCTATCTATCTATATCTATATTTATCTATCTATCTATCTATATCTATCTATCTATCTATCTATTTATATATATATATATATATATATATATATAGTGTGTGTGTGTGTGTGTGTGTGTGTGTGTGTGTGTTTAGCTCCTTCTTAGCGATATGCTGGATATGAATGGAACTTACAAGGTGAGTTCGTCTGGTTACTCCGATGGTCTTCCACGATATATATTTTTCCAACTATGATTTTTAGGGATGTCAGCCCCTTCACCTAATAAAGAATTTTCAGAAATAATGAAAGAAGGCAGACATGGCATTGCTATCTTAGTACATGTTGTACAATGGACTCTCATCAGTATTAAACCTCCCCCAGAGATTCTTGGGAGTCATTCCCCTCCCCCAAATAAAAACGATAAAAAACACGGGGAAGGAGCACATGAATTTCAATGAAACTTCTCGGGTCAGATCGTCTAGTTCCTTGATAATTTCTTTCAGTATATAAAAATATCTGCCGTTATTATGAAGGGGGTCAGCCCCCGTCCAAAACTTATAAAGGATACAATATTGGGGAAGGAGGACAGATATCGCTTTGATATCTTAGTGCATGTTGTAGAATCGGCTTCCATCAGTTAACTACTACTGTTTCTACTACTGCTACTACTACTACTACTCACTGAGTGTTTCCTGGAATATCAAACCTTCACAGATGTTGCCATTGCAATCTTGTGGCTTTTACACTGGGTAGTAATATTATTTTGTAATTCTTTTATATTCGCATGCATTTATAAGAATATTGGGTATTCAGTCTCCCTGTTTTCTCTGAATATACAGGAAGAAACAGCAAGCCTACTTTATTTTGTTTATTTATATATTTAGCTGTTTATGTAAATCTAATATTGGCCCAAGTTTGCCTTCTGGATATTACCTAAATTTTGAACCAACACATGTGAGTATGGCACAGTTAAGGACGTGACACATCTTGGTGGCATTATGGAAGGAGGAGAGCATGGAGATGAGACGAGGGAGTGTGTTTGAGGAGGAGGATGACAACATCGAAGACTAAGCTGACAGTATGGAAGAAGACAAAGATGAGGATAAGAAGCAAGCTGGCATTGCCATTTTATAGGAGGACTTATGGAATTTGTTGGCTGGCGTCCATGCTTTGAGAAATTTTGGAATGCCAGAGAGAAGCGGGAGATATAAGGAAATGCTAGAGGTTGAACAAAGTATGAAGAACGTGCAGCATTACTGATGGACTCTGAAGGAAGTGTTGAGGGATGAATAATGGTTTAATGGAATATTGGCAGGGCAAAGTGAGTGTTGGCTCTCCGAGTGTGGGGCTGACCTGTGTTCATACACGGCTTGAGATCTGATACTGTTCGAAATTGATCTGCTGTTTGAAATGAGCTCAAAACCCTTAAAAAGGGGCACACAATGCAAGGTTGACTCTTATCCCTATATTTTTTGGCATATAACAAGATACCCAAAGAAAGACATACCTACTCGTATAACTAAATAAATAACGGTAAACACTAGCTGTAACAAACCAGATTCCTTTGAACAGGCCGTTTTGATGAAGCAGTTGGTTATTTATTAAGCTTAAGACAATTGCGCCATTATTCAAGGTCATCATCATCATCATCATCATTAACATCATCAGAATCACAAGTGATAAATGGTACTGTCGTCCGAAGAAGTGATGACAGAGTTTCAGACTGATTCGATCACTCCACTGCCATACGTTCAGTGAAAACTTAGTAAATATAATGTAGAAATTCTGTTCCTTCATTACATCAGATAAAATATATATACTATATCACACTAAAAATTATGTAAAATGAATAACACGAGGCAGTGATATATTAGAAGTTAACTCAGATACGTTTCACTATTTGAATGACCGTGTAATGTATCACTCCGCGCGCGGCACATAGTATATCATTGTAATCCCGTGTCCCTGATGTATTTGTTTCCAAGGATTTCAAATACGAATGCTCTAGTTTCGAAGACCAGTTAAGGAAAATTCTTGTGACTGCAATACACTACTTTATTTTCAAATACTATGGTGATGATATAGCAACAATAAGGATGCCACAACAATGAGTTTGTTCTTAGCAATACAGGTAGGCTAATACCCTACCTGCGGTAGCAGCACGACCACTGTCTTTACTCCTTGTCATCTCCTCTTTTATAATAATTATAATTAGTTATTCCCAGTGATGCAAACATATTTACAGTTGTAATAGTCCTTTGGCTGTATAGGGAGAGTCGTGTGCATGAAATGTGTCCTAAGTTGCTCTTCACATTAATAAACTATACCATTAAACATTACAAAAAACTGAGGGTAGACTTTTGTTAGACTGGCAATAAGTCAGAAAAGAAGCTTATTCCTGTCGCTAAATTTCTTACCTCTGTGGGATAAAAAGAAAGTAGAACACTTGCTCATATGGCATTTTAATACCGATAATCAGGAAAAAAAAAGAAGCATGCACTTCATATGAATAGTTCACATGCTAATATCACATGCAGGTACTAAATATTCCATGTATAGATAATCATATTAATGCAACTTATATACATAAATAAGGCACCATCACCCCAAATAAATACAAAATATATATTCTTCCTTTCTTTGGCAACGACATTTGTACAATCAATTTTTTCCTTGCCACTGCAAGTACATAATCATTACATGAATACTTAGAAGACTTACTTATGGCATTTTAATAACAATATCTAGAGAGAGAGGGAAAAAAAAACGGACTTTATGTAGCTTTGTAGTTCACATGCTAGTATAACATGCAACGAAGGACGGACTTTATGTAGCTAAGTACTGTAGTTCACATGCTAGTATAACATGTAGGTACTAAATATTCCTTTTATAATCATATTTAACTATAATGTAACCATTCCCTTTATGAAAGTAAGGTAAACTCACCTCATTTAACAAAAAAAGTAAAAATAAAAACTCGTCCATTCTATGGTAATGATATCTGTGCATTCAAGAGATTTTTTCATAACTACTCTCTCGCCTCTTCACCACTGAGGAGGGTGGCACTGTCCAATGAAACTGTCGGGATAATATATTTCTCCACTATCAGTATGGGTTTTATGAAGAAAATTCTCTAACTTCGTTGACAGAAGTAACGAATCTCTTTGTAAAGGAAATAATATAATCTTTCATCATACCTGTCTAAGTAAGACATCTAAATTTTACATACACCCCAGTGGATTACTGCAACTTGTGCCAGAATCAAGCTTTTCCTTTTGACATTTGCAAAACTTACAGCATGGTTTCTCTCTTTCTACAGGTGCACCTAATATTTACAAATTTTAGACAATCGCAACACATAGCATACTCTTTCGGTATAGGTCTGATGAACTCTGGCATTAAGAGTTCATCAACCTCCTCAGATCCAAAATGAGTGGGATCTAATGACTGTGGTTGACTAGACAGAAGAGAGACCATCTGATAAGTTGCATAATATGCTCTCAAAATATGATGTCTTATGGCTCTGCTAGTTGGAGGTACCTCCTCTAAATGCAGCCCTTTACAATGATAGTACATATGATTTTTTTAGCTGATTCATAGTTTTGCATTTGGTCCCATTTTTCAGCATCTGTGTAAGGTATTCCTCGCTCATTTAAATAATCTTTTCAAGATTAGAATCATCAGTGCTTAGTCCAAAACCCTTGAAGAAGTAGTTCGGATGTCCTTTCAATGCTGAACATTTAGTTCCCACTTTACTTGTGTAATCACAACCTGTTAAATTGTGACAAGCAGGTGTAACTTGCAATACTTTGGTGATAGAAACTCCGTGTACAAACAGCTAGTTAAGGAGTTTATTACGAGCTCACAACAAAATAGTCTGCCCTTCTTGAGTGTCTGCTCTGAACTGACGCAGTAGCGCCGTCTTCCCAGGCTTGGGCTCTGGGAAAGCGTGCTAGGACAGCAAGTTTAGTGGGGGCATGTATGCATAGGGGGGGGGGGCATATATACATCGGGGGTAGACATATTGTAGGGGGGGGTACACTACTCCCCCGGGTACCTGAGATGGTGTCTCCTGACACCAAGAGTTATATGATGTTTGATTATATTACTTAGGCAGGGCCGGGGAGGTCTGCACAAGGGATAAGTATGATACAGGGGCAGCTGGGGAGACATGGCCATGTTTAGGAGAGGGAATTAGAAGGATATATACATATAAGATATTCAAGGATTAATAGGTATGTGTCCAGTAAGGGTCGAAGGTATACATAGATATAATGGGGATTATACAATAATATCTTGATACATGATAAACAATGAGTAGATATGAGAGTTCTTTTGTTGTTGTTCGTTTTTTTTTTTTTTTTTTTAGTTTCTGGAGGATACACTGTCACTCAATAATGCATTAAAGAAATACCATCATTTGCTAGTAGGAAGAGTTCTGGTCACAGTTTGGTTAATTGTCAGATGGCATTGGTAGTCACTGAACGTGAGGGCACTAAGTACGGGGAGTTTCTACGTCGTGTGTAGGGCGTACTAGGCCTGTAGCGACTCTGATTTCGTGGAGTCGGTGGTCCATTTTCCTGACACAACAATGCACTGCACATATGATGAGTAGAAAACCTATGAAAACGATAACCACAGGGGGAAACACAACTGTTGGATGAACCCATGAACGGCTGAAGGCCAGAGAAAATTGATCCATAATGAAGTCACTGTCATTGAGGAATGTTAGCATGCGCAAGTTAGGGGAGGTGATGGTAATGTTGGCAGATGGGAGGCTTGAAGGCATGTCGATTGGTTGAAAGATGTCATAAGAGTGTTTACGGACAGCTTGATGATAGCGAGTGGCGTAAGTGATGACGGACTCTGATTTGAAGGTACAATAGTCTGGTGCTTTGTAGAGACCACTAGCGAGGACGAATCGAACCGAAGAACCAGGACACATGATTGTGACAGAGATGGAAACAGAAAGAAGAAGTACTGGACATGGTTGAGGTGAGCATGGTGGACCGGGAGTTCAGGAGCTGGTACAAAGGAACAGGCCGAGTAGATGGAATGGTTGCGAACTAGAGCAGACTCACAGGGTGTAGCACTGCTAGGGAAGATAGTGAAAAGGTGGGGAGCACAGAGACGAGAGGTCGAAGTAAGGGAGGAACATTTCTGGAGGTTTGTGGAAGAAAGGAAGGCAACTGAAAGATGATCATGGGAGAGGAGGAAATATTCTGAAGGAACAGATACTTGTAACAAGGAGTTGTTGAGGCGGAAAGGGAAGGGAATGACGTGGAAAAGGTTGAAGGTTATGGCAGAACGGAGAGGAATATGGACGACGATGTATTAGGCGAGAAGAGTGGCTTCAAGAACAGGATACTAATATTCGAGGGAGGAGTAGGGGAGGACTGGGGATAGACCGAAGGTGGAGTGAGCCAATTCCAGGACAGAACGGAGAGCTGAGACAGGTACTAATTCGGCAGTGACACGTCCATCGACCAGTATACGAACCAAGGCAGAGACGAGACAGGAGAGAGTCAATTGCCAGTTGGAGATTATCCATGTTGAGTTTGAGGTAGAAGAACTGATAACATTGAGATCTGAAAGGTGTCGTTGTAAGATATCGGTGAAGTTGTTTAGAGTGGACGTGACTTCATTTAGGCGGGCCGTAATCTTCTGCAACATAGTGTGTTGGATTTTGATGACTCGGCGTTGGGATTCTAGGGCTGAAGCTAAATGAGCGAGATCAGATTTGAAGCCAGAAATGTCACGGGGTGTAGCAACGCAAACAAGCCACTCAGAATTTCACCTCCGAAGTCGAAGAGACCTCGTTTCACACGAGAACGACCAACGGGTGTCTGAATGGAAAATGTGTCATTGAGCTCAGTCATTTTGTTACTTATGTATTGCAATTGCCAGGAGAGTGGTAGGAAAAGGTTATAGAGATACTGATTCGGGTTGTGTGTCCCCATGATGGCAGTGAGATGGGTCTTGATTCCGTGGAGCTGGTGCACGTAGGCAGGTAGGGCAATGGCTACGTCGGCCAGGGGCGCAAGATTGTAGCGCAGGGAGACTACCTCGCCTCCTGAGCCGACCAAGGCCCCGAGCCGTACTCCACCATCGTCCTGACCCGACCCAGACCCCAGGAGGGTCAGCACTGCCAGCAGGTAGACCGCTAACATCGTACCTAGAAAATCAGGGTAGAGTTAATGGGAGAGGTCTTGAAGAGGTTGATGGGCAGAGTGCAGTTTGGACCGATATTGATTGGTTGATGAATGAGTAAGTGTAGGTGGAGATGAAGGAGACTGAGGGATAGGTGGAGATGGAGTAGACTGAGGGATGTGTGGAGGGGAAGGGGGGTCAGGAGGTTGTGTAAGTGACTCTTCCAACACGAGGCCACGGGGTGCTCGCTTTAAGTCATCGACATGGACCTATCTGTTGTCCTTAGTGGACAGGTCCTGGAGGTGAAAATTGTTGTCTTGTTGAGTGAGGACGCGATGGGGCCCTGTAAATTTGTCATCCAACTTAGAGGAACGCGTATGGGAATGAGCAAAGACAAGATCGCCTACATTGATAGTGATAGGAGAGGCGGAATTATGTTGGCACTGCAGCATGTCCTCCTGAGAGAAAGCCAAAGTGGATTGGACGTACTGGTGGATTGTCTGGAAGTTGGCCAATTTTAGTTTAATATAATCATCCATGCTGTAGATGGGTTCTGGCTTTGAGGATAAGAGAGAATATGGGAGGTCCTTGTCAAAACCAAAGAGGACGAAGAAGGAAGATTCGGCAATGGATGCATTGATGGAGCTATTGATTGAGGGTGCCACTTGGGGAACCCAGTCATCCTAGGACGAACTATGGGAGCCAAGATGTCTGAGGCACTCTAAGATTTATCGGTTGTAGCGTTCTACAAGGCCATTGGAAGCCGGATGGTTAGGCACGACATTCCACTTACTGATATGAAAGCGGCGACAGATCTCTTCGAGAAGGCTATTGTTGAACTCTGTACCGTTGTCAGTAAGAATGGTATGAGGGGTATTGAACGGGCAAATTACGTGATCTACAAAGGCACGTGCAACGCTCTTCGCGATCTTGTCAGAGAGGGGTACGAGGACACAGTAGCGGGAGAAGTGGTCGACTGCTACGAACAGGTACTCAGCGCCGGATTCCGTGAGAGGTAGTTTTAAGAGCTCGATTGAGACAGTTTCCTATGGTCGTGACGGGATTGGGTATTGTAAGAACGGTGCAGGTAAGCCAGTTGATCCTTTGTGGTGGTGGCAGGAGAGGCAAGAGTCACAGTGGGCATTGATATCACGGCGCATGGTTGGCCAATAGTACTTGAGACGTGCTTGGTGCAAGCATCGGTCTTTACCTGGTTGGGAAGCTTGAGGGGTATTATGAACGATGTGAAGAACCGTTGGTATCAGGGCAGTGGGAACAACAAGTTAGCGTACTTCGCGATTGGGCATGTCTTTGCCTGTTAGTAGTGTTTTCCTGTACAAGAGATCATCATCTAGCATGAACTCATCTAGTGATACTGGCAGAGTAGATAAGGTCGAGGCATTGCCAGATTCTAGGAAATAAATGACTTTGGACCATATGGGGTCTTGGCGCTGAAAGTTTCGAACAACTTCTGACTTTAGTGTAATGTTTTCAGTTACTTTGGGCTGCAATGATGTTATAGCTGCTGCTACGTGACGTGAGAGTGCGTCTGCGACTACATTCAACTTGCCTGGTACATATTGAAAAGTGGGATTGAAGTCCTACAAAAGGGGCATTTACAAGAGCTGTCTTTAGCTTTTGGAAAGCCTGTGACTGGTCGTTAGTCCAAACAAAGGGCACATTCTGCTTGAGTAAGTGGGTTAGAGGAGCGATGATCATTGCATAATCTTGTATGAATCTACGATAATAGCCACTGAGGCCCAGGAAACTTTGTACAGCTTCCGTAGTGGTAGGTTCTGGGAAGTTAATAATCGCCTTAGTTTTATCTTCATTAGTATGAATGCCTTGTGCATCTACGACATGGCCTAGGAATTTGATTTTCTTTCGCAGGAAGTCACATTTACTGAGATTGATTTTCAGGCCTGCAAGCTGGAGGCGTTCAAAGACTTGCTGGAGCTTGGTAAAATGGTCAGGGATGGATTTACTCACAACAATGATATCATCTAGGCAAGCAAAAAGAGAGTGTCCCATCATACCGCTGAAGACTGAATGGATAAGTCGCATGAACATGGAAGGAGCATTTCTCAGACCAAAAGGGAGTCTCTTAAACTGAAAATGTCCGGAAGGGGTGCTGAAGGCTGTAACTGGGCGAGAGGACTCTGCCATTTCGACCTGCCATTAACCGCTGAGGAGGTCTAAAGATGAAAAGACTACGTTATTTTCACCAAGGGATTCTAACAAATCAGTGAGGACGGGTAACGGGAAACGATCTGGAACGGTGACAGAATTGACCCTACGATAGTCGACTACTGGTCTAAAGTTGCCGTCCTTCTTTGGTACTAAGAAAAGTGGGCTATTCCATGGACTGACGGAGGGTTCAATAATGTCCTGGTCTAACATGTTCTGTACCATTTGATCTGTCTGCTTTCTCTGGCTGTGAGGAAATCGATACGCTGGTATGTAAATTGGCTTAGTTCCTGGTAGTAGTTCAATCGTATGTTTGACAAGGTCTGTTCTGCCCATCGGTTCACCGGGTAAGGCAACCACGTTTCTGTACGAGGTCAGAAGGTCAAGGAGTTGAGGCGTATTTTCTGGGAAATCCGTGCAAGTGAGATGTGAGAGCATATCGGGTGAATATGTCGGCGCAGATTCCGTAGAGTTAATAGTACATACACTGATTGGCGTACTATCATCAGTCTGAATAGTAGGAATTGAGGAATCCTGGCACACCTTTACGGCCGCTGGGTATACTAGGAAGTCTCCAATTTTTACACCACTTCTAAGTTTTAGTGGAGCATTTGTGACATTGAGCAGGTACAGGTAGCATAAACTGTCCTCTAAGACTGTGCACCACGCTGACTCATGAGTCAAGCCATTCACACACGTCTCAGGTAGTGTTAGTACATCCACTCCTTCTTTCGCACCGGCAACGCAAACAGAGACTTTGGTGAACTCATGCGGTAACAAAATTGTGCATGTATTCGTTATTGCACGTTTCGTCTCTGCGTGTTGGAGAAGATCATTCACACTGTGTGAGGTAGGTAACTGAGACATGTCTAAGTCAGTGATAGTGTTGTCGAGAGAGGAGGTAAGAGCCATTTCCGAAGGCTGAGAGGATGTATCAGTAGACATGGAGGAATTTATGTCCTTGCTCACAGTCAGTAAAGGAATGATCTCTGTATTCTCAGATGATGATGGTGGTGGTTTGGGCTGGTCTGGACTTTTTGGTAGTGATCGGGACAAAGGTAATTGAAAGACTGATTTGATCATAAGAACAGGATGGGGACATTCCATACTGTATACTGGGAATCCAGAAATGTCTATACTACCACAGGCAGGTAATAATGCAATGGAGTGTTGTGCCATGGTGGAGAAACCAATAAGGGCATCTGCGGGATACTTCAAGTCATTAGTGACATGAAATTCAATTGGGATAGGAGGCAAATCTCTGTGTAGTTTGACTTCTAGGCTGACTCTTCCCTTAACCTTAAACTCTGAGCCTTTGACACCACATAGGCGAATGTCTGGTGGTTCTAGGAAACTGATGTGGTTATGATGTCGTTGAATAATATGTATGGAATTGTCGGAGATCAGATTTACTATAGATCCTGTGTCCAAGAAGAATGACATTGGTATGTCATGACTGCATCCAAGAATGACTAAACCCGAGGATGTTATGGGACCAACATGGCGGATTGGGAGGTGGTTTTCTGGTTCTACGTGATATTGGGCCGATACGGGTGCGGCGCTTCCCCTGACTGGTGGCGGTTGAGGTAACGACATTCCTGTGGTGTGAGTCGTGCTGGATTTGTGGTACTTGCACGTAGGACGACGAGAGCGGGAAGGCGTACGGTGTCTGGTTTGGGAGTGAGAACATCTGTATTTACGGTCGCAACTGGATTCTCGATGTCCAGGATGACCACAGCGCCAGCAGAGAATTGAAGATTGTCTGTTCCGTTGGACGCTAGATTGATCACGACCTGCGGTAGGAGAACGATGCGTGGCAGGTCTGCCGTGTGTGGTGGGATGGGAGCGAGATTGGTCTGGGGTAGTGGAGGTGTGACAGACTGAGGAGGCCAAGGGTTGGGTGGTGCCCTGACGCGTGTAGTTCGAACCTGTTCTATCATGAATGGCTTTAGTGACCTGAATAATTTTATCTCCTGGACTGAAACCTATTTCCAAGGCTAGCTCTCGCTGTTTAGGAGTAAGCCAGTGAAGGAATCTCAGGTAACCAATTAAGTCAGCAAAGTTGGTGAGTCAAATCACTGGAACGCCATTTTTGTCTTCTAACCATTTCGTGCCTACCAGTAATTGGAGCATCTCGCTACTAGTTGCTGTCATGGCGGCAGCAGCTTCGCAGAGCTTGGCATGTTGTGCTGGGACCCTCAAGTCCTCATTCATTTGGTTTAAGAGATTAATGAATCCCATGAGAGACGTGGTAATTGAATGCTGGCAACAAAGGCTGATGAGTTCCGTACGAAGATCAGCAAAGGTATGAATGCTATCAAAATGTCCTGCACGGATCGCGGATCCGATGTCCGATTTGCCGTGGTGCAAGCGACCCATGAGGTAGGCTACTTTGAGCGATTCATCGGTGATCTGCCTATTGTGGATGTTGGTTTCGACTTCTCTGAGGAAATCATAGACAGACCAAGTTGGGTCCTAGCCGGTAAATTTGGGACGATTGGCATCGTCGAGATAGATAGACTGTGGAGGGGTGGCCATGGCTGGAAGTGTGGAAGTGGCGGAAGGAGAGGAGTGGGAGAGAGAGTAGGTAGTGGTAGTTAAGGGCGAGCAAGACGGGGTATGAAGTGAGGCAGGAGAGTGAACGATAGGGGAAGGAGTAGAGGAAGAAGAAGGGAGTGTAGAGGCAGGGGTAGAGGAGGAGGTATCTGGATTTACGAGTGTAGGATGGGTAGTAAGTGGTTCTGTGGGAAGTGAAACGGGAGTCTCAGGTACAGGTTGGCGGTACTCTTTGCCACTTCATAAGTGAGTGATCGTGTTAGAGTCGGCAGACGGCGTATGATCAGGTGATGTTTCCGGGTCGAGAGGGCTGGTGTTAAGTGGTTAATGTGGAAAGTATGCGACAATGGAAGATAAGATGAAGGATGAAGATGGATATGTAGGTGGAAATGTATAATATAAAGATGAGAGAATGTAATACACGAGTAGGTGTGAAAACGAATGAAGGTGAGGGGATGGAGGGTTTTAATAAAAGGCGAAGGATGAGATGGATAATAAATAATGTAGGTGAAGATGAAAACGGAAATGGAAATGAGATGGAATATTTACAAAATATCCAATCTGTAGAGAAAATCGAGGATAATCTCTATAGAAAGGTAAGGTATACTATAGTAACACAGTAGAGACGGGATGGACGAGATGTATGACGTGCAGGTGTGGCTGGACATAGTGGGGCTGGGGCGGGGCGGGCGGGGCGGCGCTGGAGAGACAGCTGGTTGGAGATGAGAGTGGCTGGGGACGAGACTGGAGCGATATGTTGGATGAGTCTTAGAAGATGGGGAACTTCTCGCTGGGCTTAAGTCGAGACGGGAAGAGACGCTCCGATGAGTCACCGGCAGGGAGTGGCGGTCCCAGGAGGCTCACGTATTTCAGACCACGTGAGGGCAGGGTGTGGCGGCATCGGGGCCGGTGGTGGGGTGTGAGGGCAGATGTTGGCACAATGCAGGTGTAGAGCTGTTGAGTTGCAAATTCAGAGAATGGCGGTGGGCAGACAGTGATAAGTGGCACCGTGGGGGCAGGATTTATGATGAGTTCGAAGCAGGTGCCGGGAACAGGTGAAACAGGTGCGTAGGTCGGCGATGGTGACACTTGCGGTCAGGAACAAGGTGTGCGGGTGGGGGTGTTTGAGAGGTGAGCACTGGTGAGAGAAATGGGACACCCGGAAGCACAGCTGGGTATTACACCACGAGAGGCACTGAGGAGGGGTGAGGCCGTGAGATGCGAGACATCGTGTATCTGTTCGTGGCACTAAATAGTGTAGGAGGCGGTCAGAATCTGATGGTCCGAAATACCGCTGCTACCAAATGTAACTTGCAATACTTTGGTGATAGAAACTCCGTGTACAAACAGCTAGTTAAGGAGTTTATTACGAGCTCACAACAAAATAGTCTGCCCTTCTTGAGTGTCTGCTCTGAACTGACGCAGTAGCGCCGTCTTCCCAGGCTTGGGCTCTGGGAAAGTGTGCTAGGTTAGCAAGTTTAGTGGAGGCATGTATGCATTGGGGGGGGGGGCATATATACATCGGGGGTAGACATATTGTAGGGGGGGGGTACACAGGCAATACTTTACAAAGGTTTAGTCCTACAACAGAAGCCAAAACGTGTATAGGAATATAGCTTACTGAGTCACCATGACCCCTCTTTACCCAAAGCTCTGAAAGCCAAGAATTATTTAGACTCACACGAGGAATTATACGGTGATCAGCTTCTTCAGTGTCAACATTTAGCCCAGGGATAATTGCTGAAGAGCCTTCAAACACACCTTGGCAATGCACTGCCCTCTCACATGAAATGTGACTTATTACCAAGCATACAGATGGAAATTTTTCATTAGCCGTAGTTACAGCCTGTTCATGAAGTACGCACTGAAGATTTTATTTGTTTTTATCGGAGACCCAGAATTTGTCGGTTTCTAATGATAATGTCGTCTCTTCTTTGATCTTACTCAGTTCAGTGGGAGAAGCTTTCAGAATCTTCGATTGACTTATCAATGTATGAGTCAGAGACTAAATCAGTTCTGTTGGCATACTTGGCTGACATTTTGACATAGTTCAATGCAGCGTCACAGAAGTCTCCGAAAGTGCCGAGATGTTTTGTTTTTCTCTTCCGTACAACAGCCATCATGTCCACTATATATGTTGTATGTAAGCAATCCTTTGTTGGTGGGGTTTGGATATTCTTCTCAGGAAGCTTTTCATGTAGTTCACTGACAAGAGAACTTTTTACAGAGTTCTTCATCATACCCACGCTATCAAAAAGATATGAGGATGTTATTAAGTCATACTGTAATATCTCCTCCTAACTCGAGCAACTTCTACGACACGTTGCTGACAGCATTTATCTTTTGTTTTAGACAACTTTCCGGAACCTTTTCCACATATCATTGGTTTGTGTATACTCTGGAAAGTTCTCAAATTAGTTCTGTGGATAGGTTCACTAATTCTGATCGACTTCTCAACAAGACGCCCTTTTTGAAGCTTCACATGTGCTGCACGCCCAATGTCAGTCACTCCTAAGAGCTGATTATGGATATCTTCTGGCATGACTTCTTTGGTAATAATATTATGAAGCTTTGGCTCTACAGCTGATGCAAAAGGATTTCCATGTGTACCAATGAATGTCAGAATAGCCTGGACATTTCTCTCTCCCATTGCTGTCTCTGAATGACTGAATTCATGGTTATCTGTGATTTCATAGCTATATGTTTCAAAACCACTTAGTTCTCTTTGTACGTTACTAATTGCCAGCATTTCATGATTGATCAGTTCCCATTAGGCAACTTTTTTATTTTTAATTATTATTTTTTTTTTTTTTAACGAGAACAACCAATTATTCCAGAGCTACTTTATGGTTGATTTGCTGATTGTTCCAAGGCCATATCTGCTCCAGAAGCTTTAAAATGTCCATTTCTACCTTTGACTGCAAACTTTCTCTTCTCAAAGGCCATATGAATTTGCGGAGCAAATTCACTTAGCTTCCGCATGTCCTCCAGATGAAGTGAACACTAGCGTAGGTGATATGTTGAATCAAAGGCAGCAGATACAGATAACAGTTCTTAAACCGTTTGTAAGAACCAATTTCCTTAACGATCAATCCAAATTAAACTATCTGCAAGAGTTTCAAGATATTTGAAAATATAGATCGTTGATGAACTTAAATTTATGTACTGCACTTTCGATTTTTTTTTTTTTTTTACATTTTATTATAGTTCCCGGTCTACGTCTTTATTTTCTGTCTGATAATGACCCATTTTCATGCCCTTTATATATACTGTACCTATTTTATCTGTAAATACCAACCTTATTATGGTATTTTATCCTTATTGCCATGATTCAGAGTGGCTACCTAAACTTTTATACTGCTTAAATTATTCTGGTTTGTGAATTTCAACAGAAAATACGGGCACATTTTGTGCACACGAAACCCTCCCAGCCAATGGACTATAAGGAGGTATGACAGATTTTACCCTTTCCTCTTACACTGGGCAATAAAGAGGACGAAAACATGAGTTTACGAGCATAAACTCACGCATTGCAAAAGTACGTACTTACTGCTCTATTTTTTAATCTGTAACATCTTTCATTCTAAGTAAACGGCTACATCCTGGTTAACTGACAATGCTGATTTCGAAGTTCTGAACTCAATGAATTTGTTTATGAACCTCTACATTTTATTACTCCTGTTTATGCAGTGAGGATGACAGAAGTTGATATTTTCCAAGGAGCTCAGACTCTTCGCAAATTTCCGAGGTTCTTTCTTTATATTTCATTCACTGGCGTAGGGGAGCGCGGTAGCACAGTGGTAGCGCGCTGGACTCGTAATCGGGGGATCGCGAGTTCGAGCCTCGCCTCGGCTGCCGTGCAGGGAGTGGTAGCTCGCTCCGGTAACCCTAGCGGGGCTATATAGTCCAATACAGGGCTTAGCTCGGAGGAACTCCATTTCTCCCATTCACTGGCGTATATTAATTCTTCCAGAAATTATTTTTAATGGAAAACTGGCCAATTGCAGAGTAATAACTGCATGTCTTTGAGTAAAAGTAGCCTCCTTTCGTGCTAGTTGATCGAACCATTTAAAATAGTCTTACTTACGCCGCTTTCTGTCGTCGACCATGAAGAAAACAGAAACGGAAATACTCTAATTTATTCCCAAGTATTGTAAGCGAAATTATATTATGAATGATAATGGCTTATTTTATTTCTTTATTGAATCTCTCTTTTTTTCAGTCTTATGATACTAAAAACTATTGCATGTTACCGTACTTGATCTGAACTCCGCAAATTATCCCGAATGTCCCTGAGCGATAGTTTTGACATTTCAATTAGTTCCATTTAGGATTTCCTATTATCGTAACAAACGCACTGCTTACTACAATTTTAAAATATACTAGTAATTTGACGTTTGGTTATTGTTTTCTGTAACAATTTACATAATAGGTTTCACCTTGTAAAGATGTAAGGAGGAGTATGTGCATCATCGCTGACATAATAATAACTTCTGGATACTCTGCCGTCATTTCGTAGGGCGACTTACAACTTCTGCAGCGAGTACAGCGCTGGTAGAGGTAACGCCACTGTCGTTTTTCTCCGACCTCTATGTCATATTACTTCGTTTTTCTTGCATGGCCGAATAGAACTGTGTACAGCCAATGATTATAATTAGCATATAGATGAGAGATCACCATTTTTCGTTTTCATGATTAACTACTCTGTCCTTGCATGTTTATTTACAAGTCTGGGAGTACCACACACTAATTACCTGAACTATTTTTAGTAAAATTCTCATTATATACCTGCAGATTAAGCCACACATCAGACGCAGTATTTTTAGTTGCAACCCCACGCACATCTGAATACGAAAGCAGAAGATTGCAGGCTAAAATTGCCCTTGTGCAGTTCACTATCCACCTTTCTGGGGACAGGGAAAGGATTGAGAGAGGTTTGTATTACCAAACAACTCCACTGACCAGTCATATTGGTGCGTACCGTACATACGGAAGTCCCTCTTCATCACCCCTAACAAATATTTGTCGATATAAAATGACTTGTTTAGATTTGGCTTCACTGCCTTTTTTTTTTTTTCCATATCTCTCCAGCCATAATTGGATCCTTCCATTTCCCTGACTCTTTCCTTATTTCCGTATTGACTGATATCTCATTTTGCTCCCACTTTCTGTGTTGTTTTCCCTGTATTTTAGGGAAAACTTGTCGTGCCTCTTGTAAGCTGTTTTTTTTTTTTTTTTTTTTTTATCATACCATCTGGTACATCGGCAAGCAATTCGGCAAGTGCCTATGATTTATGGGAATGTTTAAAAAAGTTCCTCAACACTTTCGACACGATGACGTCTTTCTCATTGTTTATGCCCCCAAACGATGTTCTGAGGAAGCACGATTTGGCACGTGTTTAAAGCCGAATAGATACGTTTTGTAGCAGCAGTAATGGCAGAACAGTGATTTCTGGGGGTGAAGGTTTTAACTTTGACGTTTCGGTCATCAGTTCCAACAAACCGGCAACATCCCTGAGTCTAAGGTGAGCTATTAATGTACTTAATTACTCTAGTAAGTAGCTGTTGTCTATAAACGGCACTGTAGGTATTACTGCCTCCAGCAAAACGTTACCCTGGCATTTGTTACCGGCTAGAAGTTACCTGATAACTCTGTCAGTTATTGGCAGCGGTACAAAAATCAACGTTATATCACCATAATGCAGCTTTCACCAGCAATATAACATTATACTTTTTCCCACCTTTTCATTAACCTGGTAGGTAACCAGAGTGTGTGCTGAAACTCAAAATATATTGTTAAAGAATATTTTCTCTTCTGTCCACCTCACACCCCTCCACAACTCTCATCCTCCTCCCTCCCTCGTTTTCTCTTGTCCCTCCTCTTCCTGCTTTCCTAGCAATTTCCCTATTTCCATTCTCTCCAAGGCACTCCTTACTCGATGGATAATGCACACACACACACACACACACACACACACACACACACACACACACTGAAATGTACGTGTACGTATACTCCAATACATATCTGTATCCGTTCAAGAAATTTAGATTGGGATGACAAAAGAATGAACTTATATGCTTAGTGATAGACTGAGAGGACAGTCTTAGATTTGCAGACGACATAGCCATTTTCCTTGAATCAGGGCAATTACTACAAGAAGTGATAAGCGATCTGAATAAGGCGAGTTGTAGGCAGGCTTGAAAACAATGGGAAGAAGACAAAAACTATGTTTAGCAGACATGTTCTTACCCGTCCAGTAAATGTAGGAGATGAAGAACTAGACTATTTCGAGCAATTAATATATCTATGGCAGGCAATTCAAGAAAACCTAGTTAGCGGCCGTGGAATCAAGCAAAGAATAAGAATGGGGTGGAGGACTGTCAGCAAAGAAGCGGTTATATAATCAGTGTGTCTTTGTTCCATGTTATGATTCAGAAACGAGGGATCTAACATAATCCATGTAACGTAAACTTAGAATTGTTTAGAGTCGAATGAAAATGATTATGTTAGCGGTCATGGAGAAATAAAAACTGCTTCTTGGATGAGGGAGCAAACGGAAATGGAGGAAATTTTTGCGGCAATTTAAAAACTAACTGGATGAAGGCAGGTCACATACTTGGTAGGACAGAAAACCAATGGATAACAAAAATAACTGAGCGGCAGCTCAGAGATGGAGTGAGAGGAAGAAGCAGTGATGACAAAATGAAATTCGAAAATTCGCTGGGATGGGATAGAATAGGCTAACAGCCTATAGATCTGATGGGAGAGGACTTTGCAGTGAAGTGTCTCTGGCTAATGATGATTTTGATGATATTGATAATGATGATTCAGTACATTTGGGTTCCTTATGCATGACATGAACCAAACTAACCCCTGTCCCCAGACATCAGATCATATCTGACCAGCTAATCGCTGGCAACCAATACACCAATGAACCTGTTCTAATAATCGGCACAACCTTTACCATTACTATTCGTATATTTATTGTAAGTCAGTTGGAACGGACACAGTCAAATAAATGATTACCACTGACATATCCAGGTATTATTTTGGATATAGTCAGATTATTCTATTTTATGAAAAGAGGGCATATATGCTTTCAGTGGAAAATGACCTGGATTAATTATTTTGCAAATCAGATTTATGTTTTCACAATGCTCATAGAGGGTCTAATGTTATTACAGAAGAGAGAGAGAGAGAGAGAGAGTGTGATTGCCTTAACTCTTAGGCTATTTGATGGATATGAATGAAACTTTCCATGTGAGTTCATCTGGTTACTCCAAAGGTCCTCTAAGCATAGGTTCACCCTTTCTTGCTTGTTGCTATGGCCAGCAGTGCAAGAATCTAGTGTGTTTCTCAAACCGTTTTTGACCGACACAGCGAAACAGGAAAGGATTTTGCCGTTTCATCATCGCTGAGAGCCACCATAACCCCTTGAGCACGATGACTTCCTTCCAATTTTTATATTCTTTTTACTTCTATAGATTATTACTCAGTTAAAAGGAGTGCTTTGGAGCTGGAGGAGGTAGTGTATAGATTGTGTTAGTCACCTCCTTCCATATTAACTTTTCATAATATAGATTATTTCAGTGATTTGGTAGTAGTGTAACAAAAAAAAAAAAAAAAAAAGTGCCAGGCGCAACAAACCTCGCCCGAAAACAGTTATTCTATTTTCAACCATTTTCAAGTTAGAGCCCTCTGAAAATTTGTGTTCCTCCCTTTGACCTTTCAAGGTCACTCAAGTTCAAAGGTCTTGGAGCCAAATGAAAGCCCATATGAGACTTCCTACTCGTATACTGTATTTTGATAATAGTAAATATCTCTCTGCAACCAGTTTCGACTTATAGCCCCGTGAAGAATCATGACCTTGAGTTTCACCTTTTAAGGTCACTTAAGGTCAAAGGTCATGGTACCAAGTAAAGGCCCATCTGGGACTTCCAGTAAGTTGATAATAGTAAATATCTGCAATCAGTTTCGTGTTATAGCCCCCCCCCCCGAATATTCGTGACCTTGAGTTTGACCTTTCAAGGTCACTCAGTAACAAAGGCCTTGGTGCCAAAAGAAAACCAGTATGAAGGTTTCTTTATATTGATAACGGTAAATATCTCTATCTTCAACCGGTATCAAGTTATAGCCCTTTGAAAATTCATGACTTTGATTTTGACCGTCCATGGTCACTCAATTGCCTCCAAAATTTAATCACTTTCTTTTGAGACCAGTGCCCACATATCCTGAAAGTTTCATATAATTTTATTCACCCTTTTTCCTTAATGTTGCTTTTAAACAAAGAAACAAACTCGATCAAAAACAATACCTTGCCGTACTCCGTCCGGGCGAGGTAAAAACGCGTACCTGCAGTCAAAGAATGCAAATAATTGTTTAATAAAACCGCGTGGGGGCTGTATGATAAAAATATAAGAATTCGCCTCATAGTAGTGGAGATGACTAAATTCTTGAATAAAATAAAATAATGGTGAATAAAAAGAAAAAAAATGAGGTATCATAGTGAATTGGTGAATTCTTTGTTATGGTGCCTAGAATTTCATCTTGGCGAACTCTGTTCGTGTCAACGTGACTGAAATACCGTCATAGTATTGGTGAAAGTGATTGTTGATTTTAGCCCTTCAGTTCGGTGCTGGAAAAGGATGCCTTCACCTGGTGACACATATAAAGTCCAGCAGCTCCAGTGCTTCGTTACGAAAAATATCCCTAAATTTCCTGTCCCATCCCCCTAGAGGACTTGCTGAATGCAGAAAGAGGCTGTGCCAACAATCCACTGGATTTACGTTTCTGATGAACCCGGGGCCACAAAAACCCATTCAATCCAGTGGCATCACTTCAGTTTAATTCGTGTTACCGCCAGACAACTTCACATAATATTGAGGATACCTGTAGCAGTGAAGGGATTAGAGAGAGTCTTATCTAACTCGTTCAGTTCGAAAAATATCACCTGAGCTATATAAAACTGTGTGGAGATGGCAACAATAAAATATAAAATACGTCCATGGATTGAAGGAGTTAAAATACTGTCGAATTAGCTAAAGGTAAGCGGGCCGTACCATTCATCTTTAGTTGATTTCCAATTTTTTCTATTCTCTCTCTCTCTCTCTCTCTCTCTCTCTCTCCTTCATATATCTTCCACCACCCCAGCAGGTTTCGACAAGGACTGACAGCTTCCTGTTCTCAGCTTTCGTCTCAGTCGGGGTCGGCCTGTCCCATGCGTCTTCCCCACCGTCCTCTGTCAGCCGTGTTCTCCTCCTGCTTACCCTGTTTCCTCATATCTTGCTCGAGCATTATGCCGCAGATAAGTTAGGTCCAGGAATTTCATCTTGTTTGCAAGAGGAGCTTAGGGAATCCCTGCGTAAATAAATAATAAGAAAGCGAAATTTTACCGTTCCTCAAGGGCAACATAAAGAACCTCTCATGAGAAAATATTAGCATTCTCATCAATCTTGTACTGTATACTCAGGAAGGTGACTAAAATCTTCCGGCTTTGTTTCGAACATAGTTCATAAACTATTTCGGATATGGTGTGGTTAATGGTGACCATATTAGCACTCTTATCCTTCTGTACTCACTCTCAGGTAAATCGATGCGTCTAGCGTGAGTGGAATAAAATGCTAAAGCTGTCTTCATCTACCAAGTGATACTAGTGAGAAAGAAGACCGCCTCGCAAGGTTATTTTCAGCAAAACTGAATAGGTAAATTTCTGGTTGTTTTACTCACCCCACTTAGGGAGATAAGTTTACCCGAACGATGTCTATTTCTATCCCTGTAACCAACTGACCATTTTATTATGACTGAAGAAATTAGGAAGAGTCTTTGTTAACACTGTACATAAGGTGATATTTCACGTTTATTTCTGTTGCTCCTAGCAGCATAAGGACACCTCCTCGGAGTTAGTGCGTTGTAGAACAAAGATTTTGTGATCGTTCTTTGTATTTATATCGTTTGTACGAGAGAGAGAGAGAGAGAGAGAGAGAGAGAGAGAGAGAGAGAGAGAGAGAGTAGTATAAGAAGAAGAACCAGCTATATATTTTAACGAGAATAATTTAATGTGGTAACATGAGGTTCTGCAGTGTTATGACAAAGTTCTATAAACTTACCTCAGTAGCTTTGTCTGATGGTAAAGTAACTAGAGAAGTCTCTCTCTCTCTCTCTCTCTCTCTCTCTCTCTCTCTCTCTCTCTCTCTCTCTCTCTCTCTCTCAAAACCACGTTCACACATTCTCATACACTCATACGACACACTTTGTAGGAAGTTTCGGAATGTCTGTCTTCGTTCTCCCTGCCCGTCTGTCTGAAATCAATCTCCTCTCCCCCTGATCGACAGAGGTTTGTGAATATTGGCATACTGGTGGATTTGGAAGCCCGAATGTCAGTCAACAGTTGGATTTGCCGTTCTGATTCAAATGAAGTAGTTTTTTTTTTTTTCGTGTACTAACATTTTGTTTTCTTATGTAATTTTTTCTCTTTTTGGAATATGGTATTGTTGGAAGTTCTCTCTCTCTCTCTCTCTCTCTCTCTCTCTCTCTCTCTCACACACACACACACACACACACACACACACACACACACACACACACACACACACACACACACACTTTCCTTCCCATTCACTATGATAGGCACTCTTCTCCACACACTTTAGTCTTTCACTTATACTCACTTTTGAACTGTCATTCACATTTCCACAGTCACAGCCTTTCACACATGCTCATTCTCACTCACTGATTTTCACAGTCATGCAGTCTCATTCACTCAGCCATTCTCTTAACCACTCCCTATTATTGTTTCATTCACTCACTACATTCCCTCACTAGTTTGCATATAATTATCTACTCTCCTTTTGCCTCACTCACATTCGTCTTCCACACACACACATTCACCCACATTAGCGCTCTCATTCTCACTCACTCATCCAGTTTCGTCCATTATTGCTTTCACTCGTTCAGTCTCTTTCCCTTACTCAGTCTGTTACGCTCATTCTCATGCAGTCTTTCACTTTCTTGCGCCGTCATTCTCATACCTCTCCTCACTCTCTGCCTAAGGCTATCTCCACTCACTTTTTCATTCCGTTCATTCACACGATTTCCCCCGTCCATATGCACACATTCACTCAGACTGCTCACACACTTTCGTACTCTCGCTCACACTTGTAGAGTCATCCTTATTCTCTCTATTTTTATTAACCTCATTACATCTAATCGCACTTATAAAGCTCTACCATTGGCGCTTAAAATCAGTGATGTAAGGGGTGGCCCAAAACAAATCGCCTCCATGTCGTCCTGTCTCCAGCCATTTCACTGCCCTTCCTCCCTGCTCACACACCCCTTTTTCAAATACCTCTCCATGTCATCCCTCCGTCTCATCCTCGGACTCCCCGTCCCTCCACCTCACTGATATACTCTCCTCGCCAGTCTTTCTCTCTCCACCCCACATGGCCAAACCGTGCACCTCAGTGTGTTTCCCCTAACGCATTCTATCACATCCACATCCACACCACAACGCTCCTTCACGTCCTCATTGTCAGTCTCTCCATGCAGCTCCATACCCTCCTCCCAAATAACTCATTTCCACTGCTCTCACTCTTGATTTGTGTCATTCCAACAAGGCCCAAGATTTCTTCAAAACGTTAGAGCTTGTATCACAAAATTATCATGCAACATTTTTTTACCTCCATGTTCCCTTCCTTATTTCTTATCACTGCTTTCAAAGACCCAGCAACCTTTCTTCCCTCTTGTACCATTCCAACCATTTCATCCTCCAAACTTTCATCCTTGCTCATCACACTACCCAAGTACTTAAACGCACTTTCGCGCATTAAGATAGAAAATTCACACAATTCACTACAGCCTCAGCACCCTCACACATACTCTTCACAGCATCCAACAACTTCCCATTTACTTCATATATTCTTAACATTTTCCACATTCCTTGTATATCTACTCTGTCACATGCTTCCTCAAAATCCATGAAGGCCACATACAACTTCTTTCCCTTCGCTAGACACTTTTCCACTAAGGACCTAAGGATGAACATCTGATCTACACAACCCTTTCCCTTCCTAAAACCTCCCTTTTCTTCTCCAACTATTTCCTCTGCTATTTCCTTAGCTCTGTCAGTAAGTATCCCATCATATACTTTTCCTATTACACTAAGATGACAAAAGCCCTTATGATTACCACACACTTCTTTTTCCCCTTTTTCTTTATACAGGGGAATAATTACACCTGACATGCAATCATCCGGGACTCTACTTTCCTCCTAGGCCAATCGGCACATCTTCCTTATCCATTTTACTGCTATCTCATCCCCATACTTCATCATTTCACCACACACTCCATCAATTCCTTGGGCTTTCCCCATTTTGACTTCCTTCATTACATCCACTACTTCGATCCTATTGATCTCTTCCTCCCTTCTCACCTTCCTCATTCTCCCAGCCATGCTCCAGCCACTTATTCTTGCATTACATTCATTCTCTATGATTACTAGCTCCTTTACGTGTTCTTTCCATCTGCTCACACTTTCTCCCTGCTGCACTACCAATATTACAGTTTTATCTTTCACCGCCCTAGTAACTGTTTATCACCCAGCCCAACTCTGTTTACCTCCTTCCAGAACATTTTCTTACATTCCCTCCACTTACACACAAATTTCTTCCATATTCCTCATCCATTCTCATCTTTTTCTTACCTGTCTTTTCATTTCTGTCTTCCTCTCTACATATAACTCTCTCTTCCGTCTCTCAGCTTCCTCCATGCCTCTGCTTTTCAACCACCCACTATATGCTTTCTTTTTTTGCGCCACAGGTTGCTCACCTCTTCATTCCACCATGCTGTTCCTTGCACCCCCTTTTGTCTTCTCTTCACCCCACACGCGGCCTCACATGCTGCACAGATTGCTTCTATGAATATCTTGCACACACGTTCCATCTCCCTCATCTGTTGGAAATCTTATTTATTCAATTACTCCTCCACTTCTCTCTTATATTCTGCCATTTTTCCATCCTCTATCAACCGTTCTACCCTCCATGTATGAACTACTCCCTCCTGTCCTTCCCTTCTGCTGTTCATCCATTGCATTTTCACCCTGACTTTCGCCACCACCAAGTGGTTGTCAGAAAGTCCACCCCCGCAACCTCTGTATGCGCTTACATCCATCACATACCTTCTCATTCTCTCATCCACACACACATACTCAATAATTCCCTTCCACTCATTCAGTTCATCACCCACCCTCCTCATCACTCGCCACATATACTTGTCGATCATTTTGTGCCTAAAGAGGTTTTTGGCTATCACCAACCCTCTCCCTGCACAACACTAGGGCACTGCCACTCTCATCCACTTCTGTGGGCACACCCCACTCACCTACTACTCCATCCACCCTCACATTCTCTACTTTTTCATTCAAAAACTCTCTCATACCTCTCAAAATTTTCCATGTAAGCTTCCACATTTGCCCAGAACTCTTCATTCACTCTGCTTTCACAGTCTTGCGTAGGCGCAGACAACACACACACACACACACACACACACACACACACACACACACACACACACACACACACACACACACACACACACACACACACACACACACACACACACCGCTCGCTGGTGCAGTGGTAACGCTCTCGCTTGCCAACTGGTGGACGGGAGTTCGCGCCTCGCTCAGGTTGCGAAAAGTTTCACTGACGAAGTGGGTGGTTACTGTCCCCCTTGAGCAAGGGGACGGGTGTGTGCGTGTGTGAAGGTCACAGCCTTGCCCTTAGATCGGACTATATGAGCTCTCAGCTCCCTTCCGGGAGGGTAAAAGCTGACGATCACGACCATCAAGTGATCCTGACCGACCCGGTGTATAATTACACACACACACACACACACACACACACACACACACACACACTCAGATACTTTTCCCCTTCCGTAGCCTCTCCTTCAATCTTCGACGGTCGTTTGAATCTATTTTTCTCTTGCTTATTATGTATATGTGTCTGCATTCAGAAATATGAGTGTTTATGCATACATGAATGTACAGTACCGTACGAGTATATATATGCATGCATACATTATTGCATGCGTTTATCCAACCGTAGTAGTTACGGGGAGGCGGTGACTAAATCGGTAGAGAGGTGGCCTGCGGTCCTACCGGACCCAGGTTCAAGTCCCCTCTGGGGCAGGGAACAGTTTAAGGATTTGAAATTCATGTAAAGCAGACTTTACCGATGTACCAGAAGATCCGCCGACATGTAAAAATACCCCCGCTAATACCAGTACACCAGCCCTGCCTGAGACAGCCATAGCATGAATTCAATATGGACGGTGGGTGTTAGCGCCGAAGTGGTGACATGTAGAGGTGAATGATATGTAGGAGGACTACTGGGCCTTGGGAGCAGGCTGTGAAGCCTTTGCCCAAAGTTGAGCACATAAAACAAAAAATAGTTTATACATGTAAGACCACCTGAGGCATCCACCGAGTTGTCTCATCGTCGGGGTACTGAACTACGGAAAGAAACAAGAAAAGGAGTATGGGTTGCGACTTTTGGTCAGTAAACATTCAAACGGCAAAACTGAAGAAGTGCGTAGTATACCGTATATGAAAGAAGAGCAGGTCATATAATACAAATGAATAATACAAGATAAGGGTTTTCCAATTTTACGCCTCAACATCAGCGTATGACGACGAGAAATAAAAATGAAGATGTAGAGACAAATGAAAAAACACACAACCTAATACACTTGTTTGAGGTGAGACTTCATTGCAAAAATGGAGAGAAAGGGGCTGATGAGAATGCAATTAAGGATTATGAAATGTGGAATCGGAATGCAAGAGGTGAAATGATTGTGCTGTCTGCAAAAACCAACATTCTTTGGGAGGTGAATACCCTTTTTTAAAAAGAAGCTCTTTTAGAAGTGGGACTGCCAGAGACCAAATGGTGAAACAAGGAATGAAATGTACTTAATCGTTAATAACAAATCACATTGAGGCATAAAATGGTGAAGGATCGAATAATAACTGATCCTTAAAGACTGGATGGGAGGTTTATCGTTCATCCAAAGAAAGAACACGCCACAGAGATTTGCTTATGGATAAAATATGTATTTGCATTCTACGGGTGAAATAGATAATAAAAATGTAGTTAATGATTGAAAATTTATCGGCAATAATAAGTGAAATAGCTGTAGTAATAAGACTGAAATTTTGAGAGTATAAGAACCTTTGTACACGGAATTTTGATTATGAGTAAGCAAACAAATTAGTTGTAACAGCTGCAGCGATGACAGTAATTCAGGTAAAGGTGTAAATGAAACTTATGTCAAAGTACTTAATGTATTGTTACTTAGATAGTACTGTCTTCATAAAAGCCCATAAGATGGCCAGAAAATACTCATCAAGAGACGTGTTTGAAAAAGAAACAGTTTTATCCAAAGTATTCATTACATGCCTGGAGGTCATTCTCGGTGGAGACAAACAACCATGATTCCATCTCTATAGTCCATAACTTAGGCCTATGAGCTCGTGGAAGGTTACTCACCAACTCTCGTGGGGTACAGAGGCAATGCATATTTCAGGTTACCACAGTTACTCCCTCTATGATATCCTAGGTACTCATTTTACCAGCATCCCTTCAAAGAATGGATGGACACCTGAGCTGTCCGTAGCAAAATCCAATCACTGGCTATCATTTTAGACTGGAATGACAAGACATTAACCTTACTGGAAAGCCCATGAATAATCATGTAACTGCCAACGGCACAACGAGTTCTTTTCTGTGAATCAGAAGAGAAACTACAAGAAATGAGAGTTGCACTTGGAGAAATAAGAGACCTTCTTGTTGAGGGAACCAATAATAGTAGAGAATATACTAGCTACAGTAAAAAAGATAAATCGGTGTGGTCAGGCAAAGTCCTCAGCAGGACAGATTATAGACAGAATACCAATGTTACCCAATATATCAAGACAGAACAGACTGAGGTTAACATGGTGAGCTTATTCGACACAACAGGTGAATTGCCAAAAGGTCAGATATGGGAGAGGCCTTTGTCCTGCAGTGGAACAACTTAGACTGCTGGTGATTATATGCGCGCAAACATTTGTATACACGAATTTGGATGTTTGATTAATATAAAGGCATGTAGTAGCATGTTCTGTAAGCATTGGCTGTGTGTGCACACGTTAGAGGTTTTCATGCAAGAACATATTCAGACATGTATGTAGCCTATATGTGCATATCCTAGGGTGCGTTTATCATACTGAAGGTGAATTTTAAGTGAACTATACCTTATCACAGGACTCTTGAGTTCATGAGGTTCACCGAAGAGAGACATGCAAAATTTGAATGACATTAATCTCACTCCAGGCGATGCTTCCAGCCACCAACGTTTTTCACATTGTACACTGTAACTGAAAAACACAACAGTGACTGCCTCAAATCATTTCCATAAATTACTAACGTTTGCCGACCGTGCTTTGACATGTGGAAATTGGTAGAGTGAAAATCCTCCTGAGACTTCCAACTATACGACCAAACCAACACATCAGAGTCAATAAACAAACAAGAATGCCCATCAAAGTATCTCATGATTTGCCAAAATCTGGTAAATCTGCTCATTACTTGCCGGTGTGTATTTATCTGGTCCCGGGTTACATAATCATTTTCTCCTTTTTTCCTTTATTACAAAAATACAGATTATGAGTAACGTGTTATGAAAAAAGAAAAAAGAAATAAATGGATGCTTACATAAAAAAAAAAAAAATACAGTACATAGAAATGGATCGCTTCCACAGAAGAGCTTATGAGGATTTTGGCAATGCTCTTGTGTGCACCTCGACTACTTGAAGGGGGTACAGTATTTAATCTGCAACTCATCTTTTCCTTGGCTCCTGTGGTGAAGGACTGATTGAGTAACACCTCGCTTTGTACTGTCATGGACAAAACTGAAAGATGAAACCTGCTGTCGAGCCTTCATGATTGATTCATCCTGCTGGCAGTCAGTAGGGTCCACATGGTCTACACCGAGAAATGATGAAGGGAATTCAGGAATTTAAGAAAAAAAAAAAAAAAGTGTTTAAGCATTAAAAAAAAAAAAAAAAAAAATTTATTCTTGATGGTTCAAGGACCCATGTATCTCATACAGGCCTTCTGATCCTTCAGTTTATTTTTTTATTCTGCCACGAAGAGGCAGAAATCTCTCAGACTTGTTCAGTTGAGATCATTTCGTGATGAGCCTCCAAATATGCAGGACGACTGGGAATGAGCTCCAGCAAACTGCTTGCGGAATAATCCATATCTTTAAGACAGAAATTGCACGAGCCGTCCATCGGGCTCGATGAAGCCCACCTGGAACCATAAGCCTCACATCTTTCCTTCTATAAGGCACTCCTCCTAAGTAGATAACCATAAGCTCTAGACATTTTTTGCAGTCATCCCGAAGATGTTTCCCTCGAAGGAGGTGCAGTGTGTTGCATATCATCGGACCGTGAATGAAGGACTGGTGTCTCGGGGTCTGCGAAGGCTGTTGTGTTGGTCTACTTCTGTACGTCCATAGTTGACAATAAATTGCAGAATCTCTCAAAGATTTTTATGCCAGGGCTCTTGGACTGACCTTGGTCCGCCAGTGCAGACAATGCAGCTTCAAGTAGATGTTCCAGAACGTGATGGCGGTAAGCAAAGTAAATGATATGTCGCCCAATGCCCTGTTCAGTGCGAACACACACACACACACACACACACACACACACACACACACACACACACACACACACACACACACACACACACACACACACACACACACACACACACACACACACACACACACACACACACACACACACACACACACACACACACACACACACACACACACACACCACCACCACCACCACCACCACCACCACCACCACCACCGCCTCCGCCGCCGCCACCACCAACACCACTACCACGAATTCCTGGGTTGACAGCAGTTGTGTCGATGCACAAAGCTTTGATACTGTCTCATATACCCCAGTCATCCAACAGTACAATGATAACCTTTGATGTTCCAGCCACTTTAGAATTTGGGACTGCAAAAAGCTTACATCCTCTATCCCCATAAATGAAAATTGGCAAGCGGTCACTGGTTTCCCTACTAGTCAAATTCGAAATTAATTTCCATCCCAATGCAGTACAGGTGGGTTTGTGGGGTAAACCAGGACACGATTTCTCCAACACATGCTTCCCTGCATTGAAGCCGTCTTTTACGAATATCCACTTTGAATAAGACACAAATTGTCCACATCCTGTCCCATCTAAAGAGCAAAAGAAATAAGAATATGGGTTGCTGACCTGTCACTTGTCTGTGCACAACCCAGAGTTGTTGCAACATAAGGGCTTATTTCAGTTGTTCCCATTCTTTTCTTTCGTGGATGCTGTGCTAGCGTCTTTTCAAGACATGGCTTTGGCTCTTAATTTTCACTTGAAGATGAAGATTATTAAACTGCAGTATCAAAGCTGTGTGTAGTAGTAATAATAGTTGTTCCCTAGGCAGTCTGCCTGAACAGCCCCGAGTCCCTTAGGAAGGCCATGGCCGAGACCGGGCTTTCCCACAGAGCTCTCAAAGAGTGTATGTTGTGTTGGTGGCGTAGATGATTGTGTGCAATGCAGTCTTCCATAATGTGCTTAATAGTATGAGGTGCTGTGTTACATCCTGGACAGGCATCAGTGACGGAGTCATCCAGCCTCTTCTGGTAGCTTAAGAGGGCTGGATGGCGCCCACATCTCAGCCTGGCCATGTGGACCCTGTCCTCACGAGGGAGATAGGATTCAGAAGGCTGGATTCAGAGAGGCCGTGCATGCAGTTGTGTGTTGTATTTAAGTGACTGAATAGAAAGATGAGTGATTTGAGTGTGGATATGCTTCTGGAAGCTGGTCTGAGGTGGGCGAGCGGAGATGACAGTACTTGTGTATGATATCGTGTGCTGGGTGTTGTTTTGATGTTCTTTGGTGTGGGTGAATGTGCTGCCATGTAATGTAGTGGATGTTGTGGGTTTGTGGAGGCTGCAGCAAGAATCTGGGTGCCTCTCATGTCTAGGTGACCCTTGACTTTGAGGACTTTGGTTTCTTGATGTAGGTGGTCTGTGGGTGTGGCAGCTGTGCAGCCTGTGATTACTTTTAGGGCCTTGTTCTGTATGGTCTGTAGAGTGTTGTAGTGTGTTTTGGTGAGGTTAGGAGCCCAGGCAGGGCTTGCATAATTCATCACTGAATGTATGTATTGTTTGTATACTGTGGTGGTGGTTTCTTTGTTGTGTCCGAATGTTGTATGGGCAAGTGACCTCAAGGCATTGAGTCCTGGTGTTATTTGTTTGTGATGTGTTGTTTAAATGACACTGATGTATTGTATGTTACACCAAGGATTTTGTGTGTGTGTGTGTGTGTGTGTGTGTGGTAGGGGAGTGTTGTTTATGGTGAGGTGTGGGATGTGATTGTGTTCTGCTGTCCAGTTTGTGAGAAGGGTCACTGTAGATTTAGCTGGGGCTATTTTGAGCGTGTTTGTGGTGAACCATTCGTGTAGTTTGTTGAGGTAAGGTTGGAAGATGTGTGCCGCTGTGTTTGTTTTGTGCTGTGTACATGTAAGTGTTATATCATCTGCATAGGAGGCTATGTGTATCTGTGGTGTGTGGGGTGTGGGTATGTCGTGCACGTATAGGTTAGTGAGTGTAGGGGACAAAACAGATCCTTGGGGGACGTCATTTGTGAAGTTTCTGATGTTAGAAGACTGACCGGCAAATGTTACATGCGCACATCTGCCTGCTAAGTAGTTTGCAAATCATCTTTTTGTGTTATTGTGCATGTTTGTTTTGAGTATTTTGTTTGTGAGGTTGTGGCGGGGGATGGCATCAAAAACTTTGCTGATGTATAGTGTGACTAGGAATGTTCTGTGTGGTGGCCTAGCTGAATTCATGCCCTCGAAAACTCTCTGTGTAAGGTCTGTAAGAAGGATGTTTGTGGCGTGTAGTGGCCTAAAGCCATGTTGTGATGTGTCTAGGGGAATGTGATGTGTGACCAGTTGCAGTACCAGTCGTTCAGTGACTTTAGAGGGGGTGCAGAGGAGTGTGATGGGGCGGTGTGAGGAAGGTAACGTGGGGTCTTTGTTCGGTTTAGGGATAGTGATGATAATGCCATGCTTCCAGATGTCGGGTATTATGTTGTGTCAGTAGCTGTAGTTTGATACGTTGGTGAGTGCTTGTATACCTTGTGGTCCAGGGTGTTTAAGGTGAATGTTGCTTATGTTGTCTGGTCCACAGGCAGATGAGTGCTTGAGGTTGCTAATGATGTACTTCGTCCGGTTGTAAGTGAAAGGTGAGTAGTCTGGGTCTATGGGGAACTGTCTCTTACGTCGGATGATAAGTCGGTCTTCGGGATGGGGGTTTAGATGGCTGCCTTGTGAAAAGTGATTGATGAGAGTGTTTGCTTGTTGTTTGTTTGAAAGTATGGTGTCTGTTGTTGTGATGGTTGCATGTGAGTGTGTAGTGTTGCTGTTGGAGAGTGTGATGCTGTTTAGTGTTTAGTAGAGTTTACTGGTGCTCGTTTTGTGGTCAAGTGTTTGGAGATAATTAATCCAATTTAGTGTTTGCTGTTCTGATATTTTACTGTTTATTTGAGTGTTGAGTTCCTGTATTTGTTGTACGGTGTCTTGTGTATGGGGTGTTGGGGAGTGTCGCAGTGTGTCCCGTTGACTGATGAGGCCTTGAATTTCTGATGTGAAGTTGGGGTTGTGTCTCTTTCTGTTGCCTCTAGGGATGTGTCTTTTGTCTGCGTTTTGTATAATTGTATTGAAAGTGTGCACAGCAGTGTTGATGTCTGTGATGGGTGTACTGTTTAGTGTTTCGAAATGTTGTTCTGTTTCAGCTGCAAAGGCCTCCTAGTTGGCTCTCTTATAGTTAGTATATGTGTGTCTGTAGCCAGCTTGGGTGATTCTGGTTTTGGTAGTGATGAGAACTGGGAGGTGATCAGAACCTAGGGTTTTGACCACTCTCCATGATGTAGTGAGGGCGAGGTTTGGGGAGCAGAAGGTGATGTCTGGGGATGATGGGAGGAAGAGGGCTTGGTGTGGGATATGGGTATGTTGATCTTGTTCATTATGAAAAGATTATCTGTCTGGGATTGTAGTACCAGCCCTCTGTCTGTGTCAGGGTTGTTGACATGCCAGGCCGACGACTTGGCGTTGAAATCACCACCCAGGATGATGTTGGGTATGTTAGTGATGTGGTGCATCTGTGGAGAGTAATTGTGTGGTACTGTGGGGGACGCCTGGGGGGGAATGTACCTGTTAGCGATTGTTATGTGTGATTTGTTACCAGTGCGTATTTTAATTGGTTGTATTTCTGTTGTGGTGTCATGTGGGGGGAGAAGTGACTTTGTGTGTGCACTGTTATCTGCAAAGTTGATGGATTTGTGTACCAGGATGATGAGTCCACCGCCACCGCCGTCGGCCCGGTCTTGTCGAATGATGGTGAAGTTATGAAATGTTGGTGTTTTCTGTGCTCTGTGTAGTGTTGTTTCTTGAAAGATGGCAGTGTGTATGTTCAGTTGTTTGATGAATTGTGTGAGTTCTTGTTTTTTGGCGTTTATGCCATTTATATTTAACTGAAGGATGTTTATGTACGCTGCCTTCATGGACTTGGAGAAAGCTTATGACAGAATAGATAGGAAAGGTATGTGGAAGGTACTAAGAATATATGGAGTGGAGGGGAAATTGTTGAGTGCTGTGAAGAGTATGTACGAGGGAGCTAGGGCTACGGTGCGAGTGGATGGTGAGTTGAGTGAGTTCTTTGATCTCAATGTGGGACTGAAACAGGGTTGTGTAATGTCTCCATGGCTGTTTAATATATATATGGATGGGGTCGTAAAGGAGGTACAAGGTAGGGCAGTGGATGTGGGGGTGGCCCTAATGAATGAGGGTGAGATTTGGAAGCTTCCGGTGTTGCTGTTTGCTGATGATACAGTATTGTTGAGTGAAGATGAATGGGAGTTGCAAGGTTTGGTGAATGAATTTGGGACAGTGTGTAGGAGGAGGAAGCTGAAAGTTAATGTAAACAAAAGTAAAGTTATGGTGTTTGAGAGGTATGAAGTCACAGAGTGTGCAGTGAGGTTGGATGGTGAGGATATGGAGAATGTGAGTGCATTCAAGTACTTGGGTAGTGTGATGAGTAAGGATGGAACTTTGGGGGATGAAGTACGTGAAAGGGTACAGCAGGGAAGGAAGGTTGTTGGCACACTGAAAGCAGTGATGAGAAATAGGGAGGTGAGTATGGAAGTTAAGAAGTCACTGCATGATGGTATTGTGATCCCTACCCTGACGTATGGAAGCGAGGCGTGGACCTTGCAAGAGGGGAACAAGTCAAGAGTGAGAGCAGTGGAAATGAGTTACTTGAGAGGAGCATGTGGAGTGACATGGAGGGACAGGTTGACGAATGAAGAAGTGAAGGAACGTTGTGGGGTAGATGTGGATGTGGTTGAAAAGATTAGGAGAAATACACTGAGGTGGTTTGGACATGTGGAGAGGATGGAGAATGAAAGACTGACTAAGAGGGTGTATGTAGGTGAGGTGGAGGGAGGGAGAGGGAGGGGTAGACCGAGGATGAGGTGGAGGGATGGAGTTGAGAGGTATATGAGGGAGGGGGGGGTGAGTTGGGGGGAGGGGAGTCAAATGGTGGGTGACAGAGTGACTTGGAGGCGTTTTGTCTGCGGCCACCCTTTGCGGGATTAGGGCGTCGGGCTATAGATAGATAGATAGATAGAGATGTTTATGTTGTGTGTGCGATGTGTGTTGGCTGCTGCAGCATGGAGGGGAGGTGGTGGTGTGGGTGGAGGGGAAAGGATAGGAGGAGGTTGTGATGAAGGTAAGGGTTGGGGTGGATTAGGTTGGGTTGGAATGGGAGGAGTTGGGGGCTTGGATGGTGTGGGAAGGATCGGTGGGTTTGGCTGTGGAGGTGTGAAGGAAGTAGGAGTAGGGTTGGTGGGGGGGTTAGTGGGTGGGGGGAAGGAGCATAAGGAGAAGGTCCAGGTGTTTGTATAATGTTTTCTGGATGCAAGTGTTGTGCAGGTGTAATGGGTCCAGTTCTTGCAGGAATTGCACTGAACTGAACCCTTTGTCTCTCTGCTCTACATGATAAGCTTTGAGCATGTTGGACATATGTATTTGTTGGTGGGTCCTGGATTGCTCTCAATGTCCCCGGCTAGAAGAAGCCGTCGAGAAATGACTGCCGGGGAGTCATTTCTCGGTGTAGAAAAAACGGTGTTGTTGTGTGTGTTGTGTTGGGAAATGTGGTACTTGCCCGGGAGACAGAGGCTACTCCCAGGTACTCGGGCCCCGTGAGGGGCCGGGGGGATTTGCGGTGGTTTGGCCCCCATGCTGTCCTCCAAAGCTGTGTGCTCTTTCATGTTCTCTTGCACTCAGTTCCACCTCAGCGCCTGTTCATTTCTGCTTCCTGGTTCTTTTGGCAAGCTTTTTCATCCAAGGCTCCGAGCTTATCTTTACGACATGTCTCTTTGGACAATCAGTGACTTGTCTTCAGGAATTCTAAAAAGTGAAAGTGCATCCCTGAGACCAAATTAACTGGGTCATGTAAACTCGCCTTGAAGTAAGTTTGGTTTCGTAAATTTATCAGTCATCCTCGAGATGTTCTTTCGAAGACCTTGCTGTTATAAAGAAGACAAAGAGGTTTGCAGCCATCGAGTTCGTACTTCATCGGGAAGTTTTCATCGTGCCAGATTTCCATCACTTTCCTGAATGTAATAATGATGCTCTTAGTCAAGGTACCTTTTTCTTCACAGTAATAATGGAACAGGAGCTTCAGCACCTCTCCCCTCGATGGAGGCTTCTGCTTGGGATGGGAGAGATTGGGTGATCCAGCGAACCAAACCTGCTTCAAAGAACGAGTTCCAGTGGTCATTTTTGCAAACTCCAAATCTTAAATCTTGAAAGCAAAGACAAACACAATAACAATCTGCTCTCATTCAGTACTGAAAATTTCAAAATAAACAACAGCGATTGAAATATAATAAGGCATAGAGACACTGTGGGTCAGTAAAACATACTTCTATCTAGGACACTGCACGTACAGAAATAAATTAACATGATGCTTGAGCAACATCTGAATATTTTACAGGTCTCATGAAAGTTTGCAAGCAACTCATTTTTATTTTCACAAAACGGTGGGTTCTGTAAATATGATTTCCGAAGTTAATTTTTATACGCAATTTATTTGTCACTTGCTAACGACCGTTGCACATCACTGATCGGCAGTGCTGCGTCAAGGATAGATATATGGTTATTGCACAAATCGAACAATGTCTACGTGGTCGGTAGACTTCAGATACTGTATCTGTGTAAGATGTATCGTTGAGTTTTCCACTGATTATACATGTATATCTTTTATTTTTTTTTTTTTCCACAATATGTCACCACTGTTACGCATGATTAATTTTTCCCGCCGAGTGCATGAATTATGCAGAATAAACATACGGGAAAAGGTAACAGTTAATCCCGTATTATCCCTTTCGAAATGAAGTGTCCTGTGGCTACGCTGCAGCATGCAGTACAACTAAGGGTACATGACCTGCCTACTTTTCTTGATGGCACAACGTGGTCGGAAAAAAAAAAAAAAAAAAAAAAATCATTTAGTCACCTCTTGGGGGTGAAACCTAAGCACTGGTGTCACTCCGACTGTAGCCATCTAACCTCTTGGTTTCCAAATCTGGTGATTTTTTTTTTTTTTCACAAACCCACTACATAATGAATATTGACAGGGTTCAGTGTGCTCTTTTGAACCTCTAAGGAAACTACTGTACGTACCTGTTATCATTTTCTTTTAACTATCCTTAGATTATTTCTTCACATCAGCAAGTAGCTTAAGGACTAAAGCCATTAATCAACTCTCAAAATGACTAAATTGCTAGATTTTGGGATTACAATCTGGCCCATTCTCTTGTATTCTCTTGTATTCTTTTTTATTACTTTACATATTCATGCCCCTCGCTGAGAATGTATAGGCTCGTACACTGTTTTTCATTATGCTGTTATTAACTACTTTTATTTCTTATATTATTGTTCTTATTTATTGATTTACTTGCATACATGTTTAGGCCGATGATTATCTTTTTTATTATAGTGTTCAACTACGTCAACTCTTCTTCGTAGAGCATATATCATAGGGCATAAGTTAAGCTCCATTACACTGTTCCTCGTTTTGTCAGTCCTAAGGCTTATTACTTAAACTTTAAACACATCGTGCCTAGGCATCTCTTGATGGATGCATATTGATTTTGGAGTTTTTGTCGATCTTTTTGGAACGAGTAAATCTATAGTGTCCTCAACTTTACTTTTTCTTCCCCTCTCCTTTTTCCATCTATGCATGGTTATATATCACTGACAGTTTGAAGTGTTATATTGTGTGGATCGTTTGCCCATGAAGTGTACCCAAGCATTCTGAAAGCTTAACTGACGGGTGGATGGATGGATGGCTCAGTTTTATTGGACCAGTTGACATTTCTCCCAGTTTTGTGTTTTCCTCTTCCTGTTTCTGGTTCCCTCCCACATCACGAAGGTGGGAAAATGGGTTTGGATGATGATAATAATGGTGATAGTCATGATGAACAGCATCCTTGGCGGAACCTTGGGAGCCGTGGCTGTGCTACTGTATTCCAGAGCATTTGAGAGTGAGTAATCTGGCTATGCCCTCGGTGGCACTAAATAACTGAAACTTTCACCCGGTGTTGAATTCTTACCATCCAGACAACTAAACCACGAGAAAATTCAAATGTCACTTTCAAAAGGTACCATCGCAGCTTACTCGTGAATCATGTACCCATTATATGTCTTTTGCCACTTCTGTTCTGCATGCTGCTAAGCCCAGTATATTCTACTTACAATAGATTTTCAAAATCACACTTTTCTCGCTCCTTCTGGTACCTGACCAAATTCAAGACCAGTATCTTTACCCTTTCATTTTTCCCCTCCTCGTTAACACTCAGGTGGCTCTGTAGAACGTTTCTTCTCAGCTGAAACTGAACCCTTAGCTAAAACGTTTATTTTCACCTCCGTTGAAACGATTTGGTGCCTGTTATTTAAATTTCATCGGATATTGCATCTTTGTCCTCATAGGACTTCCTACTGACATGGTGTACATTCTTGATTGTGTCCCCCCTTTTTTTTCCTGACTTGTGATTCTGTGCTAAGACTTACATCTGTATGTCTGTAGGTCAGCTTACATCTCTCATTCATGCTGGTAGCTTATCTCTAATTCAACCAGTGCCAAAGATGGGTCACCAGTCCCAACCCCCTAACTGTCACTCAGCTGCCTTTATGTCTTGTTCTTATACTCGTAAAGTATTTAAGGCTATCGTTTGCACAAAAAATTAATGGCCTCTTCTTACAGCTTATCTGACTGTCAGTATGGATTCCATGGATAACGCCCAGCTGGCAATCTTCCTTCTACTTTTTCAGATTCCTCACTTTGGGATTTCCATGAACTCTTTGTTATTTCATTGACATCTGAAAGGGTTTCAGCGGAGTCTGTCACTGAACATTATTTTCTAAACCGCCCTCTTCGGTTTTTATCCTTGTTCCTCTACTTTCATCTTAAGTTTCCTCTCCGGTCGTTAATAGTTTCTATTGTAGGTAGCGACTATTCTTCTAAGGCTAACAATAATAGTGATCTGTAGTAGCTCCTGTCAGCGATTCTCCTCCTCCTATTTATCAATGAGTTTTTGAGCAGTACGGCACATATACAGTACACTAATCCACTCATACTGCGATCACTCCACTTTCATTATTCTACCTGATTCCCACATCAGCAAGCACAACACTCACAATAAAATTCACAGAATGGAGCTTTAGGTCTCCAGACTTCAAATTCATATTATAAATATGAGTAGACCAAAGGAAATATCAATGTTTTTGGTGGCAAACAAACTGAATACTGTACCTATGTCTTTGCCACAGTCTTCCACATTAGTATCTCTTTACCAAAAACAACACACAACCTTCATTGTCTCTCAGTATCCTTGGTGTCTCTCTTATTACCTACAAACAGACTTGCTCGGCCTTGCCGGACATCACAATGGATACCTTCTGTCCCTTGGCGCCTTCGGCTTCAAAGATCTGGTAGCACAGTTCCATCAGCAAATAATCTTGCGGTCTTCTGGTTGATCAGTGCAGCTTTATTCTAGCAAAAATCGATGTTGTAACAGAAGTCGACAAAAATTTTATTGTTGACGAATTTCATTGATGTATACCTAAATACTTTCCTCCATGGTGCCAGGGGTGATTGCAAATAATTTCAGCTTGATATCTCCATTGGTTCTCGAGATATGCGCGTTCGTCATTTCAGTTTTATAAACAGAGAGATTTTGGAAAGATCTAACATTCTGTCGCATAATCAGCTTCTCAGAGGTCAGTTGTGTAGATACAGCCAGGTTTGGATTATGAGTGAGGAACGCACGGATTGGAAAATTTGTTCATTAAAATTTCATTGTGAAATTATTTCTATCTATCTATCTCTATCTATTGCCAGACGCCTCAATCCTGTTCGGGGTGGCCACAAACAAATCGCCTCCACGTCGCCCTGTCCCCCGCCATTTCACTGCCGAGCTCCCAACTCACACACCCCTCTCTCATATACCTCTCCACCCCATCCCTCCATCTCATCTTCGGCCTCCCCCTCCCTCTTCCCCCCTCCACCTCACTCACATACACTCTCTTCGTCAGTCTTTCACCCTTCATCCTCTCCACATGGCCAAACCACCTCAGTGTTTCCTCCTAACGCTTCCTATCATATCCACATCCACACCACAACGCTCCTTTATATCCTCATTTGTCAGCCTGTCTCTCCATGTGACTCCACAGGCTCCTCTTAAATAACTCATTTCCACTGCTCTCACTCTTGACTTGTGTCCTTCCAGCAACGTCCAAGCTTCACTTCCATACGTTGGTGGTGTTATCAAAGATGCCAATCTGCACTATTTTGTAATCCTTGGAGATGATATGAAGTTCTTTGGAAAGGAAAATAGATGTCTCCTTACAGTTTTCAATATAATACAAGTACAGTGCATACAATGCACACTAAGATACGTTTATACAATTCACATATCACAAAATTCAACATAATAAACCCATTCATTTATCAGTTAGTACGTATATCAAAAATAGTTTTCTAATTTGAAGTCCAAACAATGCAGCAAATCATTTACATTAACTACTTGTCATGGGCTTGTACAACAGGCTGACGATCGGTTCATCAAAATCCACTGCCACAGTCATCAGAAGCTGCGAACATGAACACAGATGCACCCCTAACAATTTACTTATATATGTGCCTGTGCCACATACGCATATAATCTTGGAGTCACATATGACACTGGACTCACCAGCACATACAAGAAATCAGGAGGTGGTTCACTCCCTGACTCAACCCACTCAGGACACTAACAATGACACAATGACACAGACTTTGGACAACAAAAAGAAACACTTTCCCTTCGCTCGATACAGCACATCAGATCAGTGATGTGTGTGCCTCTGGTGTGGGTTCTAATCCTGTCTAACACCTTCTACAACACCTTGCAGACCTTACAGAACAACGTTACACATTTCTGGGTGGACCAAAACCAATGGTACAGCTCATTTTCACTTTGAAACTAAAAGCCTCCCTGTTAGAGAGAATTTGTCATGAGATGCACACATTATACTGCAATGCAGCACCAAGTACTAACACACAAAATCCCTGTCATTAAATGAAAAAACTGCACAACACAATCAGATACATGAAACAATCACCACACAAATATTATCAGACCCTCTTCAACAATATCCCATCCCCAGACTTTTGCCAACTGATAATAAAATTAATAAGCAAACTCCTACATACTCATTTTAGCCACATGGCAATACAGTAGCTCCATCAGAACACCATATTAAAATCTCTTACCCAGGTATTCACCTGTCAGAGGAATCCTAAAACAGAACTAAACGAGTTCACTTAACTAGACTTAGATTAGGACACCACCCAGCTCAGATTCGGGAGAGGCGGATGCACACATGAATATTCCCCGATTGTACATATATCATAGCCATGTGTCAGCCACTGCAGAACAAAAGCCACTCTTATCTTATTCCATTCTGACTGATTAAACCATTAACTTGTTTCATCCAGTCCCAGTGAAAACATGAATCTTCTTTCACCATCTTGTCTTCTGGCTGCCTCTTCTTCTCACGCCGTCTCTGGGATGCCATTCGGTTACCCTGTTTATCCATATGATATTTGTTCTACGAAGGACGTGATCTGCCTACATCCATTTAAACTTTTTGACTGGAGTGATTGTATCCTCTACTTTTGTCTGGTCTCTTATCCATGAAGATATCTTAATATCCCTCATTCTGACCCCTCACATAATTATTGTTATTTCTCTCTGAGCACTCCTAAGTTATCGTTCCAAGGATTTCGTTAGGCTCCTTGCTTCTGATCCAAAATTTCGATCACTGAGGACACACTGATTATATAACCTTCTCTTTTGGCATGGCGACAATTGCTTATCCCTCATGTAGTTACTTTGCCAAAAGCTCATTCTTCCCATTACTATTCTTTTGCTTGATTTCATCGTCATGGACTGAGTCTGCATGAATTACCTATCCTATGTTTATGAATTTCTCAGTAAATTCTTGCATTCTTCTCCTATTTTTACTGGACGGATGCAAACGTGTCTGTTAAACATAATCTTCGTCTTCTTCGTATTCATTTTCAAGCCTACCTTCAGTTTCTCTCTGTTTAGGTCACCAATTGTTTCTTGTAATTCTCGTGATTCACTGATAAAGACAATGTCCTCTTCATATATAAGCTTCTTCGATCAGTCATCATTTTTGTTCATTTCTCTGTCGTCCCAATTCAAGTATCTTAAAACTCCCCTTAAGCACACAGTGAATAACTTGGGAGAAATCGTGCCTCCATGTCTTATGCCTTTACTGGCATTTTTGGCTGTCCTAATAGATTTGTATGATGGGCGTGCTACCTTTATAAATATTTTTAGTAGTTATATAACTTTCTTCTATACTTTGTCTTCGAAATGCTGTCATCACTCCAGTTGCTTCAAGTGAATTAAATGTAGTCTCTTACTGAAAAAATGCCATGCACAAAGGTTTCATATATTCTGAACTTATCTCGATCACCTGATTAATGACCACAAATGGTCTTTTGTCTAGCAACCAATTCACAATCCTCACTGTTCTCTTGACAGGTTTGCATCTAAGTTAGAACCAATTTGATTTGTTGGTACTTTTGTGAAAGTTTGTACACAAAAGGTAGAAGGCTAATTCGACGGCAGTTCTTTAGGTCTCTCAAATCATTGTGTGTGTGTGTGTGTGTGTGTGTGTGTGTGTGTGTGTGTGTGTGTGTGTGTGTGTGTGTGTGTGTGTGTGTGTGTGTGTGTGTGTGTGTGTGTGTGTGTGTGAAACAGAATAATAGACGCATTTTTCCAAGATTCCTGAATAGTTCTATCTTTTAGACATTTCTTTAATAGCTTTGCTAGCTCACTTAATGCAAGTCATTTGCGTCCTTAAGATCAACAGTAATACTGTCAATACCTTCAGCCAAACCCTTCTTCATTCCTCTCAGTGCGTTCAAGACTTCATGTAATGTAACGTTGAAGACGACTGTGTCTACCCTTTCTCTAGCTTGAATTAACTCATCAACCACGATGCTGCTGCTGTAAAGCTCTGTATCAAATTCTTCCGCTGTTTTGATCACTTCATTTATGTTGTTCGTTACTTTTCCATCAGAGTCGCTTGGAGAAAATATTTGGTTTCTTTCAATACCAAACCTTCGATTGGTTGCATTCAGGATTAGTCCGTTCCTTTAAAATTCTGCAGTGCTGGTAATATTAATCTACTGAATATCTTCATTATTCATCTTGTTGGTATTTTTCTTTAGGCCGGGTATTTCAGTGTGATCATTTCTTTTCTTGGCAGAAGGTAGCAGTAAAGTGATGTTTGTTGAGAGACAAGGTGACAATCAATTTGATGTTACAGTGAATGAAGAAAGACTTGAAATAATGAGAGAGTGTAAGTACCTGGCTGCAATGATATAAAATAGAGGTAAATGGGCAAAAGAACTGGAAATTAGAATAACACAGGGAAGGGAGGTGGATAACAATGATTATGTAAACCTTGATAAGAAGGAGGGGTCTAAGCAGTGATTGAAGCAGCGGTGCTAAAACAAGTACCGCTACGTAGTGGAGCTTTTTTTTATTTTATTTTTTTTTTTTACCAGTAGCCGTAGTGCAGTTCTCTCTCTCTCTCTCTCTCTCTCTCTCTCTCTCTCTCTCTCTCTCTCAAAAGTAGTGAAACAGTACCGACGCAACAGTTTTTATGCATTCCAAGCGCTACTGGATACTCGCGACTCTTGGTCGTGTTTCTGTAAAGCAAGACTCGGACATCGTGTAAGTTAACCCGTTAAAGCAATAATCTGATTTGTAATGTCTCCCAACTGATATACTGTTGTCTTGCCTCTTATCGGCACTTATTCCCTCCATGCAAACAGTCACCTACACCAAACACCATTGGGCTGTCGGTAGGGTTGCTGTCTTATAATAATGATAACCTAAACGGCGGAAAATTACGTAATATATATATATATATATATATATATATATATATATATATATATATATATATATATATATATATATATATATATTGCAGTTTAGAAAAATGATTTGGTATTAGCCTCAAATTTGCTTTTGAATATGAGCTTGTATTATTCATAATCTTTCTTCGTTCGGGAATTGTAAAATAGTACCTGTGGATATTATCAGCTATCACAATAAACGATACCCTGTGTCTTGATGTAGGAATGTTTTGGTGACGTATCGCATGCCAGATTCCACACATTTGCCGATGCAGACGGAGTTGTCAACATTCATATTTTGCTGACACTGATGCGAATTTTCAGATTCTATATCGTCGCGCATGTTGATGGGTATGCGATGTCTGAGTACTAAAATTTCTTTTAATTTAAATGTATTATCACGGTAGTGTTTGGTTCTATTAAATGTTTAAAAAAAATGCGACATATAAGGCTGCTTGACTCAGGGAAGAAATGAAGGTAATAAAAAATTAAAAAATAATCATATTTATAGGGAAGGTTATAAGGAATTAAAAGATAATATAAGGTAGCAATCAAGCAGAGAGAAATAGAGTTCACTCATTGCAGTTTGGCGAAGATTTTCGTTCTCTTCTTGTACGCGCACATTTTCAGCAGAACACGGGCAGAAGATTATACTGCTGATCTGTATTCCATCTGAAGCACTTGCTCATGACTATCACCATACTCCACGGGTAGTCTCTTGTTAGATCTCGGCTAATTTTACGCTGAGCTATAGTGACAGACTGTAAGAGTGGAAGAAATAGTCAAGGATTGTTCAGAAGAAGTGAAAATGAAGTAAGGAAACGTAAAATTAGACTACGACACAGAGGAGGAATATTATCTGAAAATGAAAGGCATAGGCGCGGCAAAGGAAGAAGAGGCGGAAACGGATTCATCGATGGTTCCGGCATGAGAGTCAGCCAGCATTATCATCATAAAATATTAAGTCAAGCCTTCCTAGTTAAGTTAATCCAGGTTAGTTTAAGGCAGGTTAGACCCAGCCAGGGTCAGTTACTTCTACTCATGTCAGAATGGTCTGCTTCGGGCCTTCATTTATTCAGGTACAGACAGGACGCCATTGAGCTCCAGTTAAAACCAATCTGGACTTTCTCAGATGGTGCATCACAGAATTGAGGTATCTGCAATAAGAGTCTATGAAGAATTCGCATAAACAGTTTTTAACCTAACCATAAGAATCGTACCACATAACCTACCAATTTCCTTTAATCCAGCGTAATCTTGCTTCCTAATAATAACCTGACCAAACCAGACCAAACCACCCACCTTAGCAACCATACCTAAATTAACCTAATAAAACCTACCTTATCCACCTAACCCAGTCTAACACCTACCCGAGTTACCTAATCCAGCAACGACTAAACTGTTTTAAACAAAGCCTCATGCAATTTCACAAAAAATAAATAAAGAAAAACTTACCCAACCACCTAACCCAGCCCCAAACTAGCATAACCAAACTCAGTCACACCACCTACCTTAAGAAGACTAATCAAACCACCTAAAGTAACTGACTAGCAAACATAGCTACGCAAACTACCCTAATCTAACTTAACCGCTCACCTAACCTAGCTAACAACTTTATCCTAGCCACCTAAATGAACCACCAGACATTTGTATAACACCAGACCTAAACTTCCTTGAGAACCTAAACACGCATTCTAACTACCAAATCGCATTTTAAAAACAGCTTACGTAGATTCAGAAGAGTACTCTACGAATACTACGAAATTCTATGTTTACAGCGTGTTTTTCTCGTGAAATGTACTGTAGGTGACCATTGGTCAAAATAACGCCTGCATTAAAACCTGGCCGCATGGAACTTGTTTCCTTTCGGCGATACGGCCATTAAAAAATTTCCTTAGTTTAAATATTATGTCATCCACCAGCATACAGCAAAGACCAACAACATCGATACACTGCTAGCAACATCCCATTGTTATCCCCATCACATGGGTGACACCCGTTTTATTCTTACCACCTACAAACGGTTATACTTAAGAAAACATCTGTTGTATGGAAGGGTTGTTTTATTATGTCAATACAGCACCTTCAGTTTTATACAATCTCCCCTGAGCTGAATAAAGCAGGATGGTTAAAGGAACAAGCGAGAGAGAGAGAGAGAGAGAGAGAATGTCTTTTTTTTTAGGCAAAGAAGAAGGAACCAAAGGCCAGAAGCCTATAAGACTGTTCCCTCCAAGAAAAAACAATGTGAGAGAGAGGCAGATTCAAGATCTGTTCATTTCGGGATGCCTAAACACACTGCGTTTGAAAGACTGGAGGTCATAGACAGTAGGAAATACAGAGTAAGACAGTTCCAGTGTTAACTTGTTCCATACATGAAGGAGTGAGAGTAGCCTAACGGTTAGCACTTCCATTACAGATTTGTACAAAAAAGGGATGAGAGTTTGTTGCGCCATCTGTAATGGTGGAGGGATGCAAACAGACGGTTCAGTGTAGCAAAGACTATACAAGTGGCGATAGAGTAGAGAGAAAGATGCAACAGTGCGGCGAAGATACAGAGGTTGAAGGGAGCCAGTAAGAGGAGAGTTAAGTGAGACGAAAAGCCTCTGACTAAGAAGAGATGTATGTATGGAGCCTCCCCACACAGGAGAGTTGTACACTACAAAGGGCCGAATAAAACTCGTGTAAGAAGTCAACAAACGTGCAGGGGCAAAGAAGGCACGGGGTCGGCCTAGCTCACCTAATCTTTTGGAAGAAGATTTTACAAGAGCTGTAATATGATCTTTCCAACATAATTCCCGAGAGAATGAAACTCCAAACATGTTTAAAGATAATGCAAGATTGAGCTGGTATTATTAAGAATTATAGGATACTCATGAAATTTTTTTAGCAGGTTGAATGATTTAAGAAATGAGTTTTTGAAGCACTGAAAACAACAAGATTACTTTTACCCCATTCAAAGATATGAACTAAGTCAGACATTAGGTGAGCCATGGCTTCACCTCTTGTTTTTTGAAGCAGCTGCTGAGATGGATGCAGTGGGAAGTGAAAGCAAAGGTGAAGGGTGGAGCTGTCGGCGTATGTTGGGATAGGGTTAGTTGTACAGCCAAGAAGGTCATTGATGAATAGAAGGAAGAGGGTTGGTGATGGGACAGAACCCCTGAGGAACACCACTACTGATAGCTCTAGAAGAGCAGTGACGCTTTACAACAACGGATATACAGTAGAAAGACCAGAAAAGAAGCTGGAGATAAAGACAGAGACACAAGGATTGAAACAGTAGGAGGACAGTTTGGAAATTAAAGATTTATGCCACACTCGATGAAAGCCATTGAGATGTCAAGTGCAATGGCAAAGCTTTCGCCTAAGTCCCGAAAGGAGGATGACCAGGAGTCTGAAAGGAAGGTGAGAAGATGGCTGTGGAGCATCCCTGGCGGAACCCACACCGACAATTGGAAAGAAGGTTGTGACATGAAAGGTGCTTATTTATTTATTTATTTATTTTTTTTTTTTGCTAAGAATTGATTGAAAATCTTTTGAAATACAGGATATTAAAGTAACTGGGCGATAATTAGAGGAAGGAGAATCGTCACCCTTCATTTGGAACAGCTGAATGAGAGCAAACTTCTAGTAAGCAGAATAAGTACAAGTTCAGACAAATGCGAATCAGTTTACCGAGGTAGGGTGTAAGCAAAGATGCATAGTTCTTGAGGACAGCAGGAGGGACAGCGTGACGCCCATATGCCTTGTATGTATTGAGGCCAGTGATGGTCGAGAATACATCCACAGAAGAGCTTTAATACCAGCCATGAGAAAGTCAGGGGGAGAAGCTATGGAGGAACCGTACCGGAATCTGCTTTATCAGTAGAAGAAACAGCCATTGAACGATCAGAGCGGAAAAGAGGAGGGAACGATGATAAGGTAAATTTGTTAGAAAGGTTTTTGGAAAGGTGCCAGGAGTTTGAAGAATCTGACTTTGAGAGTTCAGAGCATTTAGTATGAATGAAGTTATTTTTAGCAGATAGAACAGACTTAGAACCAAAAACATAAAAGAGATGTGATTCAAGGGTGGGTCTGCTCCGGAACCTTTTGTTGGTCCTCTCCTTGTTATGGAGAGCACTAGAACAATCGTGATTAAACTTTTTTTTTTTTTTTGCATCAGTCGCAGGAAAAGAGATAGGAATGTATGCTGCCATTCCCGAGAGAACAACCTCTGCAATGAGCAAGGCACACCCAGATGCCTCTTGGCCATGGAAAATTTTTCCTGGGAAAATCAAAGAAGTACTGCCTGAGAACCTCACAATTAGCAGCTCCGAAGTGCCACAGCCTTGGAAGGGTCCACAGGCCTTACTGGAGTGATAGGATAGGTTAAACTGACAAGGTTGTGATTAGATGAGTCCAAAGAAAATATTAACAGTTTAAGCAGAAGGATTAGTTGTAAGGAAGAGGTCAGGCATGTTGGAACTCTCTCCAAGGCGGTCAGGGATACGGGTAGGGTGCTGTTCAAGCTGCTCTAGGTCATCAGAGGTAGAAAAGAAGCAGGCTTGTTCACCAGGTGGATCAGTGAAAGGAGATGAAGCCAAAGGTGGTTGCGAACATTGAAATCACCCAAAATTGAGATTTCAGGGAAAGGAGAAACGGATGTGTTCCATCGTAGAAGTAAGATAGTCGAAGAATTTTTCAGTCATTATAATTAGGTGATACGTAAACAGCACAGATATATTCAGTCAGAGAATGACAGGATAGTGTAAGCCAGGCATAGAATTCAGAAGATTCAAATTCAGGATCACAAGAGTAAGATATGGTATTGAATACATATACACAACAGCCACTTTTGAATTTCAAAAATGAGCATAGAGAAAATAGGAGGATACAGAGAAGGATTTGCTATGAGTCGTCTAAGAGCGATGAGTCTGTGAGGAAGAGAAGGTGAGGTTTAGAGGAAGATAGATGGTGTTCAACAGAGAGAAAGTTAGAGGAAAGACAGCGAATGTTGCAGAAATGAAGAAGTGAGTCAGACAGTCTTTCCAGGCATCCTGCTTGGTCGTCACCAGGAGGTGGACTTCAGGGGTTTAGAACGCATATAAACAGCTGAAACAAATCAGTGATCCTGATTTAAAAAAAAAAATACAGTAATAGCAAAATTTTAAATGAGTCATTTAAGAGTACTTTGCGGTATAAGATAAAAATATCTTGAGTCATGGAAACCACCGACTGTAACATCATACCTATTTTCTTGGTGTAGCAACAAGTAAAATAGTACCCAAAAGAGGTATCAGGAAAACATATGACTACTTTACTGCTTATTGCATAGCTACTATAATAAGGTGAAAATATTATCACTGATTAAATGCTGATGCATCTCTCACCCGAGTGGGTGATCCCTTCTGCGCAGCTTAGGTAGTGGCTTTGAAGTCCATTTAACATGGCCTTGGCCTCACAGTCGTATTTGATGTTTAATATTACGCAGACATCCATATAACTATGATCTTGCTTTTTTTTTTTTTTATTTATTCACTGGTAAGCAGAATTCACTCTATCCATCATAGCATTTAATTCTGTTAGTCTTACAAAATTGCACATATCAAGTGCAAAAATAAACTTTCTTTTACATCTTTTTTCTTTTTTTGCTTTCTGAGAGAGAGCAAGTGAGAGAGTCGCAACTTACTCGTAACAACGTTTCTCTTTTCTCAGTGATAAATATAAGATCCGAATCATCTTCACTCAGCAAGTGCACAAGCGGATGCAGATGCGGATGATGGATTTCAGTGAAAATGTAGAGGCAGATGCGGATTTCTGTTTTGATCTGGATGATCAGTAGCTGGAGATGAGGATGATGCTGTGGATGTCATATGTATCCCTAAAATGTTGTATATTTAACTCAGTCAATTTAGATTTGGTAATAACGAAGCTAATACGTTATTATTTATTTTTTAAATATTCGTATACTTTCAGTGAATAAAATCTAATGTACAAAATAAATATGTTGTTTGAGTTTCAGTAAATGAGAGCCGTTACCTGGAGTTGGTATGTACTTCCTGATATAAGCATCAGGATGAAGTTCCGGCATATAATTACAGCAGAAATACCATCTAAATTAATACATTTGTATTTAAAGAACCGGTAGCGACTAAAGTAGCGGCAATGGCTGAAGTTCTCTCAGCAGCAGCAGCAATAGTGCTGACACTGAGAGTGGAGGGGAGCATGACGTATGCGGCACAACAAACTGAGACAGCACTCTGCTGCATAACTGCAGCATGATCTGTGTTGACGACCCGTCCTTCCCCCAAAAGGGGTAGGGCTATAAGTGTGGGCTAAGGACTAGTGTTAAAAGAAACGAGAAAGAGGGAGCCATAGCCATATATTCAATGAACTAACTGAAGAACACCATAGTGCCATTCAGAATTGTGTGCTACTCTCACCGGATATATTTTCACGTATTCAAAAAAGTTAACCCATACACAGAAAAAGAGTACAAAGAGCTACATGGCAGCAGTAATCCAGGCGGTATCCTACTAAGAACACCTCTCCTCTTCTTAACCACTGGGCAACGTACACGTCCTTCCAGCAGTCAGAGCGCCTTTCGAAGCAAAGTCTGTCACAAGTTAGGCCAGAAACTAGCCAGACAATCTGCTAGACTCTGGAAAATACGTATTTGAATATACAGCTGATACTTTAATGTGGTTTCTGTTATAAGTATATTAATAAGTGCACAGACTATAAGAGTATGCAGTAAATTTACCCACGAAATATTTCAGCTGGGTTATATCTCCATTTCCTCCAGTAAGAACTGTAATTGGTAGTAAACAGTAAGAAGCAAGAAAAATGTGAATACATTAATATAATGTCTCAAGATTAGTTATAAGAGTAAACTGCGACAGTAAAGATATGTTTTACAAATTAAATGTTGGACATACAGAAGATGAAAATCTTTCACTGAAGTACCTACTTGACAACACACTTTAACGTGCCATCCCCTATGGTAATGCAGTTTGAGATTAAGCATTGGTTAGACTTACACTGTAGTAATATACTGTCCTACATCACTGCTGTTTTATAGTGTGCATCTCTAGATAGAAAAAACATGAAAAAAAGAAAATGAATGGGAATATAATCTAGGTACACACATTTGTACCCACACGCTGTGTGTGTGTGTGTGTGTGTGTGTGTGTGTGTGTGTGTGTGTGTGTGTGGAGTTCGGAAAGTAGTTGGGATAAGGAATGATATTGTTCGAGATGGATTCGGAGTAAGGAAGTCTATGGATACAATAATCAAAGAGAGTGTTTAGATGGTATGGCCATATGGAGAGAATGGATGTGAATAGGGTGATGAAAAGGTATATGTGAGAGAGTTTGAACGTGGGAGGAGGCGTGGTAGGCGAAAAATTAAGGTAGATTTGTATGATAATGAGTATGTAGGAAGCTGATGAGACTGAATGACTTTTGTGCCTAGGAGTGTATGAGTTGTCACGCCATATGAAGCTACGAGTGGACAAACTCCTTATCACAGAATCTGTTACATCTGATGGAACAAGGATTCAGGCGGCTTCAGTGGTGATTGAATGCGTGTGTGACCTGTTTCAGTGAACATGACGTTGGTCTGCTTTCCCACTGTCGTGTTTCTTCCTTTTTATGGCTTTCCAAACCCTACCTTACAGCACCTGCAGATCATTAAAAAAAAAAAAAAGACTGGATATCTATCTATCTATCTTTACGTACAAGAGAAAACCGTGTGTGTGTATGTGTGTGTGTGTGTGTGTGTGTGTGTGTGTGTGTGTGTGTGTGTGTGTGTGTGTGTGTGTGTGTGTGTGTTAAAAAGAAGAAAGTCCTCCTTTACCTGATACTGCATTTGATAAGTTCATTCTCCTTATTGTGTCTTTTAACTGCATTAATAACAAAATTTGCAAAGTAATGTGCTTATATTACACGAGCGTATCGGAAAATAATTTTTCTACTCGCAGCCCTCGTGCAATTTGGAAATATAATTACTTTACATGCTTTAAACTGCAACATTAATAATCAGTTAATTCCTTGTATTTTATGAGAACTCGGTAATGGATATTGTAAGTGCTAAAATAAATCTAGTGGGATACTGGAATTAAATTCGAAAGGGAAGAAGGGAGTTTCAACAAATCTGAAGAGTACATAATTATGAAAACAATGGAAACTAGAATGGCACTCAGTAGAGCGCATACCTCCGCCAAGGCCCAACATGAAGTTCCTTTTAATTCAATCAAGTCTAATCCGATATGAAAAAGAGACTACCCACCTATAAAAGCATATTTAAATCCGCTAGATCCGGAATTTTATATGGATCTGCGCCAAACTGTGCACATTCATAGATACCAGCATCCTAAATATGCCTGATTTCTGTCATCAAAAAGATCCATGCAATATTCACTGGAAAATTTACGAGAATATCGAAAAACGCCCTAACTCGCAATGTTAAAGAAAGTGAAGAAAAATTCCCGGATCCGCACCTTTATACGGATCCGCACCAAAATTTAATGGAGTCTTCTAGGCGAAGGCGCATTCTTCTACCAAGTTTCGTGGAAATCCGTCCGGTTGTTTTTGAGTAACTGTGCTCACAAACCAATCAACAAACATACAAACGGACAGGGGTAAAAATATAACGTCCTTGGAGGAGGTAATGAAGATGTGTGTGTGTGTGTGTGTGTGTGTGAGAGAGAGAGAGAGAGAGAGAGAGAGAGAGAGAGAGAGACTGAAGTTTAACTAGTTTATTTACCCTTGATTCCACATCCATAATTGCATATACTGTACATAATTTCTAAGTTAATATCGGGTGTGCCTTATTGAGAATTACCTCTCTTAAAAGACGCCTAATTTTGACATACTTGAATATTCTTTATTCATTTGGACAGTGTTACTATAACTTCTGGTATATAAGTCATTACAGGTGATGTATATAACTGCACAAATACACTGGAACAGTAATCTTTGTACAGATACAATATATATGCAACGTCCATAATATTCCCCTGCCTAGAAAAACTTCTACAATTGCGTATTTCTGCATCAATTTATACCTATAATTTTCCATATATACATTGTTACATAGCCTATGATTTCATCATCCTTTGTGTAATTCTAACGTACAGTATGCTGCATGTTTGATCACGACATCATTTGCGCGTCCTTCTTACAAGTTGTATCAAGCTCTGCTGGCCTCTATATAATGAGCTCAGTCTCTGCATTATTGCCACTTAGATCTACTCCTCATTTTGTTCACATCTCTGTCCTCCCCAATACAGTTGTTATTATTGTGAGTGCTCAGGAAGTCTCCAACCATCTAGCAGCTGTGTAATTTGAGTATAAGTGATATTGCATTTTTTCTTGTACTGTGTAGCATAAGGTGTTGATTCTTAGGCCTAGTAAGGTTTTTGTGATTAATGTAAAGTTTCATGTCAGCCATTGTTCATAATATTTCGTATCTGTAGAAAGTTATCTTGCATTAACTGAGCATTATCCAGTGTATTGTCATTTTATCAGGGCTGACTTAGACAAATTTACTCTTGCTAATTTCGTGTTAATAGAGGCTATTGCAGTTAACCATATATTTAACCTGTTTTTGCCATTACATTATCCTTGTGAGTCCTGAATGTTTTGTTGTTAGTTTGAGCATTAAACTTTAACTTGTAATTTTACCAAACTCTTTTGTTTTGAACCTGGAACTTTACGGGACAGTAGTGATTTTTAGTATTCTCACTTAAAGTGTACATTATCTTTCTCTGTTCCGTAACATAAATTTGGCGACCTCTTATCAGGATATTCAGGATATTATCATAAGGATATTGCTTGATATTTTGTGACTGATTTATTCATGATGTCTACTATTACTACACTTGATGAAGCCAAAGATTTTTTGTCAAATGTGCAAACAGTGTTGGATGTAGAAAACATAACAAAGAATGAACTTAAGCTTGTTGCTCAACAATTGGGAATTGCTGTTCGTTCTCATCATTCTAAAGATCAAATTGTTGACATGATTAATGAAAGCTTGTTTAATGTAACTCCTCCAAATGAGCAAACGCAGATTGAATTAGCTAAGTTACAGCTAGCCCTGCAGGAGGCCCGTGCTAAGGAGGCTGAGGCACAAGTTGAACTTGCTAGGATTCAGGCAGACCATGAGTATCGCATGAAACAATGTGGAACTGGATCATCTAGCTCTGATGATTTTGATGTGGCTAAAAATGTTAAACTTGTCCCTCCTTTTAATGAATCTGATTTAACAAAGTATTTTCAGTTGTTTGAGAGGGTAGCTACAGGTTTTAATTGGCCCAAAAAGTATTGGCCAGTACTCCTTCAAACTGTTCTCACCGGTAAAGCTCAAGTAACTTATGCATCTTTGCCTCAGGATCAATCTGATAATTATGATGTAGTCAAGAGCTTGATTCTTAAGGCCTATATAAGCTTGTTCCTGAAGCCTATAGAGTAAAATTTAGGACAACTTATAAGCAAGATAAGCAATCCCATGTTGAGTATGCAAAAATCAAAGAAGATCTGTTAGAGCAGTGGTTAAATTCTAAGAATGTGGATTCTGATTTTGACAAATTTAAGCAGATGATTTTGCTGGAGGACTTCAAAAGGTGTATTAGTAAAGATGTAAGCCTATATCTTGATGAGAAAAGAATAGATAATTTGTCTGATGCTGCAGTTTTAGCTGATGAATATGTTCTCACTCACAAGAGATATTCTAAAGAAAAAGGGAAAGCTGAGAGTAAGTACGTTGCCTCTACTCAGAGTACAGGTAACAGGAAAGAGAATAAAGATGATGTTTCTCAGGAAGTAAATACCAGCTCCACCTCTAGATTTCAGAAAAGTAAATGTACTTATTGTAGTAGGCTTGGTCATACTACGGAGAAATGTTTCAGGAGACAGCGTGATGTGAACAAAATGAGTCTTTAAATATTCAGTCAATTGGTCTAGTGTCCACCCTTGAGAGTTCCCAGAATTCTTTAACTGAGTTAACTGAACCTGCTTTGAGGAGTAAATTAAATCCTCATGATGAAGCTCCTCTTTTGAGCAGTAACATGGGTGACACTCTCAAGAGTTCATGTGCTAATTTCCTGTCTGATGGTTTTGTCAGTCCTCTGGACAGTAATGACAGGAAATCAGTTAAAATATATCGTGATACAGGTGCTTGCCAATCCCTTATGCTGACCAGTGTTCTAGGCTCTAATGTTAATTCCTCTGATGAAACGGTAATCTTACAAGGTGTAGGGAATAATTACTTCTCTGTCCCTCTGTGCAGAGTGAATTTAGAGTCTGGTTTTGTTAATGGTTCCGTTATGGTTGGGTTGGTTGAGACACTCCCAATGTCAGGTGTAACTTTCTTACTTGGAAATGATATTGGTGGAAGTCAAGTGTGTCCAGCTCCTCAGTTGTCTAGTGAGCCAGTGGCTGCGGCCCAGGATTGTGATGTCCCTGATGTGTTCCCTGCATGTGCTGTCACTAGGGCTAAGTCTAAAGTTACTGGTGACTTAGAGGATAATGATGATGATGATGATGATGATGTTATCCTAGCTGACACTTTTCTTGCTAATTTGGACCACTCACCAGATGAGGCAGTACCCCGTAGTGTTGATAATTTGTCTCGTCAAGAGTTGGTTGAGTTGCAGGTTACTGACCCTGAGTTGAAAGGTCTATCTAACTCTGGTTGCAGTGAGCAAGAGTCAGCCGGTGCTTCTGCTTGTTATTATATAAAGTCAGGAGTACTTATGAGGAAGTGGAGACCCCCAACAGCATCAGCCGACTGTGAATGGGAGGTTGTACATCAAGTTGTCATCCCTCGTGTTTGTAGGCAGGATATCATTAGAGTGGCTCATGATTCCAGTTTGGCAGGACACCTTGGAGTGAGGAAGACTGTGGCACGCATTTTGAAACACTTCTACTGGCCAGGTATCTTCAGGGATGTTTCCTGGTATTGTAAGTCTTGTCACACCTGTCAAGTTGTGGGGAAGTGTAATCAGACCGAAAAGGTTGCACCTCTAGTTCCCATTCCTCCTTTTGAGGCGCCATTCACCCGTGTGTTGGTGGATATTGTGGGCCCTCTTCCTAAGACTTCTTCAGGATTTTCTTATGTGTTGACCCTGATTGATATGGCTACTCGTTATCCTGAAGCCATTCCACTTAGAAATATCTCAGCAAAGAACGTGGTTAAGGAAATGCTAGGGTTCTTCACAAAGTTTGGTCTGCCCAAGGAGGTACAGTCAGACCAGGGAAGTAATTTCATGTCAAATGTTTTCAAGTAGTCTCTGAGAGAGTTGGGCATCACCCAGATCAAGTCTTCAGCTTACCATCCCCGGACCCAAGGAGGGTTGGAGAGATATCATCAAACACTCAAATCGATGCTCAAGAAATACTGTTTGGAACATCAGAAAGACTGGGATAAAGGTCTTCCATTCATTGTATTTGCCGCAAGAGAATCTCCAAAAGAATCACTGGGCTTCTCACCCTTTGAACTACTGTTTGGCCATGAAGTAAGAGGACCCTTTAAGTTACTCAAGGAATGCTGGCTGTCGGAGGAAGATGATGTCAACCTGCTGGAGTATGTGATGAAGTTCAAAGAACGGCTGTCCACTGCTTTACAGCTGGCGAGAGAGAATTTAGGAGCTGCTCAGGAGAAAATGAAGACTTGGTATGATAAGAAGTCCAGGTTACGCCACTTTCAGCCAGGAGATCAGGTTTTGATTCTGCTACCGGTTCATGGGCAACCTCTTCAAGCCAAGTTTAGTGGTCCTTATTTCGTGGAGAAGAAACTCAGTGATGTCAACTATGTCATCGCCACACCAGATCGTAGAAAGAACAAGCAACTTTGTCACATCAACGTGCTAAAGTTATATCATAGGCGGGACGAAAATAATCCAGTCTGCACTGTAGCTGTTCCACCCGAGTCTGCAAGTGAAGTTCTCCCATGCAGCATGAGCCTGAGTGATAGTTTGGGGAAGAATCCTGATATCATGAATGATCTCCAGACTAAGCTTTCTCATCTAGCTCCCGAGGAAAGGCAGGAGTTTTCGGCATTACTGCAGAAGTACCCGCAAGTGTTCCGTGCCACTCCAGGAAGAACCACTGTGTTGATGCATGATGTTGATGTTGGAGACGCAAAGCCAATTAAACTGCCTCCTTACCGTGTGAACCCAGTGAAAGTTCCTCTCATCCAGAAGGAGCTTGGCTACCTGTTGGACCACAAGATGATTGAGCCCTGTCAGACCGAGTGGAGTTCTCCTGTCACTCTGGTCCCTAAGCCAGGGGGGTCACAGCGGCTTTGCACTGACTACAGACGTGTTAATCAGATAACCAAAACAGACACTTACCCTCTCCCTCATGTGGAAGATTGCATAGACAAGATCGGAAAGGCTAGGTACATAAGTAAGTTTGATTTGTTAAAGGGATACTGGCAAGTACCTATGACTGAACGTGCTAGGGAGATCTCATGTTTTGTAACACTAGGAAAGACTTTTGCATGTTCTGTAATGCCATATGGTATGAAGAATGCACCAGCCACATTTCAGAAGCTCATGAATGTTGTAACAGAGGGTTTGGCAGGGTGTGTTGTTTATATTGATGATGTATTAATCTTCAGTGACAACTGGAAAGATCACCTATGCCATGTCAGTAAATTTCTTGAGCGTTTGGTTCAGGCTAATCTTGTAGCTAATTTATCAAAGTGTGAGTTTGGTCAAGCTAAAGTTCAGTACCTTGGGTACGTAATTGGTGATGGACACGTTGCACCACCAGGAGCTAAGGTTCAGGTTATAAGTGATCTTCCCAGACCTAAAAGTAAGAAAGAGCTACAAAGATTTTTGGGAATGGTAGGTTATTACAGGAGATTTGTTCTTAACTTTTCAATTCTTATATCACCACTTACAGACCTACTGAAAAAGGGAGTTAAATTTGTCTGGATCGATAACTGTGAATCCTCTTTCAACAAACTTAAAGCTATCCTATTAAGTCAGCCAGTGCTCGCTACTCCAAATTTTGCTAAGCCTTTTAAGATGGCTGTTGATGCAAGTGATACAGGAGCTGGGGCTGTTTTGCCGCAAGAGGATGATCAGGGTATTGAACACCCTGTATCTTATTACAGTAAGAAGTTCACTCCACCTCAAAAGAACTACTCAACTATTGAGAAAGAGCTTTTGGCCTTGATTTTGAGTTTACAGCATTTTTCATTTTATTTGTGTTCTGGTTTTGACCCCATAGTCATTTATACCGATCATAACCCACTGAAATTCCTTAGTAAGTTTAAAGATAAAAATCAGAGATTGACAAGATGGAGTCTACTTCTTCAGGAGTATTCATTAGACATACAACATGTCAAGGGAAAAGAAAATGTTATTGCAGATTGCTTATCTAAACTTTAGACAGATTGTTTTAGAGTAATAAGAAATTTCCTTTGTAAATTTCATTTTCTTTGTGGGGAGGTGTTACATAGCCTATGATTTCATCATCCTTCTGTGTAATTCTAATGTACAGTATGCTGCATGTTTGATCACGAGCGTGTTCTACCTCACTCCCCCCGTCCTCCCTTATAGTAGAGTAAGTCGTTCTTTCTGTTGTTCAGAGCAGGAGTGTCAACTCTTTGTCCCCTCTGGCTTCATTTGCGCGTCCTTCTTACAAGTTGTATCAAGCTCTGCTGGCCTCTATATAATGAGCTCAGTCTCTGCATTATTGCCACTTAGATCTACTCCTCATTTTGTTCACATCTCTGTCCTCCCCTGTACAGTTGTTATTATTGTGAGTGCTCAGGAAGTCTCCAACCATCTAGCAGCTGTGTAATTTGAGTATAAGTGATACTGCATTTTTTCTTGTACTGTGTAGCATAAGGTGTTGATTCTTAGGCCTAGTAAGGTTTTTGTGATTAATGTAAAGTTTCATGTCAGCCATTGTTCATATTATTTCGTATCTGTAATAAGTTATCTTGCATTAACTGAGCATTATCCAGTGTAGTGTCATTTTATCAGGGCTGACTTAGATAAATTTACTCTTGCTAATTTCGTGTTAATAGAGGCTATTGCAGTTAACCATATATTTAACCTGTTTTTGCCATTACATTATCCTTATGAGTCCTGAATGTTTTGTTGTTAGTTTGAGCATTAAGCTTTAACTTGTAATTTTACCTAACTCTTTTGTTTTGAACCTGGAACTTTACGGGACAGTAGTGATTTTTAGTATTCTCACTTAAAGTGTACATTACCTTTCTCTGTTCCGTAACAACATACATTTATTGAAACATATATACATGCAAACATACAATATGTACACAATGCCACATACATATACATACCTATATACATACACACATTCATTACATATGCATATACATACAGAAATATACACACATACATACATACATACACATACATATGCATACACATTCATACATATACATATATACATATTGTTATGAAGAGAGATTTACCAGTTAAGGTGCCGTCACACTGGGACAAATGTGGGTGACATGCGACTCAGTTTTGCTAGCCGCTAGCCAAACTGACTCACGGTGAGCGAGATTTCGCTTGCGAGGTGAAATGGATAACAAGTCTCGCTCACAGCTTGTTGGTGGGATTAGACCTCAAATGAGCCTATATATATTTTGTAATTGGTGAGACAATATTCTTTTATTCACCGAGGGAAACTTTAACTAAAATTGTTAAGTAATTAAATTTAATTCTTGTGGTTTTTATTCATTTTTATTATATCCTTGTAACATGAAATAAATATTCGGGCACTCGGGTGACCAGCCACGGAGGCTGTCTGTTTTGTCTCCAGACAACAAGTAAAAATCAGATTTCGATATGGCTCCTGCGGCAAAGGAAACTCTAGAAGACTGCTTTGTGGCTCTGGAGTTGCTAAAGTACGTGAGGCGGTTACAGAAATTGAGGAAAAGGGAGTGGGTACTTCATTGTGGTTTGTTTACAGATGACCACGAGGCGCCAAGGCAGACGACACTGTTAGCCGTTTCGGCTCGCAAAAACACAAGAGTGTGACGGGCACTCAACTCTGCTAGCCGTGTTCACTCGCAAAACTGGTTCGCATATTAGCCACTTTTGGTGTAGTGTGACGCCGCCTTTAGGTAGATTCGTACCTTCGAGAAGTTTCTGGTACGGTAAGTTTCGGTACGAGTCGTCAGAGTTGTCAGTTTGCTTGGTGTTTGTAAGCTTAGTTATTTCGTAAGTTAAACATTTATTTATGTTTATGCTCTTTTTCTTTATAATGCTTTATTTAAGTGATTGCTTGTTAAATTATGTAATTTAAGTTCGTATGGTAAATGATTTAGAGTGTTATGTAATGTAAGACAACCCTGGCATGTTTTGGGCTGTTTCCGAGTTGGCAACTGTTGCCCGTCGAGAGTAAACACGAGGTTTCGCGAATAATGCAAGCTTATATAAGGATGGGGTAGAGGCTGTTTTGAGTATTTAGTCGGGATTAAGGATGGGGTAGAGGCTGTTTTGAGTTTTTAGTCAGGATTAAGGATGGGGTAGAGGCTGTTTTGAGTTTTTAGTTGGGATTCAGGTCAGTTTGTGTGAAGTGCAGTCGGTTTTGGTGTAGTGTTGTGTCAGTGTAGTGTCTGTGAAAATTGTATAGTGTACTTCCGGGACTTGTAAAAACAGTGGCAAACAGTGACGGGTTATTGAAGTTTGTATATCATTGGAACTTGAGAAGACAGTAAAGTGTATTAAGTGTAATTACTGCCAGTGAAGATTATTTTCAGTACTTGTGTAATAAGTGAAGTGTTAGCAAGCATTAAGTGTACTAACTGTGAAGTGTTGTTAAACATTAAGTGTAACTGCAATCAGTAAAGTGTGTATAGCTCCAGTGCTTGTGAGAACAGTGAAACTGAAAAGCATTTAGTTAAATTACTTGGAAAATAAGGACAGTGAATTTTAAGAAGCCAGTGTTTATTTTCGCCTCAGCTGATCTTATGTACTGCACACCTAAAGGCTGACCATAGGAAGAACAACTCATTGGGCAACGTCCTTCCTGTACTGTACTACTGCTGTTGGAGCCTGTGGCAGTGTGGGAACTGGGACATAACACTGGTGTCAGGAGTGTGGGATTATTATTTTAGGGTTGCAGCGAGTCTAACCTTCGACATGGAAGCAGAAGGTATGAAGACAAGGTCTCGAGCTGGGCAGGAGGAGGAAATTTCCCTGGCGACAATCGTGAAGCTAATACAGGCACAGAGTGAAAAACTAGAGGCACAGAGTGAAGGACAGAATAAACTCCAAGCACAATTACAAGCACAGAGTGAAGGACAGGAAAAACGCCAAGCACAATTACAGGCCCAAAGTGAAGAACGGAAAGAGCTCAAGAACGAACTCAAGGAACAATTACAGGCCCTGAACGAAGAACAGAAAAATCGATATGAACAGCTTCGGGAGGCATTACAGGAGCAACAGAGGGAACTACAACTGAGGATGCAAGGACAGCTAGATGCTTTCATGGAGGAAGTGAAGGAAGAACAGGAACAATTGAAGAAGGAGGTATATGCTGAGCCACGGCAGCAGAAGTGTGAGGTAAGCAATAATGTGACTGAGTGCAGACAGCATGTAGACGACCAGTTGAAGTCAGTTAGTGAGGAAGTAGTGACAGAGTGCAAACAGCATGTGGACAACCAGCTGAAGATTAGTGAGGGAATTGTTATAGAGTGCAGACAGCATGTAGTTGACCATGTGAAGATAATCAGTGAGAAAATTGAGGCTGTAGAGAAATATTGCACTGCTGAGCCTCAGGTTAGTGTACAGGGAGCATATGAAAGGAATGGACAGTGTATTGTGAATCTTGGCGGATCCCGGGCATCTGAAGATGGAACTGCAGAAGTTGTAAGTCCTGAACTTAATTATGATGCCCCAATTTTTAGGTCCCAAACCAGTGAAGTGCATGGCTATAATGGGGATCCAGTTAAGAAGGAACCTCAAGAAAGTGATGGTAGAGTATCTTGGGAAGCTTGCCATGTGCAGTCTGAGTTACTTGTGGATCGGAATGGTTGGGATGATGGGAAGAAGGCTGCAGAAGACCCACCACTGAAGGAATGCAAGAGAACCTTGATGAATAGTGTGAGAAAAGACAGAAGGACAGACGACATGCAGTAGTAGGAATGGGAATCATAGGAAGAAATGCTGCTGTACTGCAGTGATGGGGCCGGCATCAGATGAAGAGGACCTGGGGAGGGAGGATGCAGATGGAGGATGCAGATTTACAGCCTGTGCTAGAGTGGCTGCAGCAGAGTACAGTGCGACCATCTTGGGAAGAAGTTTCCAGGTTAAGCCCTGCGACCAAGAGCCACTAGAGTCAGTGGGACCTTCTACGTTTGAACAATGGGCTACTGGAGCGTCAGTGGGAGACACCCGATGGCCTCAGCAAGTATTGGCAACTGGTGGTTCCGAAGAAGATGAGGTCCGAGATCTTGGATGAGTCCCATAACCAGATCACTAGTGGGCACCTGGGAGTGAAGAAAACTTTAAGCCGGCTGTGACAGAGGTTCTACTGGATTGGCATGCGTCAGGATGTTGAAGAGTGGTGTCCGACCTGTGATGTGTGCTGTGCCAAGAAGGGACCCAAGAAACGTGGTTGCGCCCCTCTCCAGCTGTACCAAGTGGGTGCACCGATGGAAAGAGTCGTGGTGAACATTGCTGGACCTTTGCCACTCACTGAGAGAGGAAACCAGTATATATGTGTCACCATGGACTACTTCACAAAGTGGCCAGAAGCCTATGCCATCCCTGATCAAGAGGCTGCGACCGTTGCTCAGGTGTTGGTTGATCAGTTTTTCCTGTCGTTTTGGGATGCCGCAAGAGCTACATTCAGACCAGGGTAGAAACTTCGAGTCTGCTGTGTTCCGTGAGTGCTGCAAGTTACTGGGGATCAAGAAGACCAGGACGACCCCACTAAGGCCACAGTCGGATGGGATGGTGGAAAAATTCAGCTGGACCCTGGGACAAGAACTGGCCAAGTACTGCATTGATGGACAAACAGAGTGGGACCAGAAATTACCTGCGTTGCTGATGGCATATCGGTCTGCATCCCATGAGTCTACTGGCTACACTCCTGCAAAACTGATGTTGGGCCACGAGTTACGTTTACCCGTTGACTTGTTAATGGGAAGACCACCTGGTGAAGAGCTGCCTACACACACCACCGGCTATGCGAAGCACCTTCAGGAAAAGCTGGCTGAGGTACATCATCAAATGCAAGGAGCCCTCAAGTTTTCAGGAAAAACGATGAAGTGCAAGTATGATGCCAAGGCAAGTGAAGTGAGCTTCAAGGATGGTGACCAAGTCTGGTTATACAATCCTCAGCGTAAGAAGGGACAGTCACTGAAGCTGCAAACCCCATGGGACGGGCCTTACACTGTGTTGGACTGCGTATCAGACGTAACGTGTCGGATTCGTGGAGGCAGGAAGTCTCCCCCAAAGGTGGTGCACGTGAATCGTTTGTGGCAGTACCGTGGGCCAGGACAGTTCAGCTGGGACGTCTCCGAGGAATCTGCTGAGGAGGACCAAGGAGCTGAAGTTCAAGAGGATGATGACAGTTCCCCAAGAGAAGATGTGAATCAAGAGAAGGACCAAGACCTATCTGAAGGACTGGACTGTGTGGAGGAGCAAGGACATCGTCAGAAGCGGAATAGAAGACCTGATAAGTTGAAAGATTATTTTGTGTATAGCTAGAGGTTTCAGTAGAATTAAAGTTTATGTTTGTGTATATTGTGTAGCTTTGTCGGGACGACAAAGAACTAGGGAGGGAGTAGTGTTATGAAGGGGGATTTGCCAGTTAGGTAGTTTCGTACCTTCGAGATGTTTCTGGTACCGTAAGTTGCGGTACGAGTCGTCAGATTTGCCAGTTTGCCTGGTGTTTGTAAGCGAAGTTATTTCGTAAGTTAAACATTCATTTATTTTTATGCACTTTTTCTTTATAATGTTTTTTTTAAGTGATTGCTTGTTAAATTATGTAATTTAAGTTCGTATGGTAAATGATTTAGAGTGTTATGTAATGTAAGACAACACTGGCATGTTTTGGGTTGTTTCCGAGTTGGCAACTGTTGCCCGTCGAGAGTAAACACGAGGTTTCGCGAATAATGCAAGCTTATATAAGGATGGGTAGACACTGCTTTGAGTTTTTAGTCGGGATTAAGGATGGGGTAGAGGCTGTTTTGAGTTTTTAGTCAGGATTAAGGATGGGGTAGAGGCTGTTTTGAGTTTTTAGTTGGGATTCAGATCAGTTTGTGTGAAGTGCAGTCGGTTTTGGTGTAGTGTTGTGTCAGTGTAGTGTCTGTGAAGATTGTACACGGTACTTCCGGGACTTGTAAAAACAGTGGCAAACAGTGACGGGTTATTGAAGTTTGTATATCATTGGAACTTGAGAAGACAGTAAAGTGTAATAAGTGTTATTACTGCCAGTGATGATTATTTTCAGTACTTGTGTAATAAGTGAAGTGTTAGCAAACATTAAGTGTACTAACCGTGAAGTGTTGTTCAACTTTAAGTGTAACTGCAATCGATAAAGTGTGTATAGCTCCAGTGCTTGTGAGAACAGTGAAATTGAAAAGCATTAAGTGGAATTACTTGGAAAATAAAGACAGTGAACTTTAAGAAGCCAGTGTTTATTTTCGCCGCCTCAGCTGATCTTGTGTACTGCACACCTAAAGGCTGACCATAGGAAGGACTATTCACTGGGCAACGTCCTTCCTGTACTGTACTACTGCTGCTGGAACCTGTGGCAGTGTGGGGACTGGGACGTAACAATATTATCAATACACATACATACATATCCACGAAACATACAAAAATGCTCATACACATCAATTTATCCACCCATGCTATAGAAAGTATAGACATACATGAATATAAACATAGGTATACATATTCATATGTAGATCATTTACAAAGAACACTTTACTCTTTTAACCTACTCATTTCTGTTAATACATTGACATACATAAGCACACAATAAATGGCCGTTTTCATGCGCAGAAAACACTGTAAAAAAACACATTCATAAAGTATATCAGTTTTGTCATTATTATTATTAACTTATTTCACTCTCATCTTAAATGTCGGGACCAACTGCTTGGCCCCGGGCTCCTACGCTCCTCATGGGGCAATGTAGGATTGGATGATGGTTGGGTGGAAGTAATTGTTATTTTAGATTTTTTTTTTTTTATTATAAACCAAGGATTGCTAACCTCTATTATTACTAAAGAGCGAGTGAAACAAGCAAGCGATGTTTAATCTCAGTTAAGTATGGAAATGAGTGGTCCGGCCTGATCCAATCGTCATGCTAAGCAATAGGTAATAACTTCACTATGTGAAGTTGAGTTGAAATCCTTTCTGTGTGAGATACATTCATTGGCCAGCACCATGCTGCTCTTATTGTTAGTCGCGTTTTCTTTCTTGTACTCTTTCTTGGGTAACTGTGGAAGGCTTTTCTACCTATCAGAATTATTCGAGTCATACCAAACGTGGACACAATTACCAGCCTATGACCTAGTTGTGTCCACAAGGTTTTGGTTGCTAGGCAACTACTCGTTGCGTAGCAACGGCCGAAAGCCCACTATTTCGCTCATTGACGTTTTTGAGCTGTAGAAGCATTTCTAATGGACATAGAAAACTCTGACTTCTTTAGGTGTAATCTTCATGACATTCCCCGTCAGGCTGTGAAGCCTATGCCCAGTGTCGAGCACATAAAAAAAAAAAAAAAAAAGTTTCCATTCATTTTTTCTCCCTCTGTCCTCTAGTTTTCGAGTGGCAACCCTGCAAAGATTGGCCTCAGCATCCTTAGCAACCAATACCAGTTTTCAAAAATGCACCCCTAGTTTCCCAGCGGCTCGATGGAATTTATTGAAAGTTTGCATGCTTATAGACATTGACTAGTACAATAACTTTCTATTTACAGTTATGTGATACTTTGGCCAGGTCAGGGGTCAAAGGTTATCAAATGCAAAACCAGTGAAAATACCTAAAATCATGACTATGCTTGTGCAAAATGCTAAGGCTTCGAAGATTATTGAGCAAGGGCCATGATTCTTGGGTGGAATGTTGCACTGGAGTTCCAACATACGAAAATAACCTTCAGTGTCGAAACTCACTTCTAGTCCCTGGCATGGCCCCCTAGATGTTGTACCTTTGGCGGGCCACTCCGTAAATTTCACGTTCCCTAGCTCCACAGTGGGTGGATGGAATCGAATGAAGCTTAGAGTGCTTGTAGACTTTAATGAATACTACATGTGTGCCTCGTATATGCATGACCTATATCTTCCAGGTCGGGGTCAAAGGTCATCAAGTGCAGATAATGTGAAAAGCACGAAAATTACGACCTTGCTCGCGCAAAATGATAAGACCCCAATGATTATGACAGAGCCATGATTCTTGGGTGGATTGTTGCACTGGAATACCTCTATATAAAAATGACTTTTACTGCCGAAACTTGCTTCCAGTCGCTGACAAAGCTTTGTCTGCTTAGAGCTGGCCATCATCATCTACCTGCTTGTTCAGTAAATTTTATTATCAACTAAGAACTCACCCATAAATGCGTAGAAAACCCTTGAAGTCTCGAATGTTCCAAGAGAATTTTTGTCTAATCTGTGAACGAAATCATGAAATCAAAACGAAAAAAGAGTTTCTCTTGTAACACTATTTGGGGCATCAGCTCTAGAAGTTAAATATCGGAGATTCCGCCGTTAATTTTATATCAGACGGGAATTTTAACAATATTGCACTCACTCACTCGTTAATGCTCACGAAGCGCACTTTGCTGGTGTACTGAGGAAGTTCGTTCCAGACCTTCGCACCAAGATATATAACTGAGACTCTCACTGTCTTGACGTCATAAAAGTTGTTTTAAGAATAATATTATTTCTAAACGTGTAACTATATAATTATTTACCTAACTTTGAAACATATTGTTTTCTGATTTAGAGACATGACGAGCACCAGTTGGTATTGATGCCTTTCTTTCCAAAGTTTTAGAACATGAAACAAATTGTTAGTGTGGCAATTTATTGATTTAAACGTCGTAGTTCACACGGTGTGTCTGCAGAATAAGATATTTGTGGGTATATCAAGGTGTAGTAAATGTTCAGTGAGGCTTTATTTAGTATTGTACAAGTTTCGTGTAGGATAAAGTATACCACACTGCTTACATACTCATGTTCATATTTTGAACATTATGACTCCAGGTTAATTGTACGTATGTTATAATACCAAGAAATTTGATGTCTTCAGTTATATCAAAAACTTAATCATCTGTTTTTAACTTTGCTCTTGTAATATTCTGTGACATTTTATTGCTGGAGATCCAATTCTGAACTATTTATAGTATGAATCAGGGAATGAAGGTCATGGTCATCACCAGAGACTGTGCTGTCGTCTACATATAATACAAAGCTCAGTTGTCTGCTACAATTTACTGCTCGTATGCGACACATGTAATGAAGAAGTAGCAAAAGTCCCGGTATGAATCCTTGAGGTATTCTTTACATCATAGTTGAGCCTCCTATGAATGATCGTTAATTTGAACAAACTGTTTACGATTAGTAAGATATGGTTAAACCAAGTATTTGTTGTACCTGTGATGCCATAATATTCTTTTTTGATCAATAAAATGCCGTGATCAGCGGTGTCACGTACCTTTGATTGGTAAAGGAGTGCATTTATTATAAAGTTTCATTAATCAAAGCAATGCACCTCATCCTTGGTGAGAGAGAGAGAGAGAGAGAGAGAGAGAGAGAGAGAGAGAGAGAGAGAGAGAGAGAGAGAGAGAGAGAGTTTGTTAAATGAGTAGAGAACGAAAGATATATTGAATGAATTGGGGAAAAATAATGGAAGCATAAGGGAAACACTGACGGAAAATTAAATAAAAGGAGAAAGGAAGGAGGGAAAGAAAAATGTAGGAAATAGTAGAGAATGAGAAAATATGGATGGTACAAGAACAAATAAAGAAAGGAGGGGAAAAAGAAATAGTATAAAAGAAAGAAAGAAAGAAATACCGAACATTTCGTTAAAAATGAAAGATAATGCTGATGTTATGGGAGGAAATCATGAAGGAGGGTGGGAAAGATTCTAAAATTATTGGTATAAGCAATGAGTAAATTAAAGAAGCATTAGCAAGGAAAGGGAGATTGCTGATGGAATACTGAGGGAGACATAGGGAGATTACAAAATCAAATAAGAAGGGAATCATTGCTGATGGAGGAATGAAGGGCCTTCAGAACCGGTGAAAAATAGGGGAAAATTGGGAACCTAAAGGAATAAATGCAGAAGGAAAGAGGAAGACAAAAATAATTAAAGATTCAGATGCTCCACGGAGTTCACATCCTAGCCTCACATTATATTTTTTTTCCTTTTAACTATGGTGACGGCCATTATATCACTTCTTTTTGCGATAAGGTGTTTTTATTCATCATATGCATGACATAACCAAGTGAATGGGTTAGAGTCAGTCGCATCTGTACAAGTGAGGAGTTGTATAAATATTCTTGCTCCCACCTCAGCCTAATCAAGCTTCTGCGTTTATATGTGTAATACATCACTGTCTGTCTGTGCATCCGCTAGGCAAAGTCACAGTTTTCAAGCTGCTTTGTTAAATAGTTGTTTGAGTACAGCTTTTGTACAAAGATAGGTCACATTCAACGCATGAATCGCACGCGGTGTGCTCCCCTTACCCCGTTTTAGGATAAAAGAGTGAAATTTTTTATAGTATACACAAATGGAGTTTAATTAACTAGTACTACGGAGACAACGCTTGTCGGTAAAGGGAAGGAAGCACAACCCAGACCCCAAACATCGACCCAGCAAGAAGATATCTGTTTCAAGACAAAGGAATGTAATTAATTTTGTATGGATATGCTTACCACCGCAGTGAGGTTGTTTACACCACAGAAACTACAATCTGGGCTTCCGGAAAAGGATCAGTCTACCGTCTTCAGTCCCCTAAGATGACATCCACGTTCTTCAAAATAAGAGAATGAATTTCTTGTGTGAATAGATGCGAACCATAATAGGTCATGAATAACACAGGAACTAAGTTTGTATGTTAGGGACAGGGCACACCCAACACTCCTCCCTCCTCTTCCCCCAGCAAAAAAAAAGAAGGTTTGTCGATGGCCTGACGTACACCCGAGGAAAGTTCCGCGTGATACACTCGCTCATCACTTCGAAATAGTAAATGTGAGAAGAGTGGCAACGAAGCATTAGCCACCCTTTACCTATCTGGTAACTGTGTGAGAAGGATGGGGATGGAAGAGGGAGCGGTAGGAACTATCAGCCCCCCCAGCCTTCCTCCTCCCTTAACCTCTCCCTTCCCACACAGTGGTATCAGACATTTAAGAGTCTGGCTACTGTTTCACTAGTGGTTGTCTCACGCATAAAGGTCCGAACTGGCAGGCAAGTGTATAAGGGGGAACTTTCCTCGACTGTGCGTTTCGTCATAAACTCGTTAAAATGGAATAACGAAACCTAAGTAGTGAGTAAAAGAATGTTGGGACGGAATGGACGTTCGTTGGGCGGTAGATCTCAGGCAATGAAATTTCCACTGTGGAAACAGGTGTGTTTTAGCGTTTTGAGTGCAGTAAAGGCTTATTTGAAAATATTTTAAAAAAATGTAAGTGTTCAGGGAGGATGAGAAGAAGTGGTTTTGATGAGCAAAGGAATAGGTGGGATGGGCTGGTAATTTAGGTGTGCAGTTGAGGCTGCAGCAAGAAATATTACGTTGTGGAAACTGAGGCATTATGATCAGAGATTTGTGTGTAGTGAAGACTGATTTAAATTATCATCGAAGAATGAAAGCATCTGTCTTACTGCAAATATTTTGATCCACACATCCTATGCCACTCATAAAGCCACCCTCTTCATCACTCACTAGGACTTATGATATCTCTCTTATTTTCTCTTGAATAATTCTTCCATATTCCTTCCCTACCACTCTCAATAAACTTACGCCACAGTAATCCTCGCATTCACTTCGCTTACTTTTTTTTGGAGGGGGGGAGGGGCAGTGGTACAGTCACAGCCATTTTCCACTTTGCTGGCGCAGTTTCATTCATCCATGCCTTCTTACATATCTCCAACAAGCACTTCATGCCGCTCTCTCCACTGCATTGAATCATCTCTGCATACACTTCATCAATCCCAGCTGCTTTCCCATTTTTCAGTTGCTTCACAGCGTTCTTCACCTGTCCGAATGTCATGTTTCCTGGCACTGCATTCCTTCTCTGGACACCCCCAAAATCATTCATGATTACAGCCGCTCTGCTCTCTCTATTCCCATTCATCAGACTTTCAAAATTTTCTTTTCACCTGGTCCTTACTTCATCCCCATGGGTTAATAATCTACCACGTACATCCTTCACACTTTCACATTTCTTTCTGCTTTCACTTCAGCATTTCCGCACCTCTTACAAGAATAACTTCCTGTTTTCAGAGTAATTGATATTCTTTCTTCTTCCTAGATCATCATATATCTTCCCTTTAACCCCTGCCCTGTAACCATTGTAGCCATTTCTCTTTTCCTCCACTGCTTTCTTAACCTCATCATCCCACAGTGCCATACGTTTCTTCTTTGTTGTTACTCTTGCCACACCACACACCACTTTAGCATTCCTAACTAAGCAATCCCTATGTGCTTTCCACAGGCTGTCAATATCCATTTCATTCAAATTCACTGACTTTAACTCCTTCCCTAGTTTGGTCCTTCATTCATCTGTCATTTCTTTGATCCTCAGCTTCTCGACTTTCAGTTTTTCTCCCTAAATGTTCCCCTCTCTCCTGGTCCACCTCACTCCTCTCTGCTTCATCTTGCATAACACAATCATATTATCTGACAGACCTCCACCTCGTCATCTCACGGCCCTCGTATCAGCAACCATTCCCAGCATCGACCTTTCTACGAGCACGTAATCAATCAGGCTCCTTCCAACACGATCCTCGTTCCCTCTACACCATATTATGTTTGTAATACGAGTTACAAATGCACAACCTCCTTTACTGACACATATCCTTCAGTCACTTCAAATTATCATTTTCTCCTGTTACTCTTTCACCTTAATTTTCTGTCTTAGAAACTTAAATTTTGCTTAGTGGTAGAGCTGCCCTTAGTTAGACAAGGTTTTGGGTAACGTGAGGAACCCTAGACCCCAACATGCCCATCTATTGTTTTGTATCTTGGAAAACGAAATTTAGCACCATGGTAGATATCCACTTGAATCTAGTTGCCAGAGTGGAATCCACCACCTCTCGCTCATAAAATAATATTTCTTTCCCCCTTCAGTATTGAAGGGGTGGGTGCGGCTAACAAAGTGTCCTTTTGTGTTTAACTTAAAATCTTTGTTACTGAAGAATGAAATATAAAAGACTTCATCCTACTGGATGGAAGAACTGGACCTTCCATTCCTAATAACACACGCGATTATTAATTAGGCAGAAGCAAATTATTGACTATAGCAAAAACATAACGCAGAGACATCATTGTGGTGCAAATGTTATAGCAGGACATTCTGGAGCTCTGTACAGTTTTCTCCCACTCTTCGTCAGGCTGCAGTCTCCCTTTCGATGCCTCAGTATTACCATTCCCATTATATGTCTTTCTCAATGAACACGATTCTTCAGAAATCAGCCTGCATGCTTTGATCTTTAAAACAGGTACAAAGCTATCATCTGTGTGTGTGTGTGTGTGTGTGTGTATATATGTGTGTGTGTGTGTGTGTGTGTGTGTGTGTGTGTGTGTGTGTGTGTGTGTGTGTGTGTGTGTGTGTGTGTGTGTGTGTGTGTGTGCGCGAATATTTTCTACCTGTGATCTTATTCTTTTCACTACCTTCTTTACTTCTTCTGTCTGTAGCACATTTTTGAACCTTTATACTATTTTTTAAAACTTCTCTAGTCTTTACTTCCACATATCATCCCATTCCCCCTTCTTCTCATCATCCTTAATTCCACCCCATATTCTTCTCTGTCCTCTACTTTTCATATAGTTACCATCTTTTTTCCCTCTCTTCTGGGCACCCCTTTTTTTTTTTTTTTTTTTTTTTTCTACTTCCATATCATTTCTTTATCTACTTTGTCTTCTACCAGCCCATCTCTTTTATACCTTCAGCACCATTGAGCCATCCTTTTCTCTTCTCTTTCCGTCTTCAGCCCACTGTTTTTTTTTTTTAATCTAAAATTCCTATGTATTTTTCCATCGTCCCAGTTCCAACTACCACTAGCTCAGCATCTCGACTCTCATCTTCAGCTCATTTACTATTCAATTCCTTCTGCCTTCTCTTCATCCAGCCAGTCCCTCTCTCTCTCTCTCTCTCTCTCTCTCTCTCTCTCTCTCTCTCTCTTCCTGCAGTTCATTTGATCCTCAGCCTTCCCCGACATCTACTTCTCTATCATCTTTACCGCTAAATCATATTTTTCTCTACCTTCTCCAGCTCTTCTTATCTCTCCATTGTTTACCACCAGCTCATATTTTTCCTGTATTTTTAAAAATATCATTCTGTTTTTCTTCTCTATATGACGTACCTCCTCTCACCCGTCTGCTTGCATCCCTCCGCCACTACGGCGGGACGCGTTGCACCCGTCTAGCAACAAACTCTCATCCCTCCTCGTCCCATCTTTCAAACACATGAGTTAACTGCTACCCCAGCTCTTCATGTATGCAGCATTTCAACTCTGGAACTGTCTCCTTCTGCCTGATTTCCTACTGCCTATGATCTCCATTCTTTCAAACACAGTGTGTCTAGGCATCTCAGAATAAACGGATCTTGACTTTGGCGTTTATCTTGTTTTTGTCTTTTCTTGGTGGGAGTAATTTTGCTGGCTCCTGGCTTTTGGCTCCTCCTTGCATAAAAAAAAAAAAAAATCAGACCATCTGCTGCTCTATCTTTGACACATCTTTTCTCTCCGTCCACTACTTTTTTCCCATCATATATATATTTTTTAATTTTATCTAAAACTCTCAGCAACAGATTCACTTTTAATTCGGAGCACAATTTCCTTCCCCTCTCCGCTCAGGATATTAGCAGGATGTTGATAAGATAACAATAATATTTTTATGTCCCGTCCAAGATTCTGACCAACAATTTTTCATTTTCCCAATTCTCAGTGTCACCACTCTCGACCTCCACCTCACCCTGGTCTCTGTGCACCCTCTCTTAAGATCCCCCGCTTCCTACTGTCTACATTTTCCGAGACCAAAAAAAAGAACTCCATTATCTCCTGTTAGTCCCTCTTTGCTTGTATTTTGTATTTCTTTCTTAGGTTGCTTGTCTACCCTTTCTTCCTCTGCATTACTTTTCATATTACAGTAATTTCTCTTGCTTTAGATTTTCCTTTCTCCTTTTTTCCCTTTGCTTTTCTACACCAACTTCCCCTTTCTCTTATTTCCTATGCTTCAATCTCTTTTCTCCTTTCGTTTATCTATTTTGTTTGTCTACTGTTTTCTTCTCTTCCGAGTGCCAGGTTCCTCGCCCCTTCTTGCACTTTTATTTTTTCTTGTTCTCTCCGGCATGGAGAGTATGTTTTCACCCCTGTTTGTTAACGCCCGCCTTTAGAATGGGGAGTGATAATGTTTTTGCCTGCCTCTGTGTTTCTGTCGGTGTGTGTGTGTGTGTGTGTGTGTGTGTGTGTGTGTGTGTGTGTGTGTGTGTGTGTGTGTGTGTGTAACTGTTCCCATTAGATCTCATGAATGGCTTGAGCTATCAACATGAAACCTTCAGGGAATCAAGATATGGCCAAAACTTTGGACGACATCGAATATGGGCACTCGAGGTCAAAGTCAAGGTCATCAAAATGGCTGCCAAAGGTCAACTAGTTTTTATCGCCCGCCTTTAGCACCATTATATCTCATAAACGGCTTGAGCTATCAACATGAAACCTTAAGGGTATCAAGATATTCGTTAAATCTTGTACATGCCAACAACATATTCTGGTGGGCGATTAGCATTCGGCTCCCGAAAGCTTTTCTTTCATTTGTTTGTTTGTCTGTTACCAGGATTAAAAGCAAGAAGAGAGATTTGGACCAAATTTCGTGAGTAGACAGCCCATGTCCCAGGGAACAATCGATTAACTTTCGGGACCGACGTTTGTTAGTTTGGCTGTTTGCCGGAATACTAAAAAGCTAAAAGAGATTTGGACCAAATTTGGTGGGTCGATAGGCCATGTCCCAGGGAGCAATCGATTAACTTTTGGGACCGATGCTGATCGTTTTACAGATTTTGGATCCGGAAAACACTTTTTGCAAGACCTTTATCAGTGATGAGAAAATTTAACCCATTATGAAGAGTGGTTTGGAAATTACGTTGCCTTTGTCGGAGAGATGCGCTCCATTGAGTGCCCCTCTAGTCCTTTTAGTGCTTCTCTATACAAGTTTCCTACTCCTTTCCCTCCTTTTTTCTGTTTGTTTTCTTATGGAGTACACACCTTGTTCCTTGTGTATATCATTTTCCTCTTCTTTTTCTTTATTCAATGCGTTTTCATCCTCCTCTTCCCCCACCTCCTCCTCATCATCATCATCATCATCGCCATATCACAGTTACAAAATTAGATGGGCAGGCTACAGATAAATGCAGGAAAACACAAAGTAATAAAACTATCAATAGACTATCCTGGGAATTGGGTCGTGACTTTTCGATCCACAATTCATCTCTTTTTCTCTCACATATACGTGTCAGCCACTTGTCTCTTGTCTTTCCTCTCATTATACTCATATTTTTATACCCTCCATATTCCCCTTAACGTTTCTCTCTCTCTCTCTCTCTCTCTCTCTCTCTCTCTCTCTCTCTCTGACCTACAACAAAATTCAGATTTTGCAATTCTCCATCGCGGTCGGTGGGGGCCTCAATCATCCACTTAGTGTAATGGTACTCTGTTTTGGGTAGTTCTACATTGAATAACAATCCAATTATTTCCTGTAAACCAAGAAATCATTTAATATGCTGGGTGGTAACCTTACACCCAACCAACACGTGTTCCCCACGTGTCAACAAGCTGGTTGGCGGAGGGTTAGTGCCCATCCACGGAAAACAACTAAAAATAAAAGCAAGATGCCTCGGATCAGGACTGACCAACGGATGACTACTAAAGACCGAACAAAGGACATGGTACGGATTGCGACATGGAATGTAAGGGGTGCAAATGATGATGTGAAAGAGAGAGAGAGAGAGAGAGAGAGAGAGAGAGAGAGAGAGAGAGAGAGAGATTGTCCAGGTGCTTGAGGGTACAAAAGTGGACATTTTTGGATTATCTGAGACCAAATGTTGAGGCGAGAGTGTGAGAGAGTGGAAGAATGGATGTGGTATGTGGGAGGGAGTAGGTGAGAATGAGAGGGCAAAAGAGGTGTATGTATTGTTGTGTTCATGAGATGGAGGGAGAATATAAGAGTGTATGGATCAGTTGGTTCAATGATTGTGTGCAGAAAGTGGGAATACTAACCTGGGCGATTGTGTGTGTGTGTGTGTGTGTGTGTGTGTGTGTGTGTGTGTGTGTGTGTGTGTGTGTGTGTGTGTGTGTGTGTGCGCCATTGCAAGATTGTGCAAGCAGCGTGAAAGAAGAGTTCTGGGCAAATGTGGAAACGTGCATGGAAAAGTTTGAGAGGAATGAGAGAGAGAGTGTTTTTGATAAGAGATATGAATTGAAAAGTAAGGAATGTGAAAGTGGTTGGTGAGGTCTTTAGTAGAAGTGGATGGGAATGGCAGTGCTGTTGTGGACATTTGTGCGGGAAGGGGGTTAGTGATAGCCAATACCATCTTTAGGCACAAAATGATCCACAGGTATACGCGGCGAATAATGAAAAGGGTGGGTGGTGAACTGAATGAACGAAAGTGAATGATTGATTATGTGTGTGTGGATGACAGAATGAGAAGGTATGTAATGCATGGAAGACCATACAGAGGTTGGTGGAGTGGACTTTCTGCCCACCACTTGGTAGTGGTGAAAGTCAAGGTTCAAGTGCAATGAAGGAATAGAAGGAGGGAAGGACAGGAGGAAGCAGTCCATACAAGGGAGGAGAAAGGTTGCAAGAGGTTGGAAAACAGGCAGAATATAAGAGAGAAGTGGAGGAGCAATTGGGTAAATATGATTTGGAGCAGATGGGGAGGAGGAAGGTGTGTGCAAGATATTCACAGAAGATATCTACTTGTATGCAGAATGTGAGGTTGTGTGTGGGTTGAAGAGAAGACGAAAGGGGGTGCAAGGAACAGTATTGTGGAATGAAGAGGTGAGGCAAGCTCTGGCACAAAAGAAGAAAACATATAGTTATATACAGCGAGAATAAGTGGGTCAGGAGTGGCTGGTAGAAGGAGGGAGGTAATAAAGTAGGAAGATATCGGTAGGATGGAAGTAGTGGAAGCAATGAAGAAAGCCAAAATGGAGAAAGCCCAGGGAATTGATGGAGTTTTTGGTGAAATGATAAATCATGGGGGAGATATACTCGTAGTAATAGAATGGCTATGGAAGATTTGCAGATTTGCCTGGGAGGATGTTTGTGTTCCGGAGGACTGGAAGTCAGGTATAATTATTCCCCTGTACAGAGGACAAGGGGTAATTGTAGGGGCATCTGTCTTCATAGTGTAATAGGCAAAATATATTGTAGGATTAACAGAGTTAGGGATATAACAGAGGAATTAGTTGGAGAAGAACTGGGAGGTTTTAAGAAGGGAAGAAGTTGTAAAGATCAGATATTCATCCTTAGGTCTTTAGTGGAAGTATTTCTAGAGAAGGGAAAGAAGTTGTATGCCGCCTTCATGGGTTTGGAGCAAGCATGTGACAGAGTGGATATACAAGGAATGTGGAAAATACTTAGACAATATGGAGTAAATTGAAAGTTGTTGAATACCGTTTCGAGTATGAATGAGGGCTGCAGTGCTTGTGGATATGGAACTGAGTGAATTATTCTATCTGATTGCAGGATTGAAACAGGAATGTGTCATGTCTCCATGGTTGTCCAGTATGTATATGAATGGAGTTATAAAAGAGGTACAAGATAGGGCAGTCGATGTTGGACATGTCCAAATGAAAGAGGGCACCGTTTGGAAACTGTTGTTTGCAAATGATACCGTATAGTTAAGTGAAGACAAAGGAGGACTGCAGGGCTTAGTGAATGAGTCCGGGAGAGTGTGTAAGAAACAGAATCTAAAGGTGAATGTAGGGTAGAGTAAAGTTATGGTGATCGAGAGGAATGAAGTAACTGAATGTACATTGAAGCTGGTTGATGAGGAAGGAGAAAATGTGAGTGCATTTCAGTATTTGCGTAGTGTAATGAATAAAGATGGAAGTTTGGAGGATGAAGTACTTGAAAAGGTACCACAAGGAAGAAAGATGGCTGGTTCTTTGAAAGCAGTGATAAGAAATAGGGAAGTGAGCATGGAAGTAAAAAAGTCACTGCATGAGAGTATTGTGATACCTACTCTAATGTATGGAAGTGTAGCTTGGACTTTGTTGGAAGGTCACAAGTCAAGAATGAAAGCAGTAGAAATGAGTTATCTGAGAGGAGAATGTGGGGTTACGTGGAGAGAAAGACTGACAAATGAGGAAGTGAAAGAGTGTTGTGGTGTAGATGTGAATGTGAAAGAAAGCGCCAGGAGCAATACAGTGAGGTGATTTGGACATGTGGAGAGGATGGAGAGCGAGAGACTAACGAGGAGAGTATATGTGAGTGAAGTGGAAGGGGGAGAAGGAGTTGGAGGACGAAGATGAGATGGAGGGATGGAGTGGGGAGGTATATGAGCGAGAGGTGTGTAAGACGGAGGGAGGGCAATGAAATGGCGGGGGACAGGGCGACATGGAGTCAATTTGTTTGTGACCACCCATTAAGGGATTGAGGGGTGTGGCAGTAGACAGATAGAAACTTTGCAATTCTCTGTCTATTTATCTGCTTATCTGCCAATCCAGTTTTCCCCTACTTTGATAACAGGGGCTCTGGGGTAGGCTACTCTGACTGAACAATTAAGGTGAAAATGATGGGCCTTGCTTGTCCGTGACTGCCATTATGTAAGCAATAAATCCAAAACTATCCTCATATTAAATATCTAATAGGTTCCATGTGGCTGGAGAGCCTTAACCCACAACAATACCAGGTGTTCCTTTGGTTAAATGGTTACCACCTGGAGTAGTAAAAAGTTTACTGGTTAATAGGAATTCATTAAGTTTGTCACTCAGTGTAGAATCTTTTGAAGACAGCAGTACATTATCTGAGTGATGGTGGGTTCCTTCTCCTATTGCCAAATTATATCATACGAGTTTACTCTAAGTGAGACTTTCCTGGTTGAACTGGTTAGATTGAGCTTATAATTATCTCATCTCTACCAGGAAGCTATCCCGTGTTGTTAAAATCATTAGGAAGTACTAGAATAAGGTAGAGACTACATCATCGGACTGAAGGAGTTAACCTTTCCACTAAGAGGTGTCTTTTCGTTTCGAGCAGTTTCCCCAAAAATTATGAAAAAAAAAAAAAGTCAGGTGAAAGCAGCAATGGCCAGGCGGGAAACAATGACGGGTGACAGCAGCAATGTCTAAGTGACTTAATCTTGCCGAATGGGTTACTTATGTTGATTTTAACTCCTTTACTGCTATATTTTACTAGATATGGTCTTCATTAACACCATACGTACCACCCTGAGCCTATCAGCTCATAATAGCCAATCTCAGTGGTCGAAACCGTGGGGTCCCCCGTTAATTAACTTTTAAATATTTCCCTTGTCCTTTTAAACGATCACTAGGCACAAATGGGTTGAAGTGCATTGAGTATAGCAAGTATGAACCACGAAGGTTAAGTTAACCATACTTGTACGTCATTGTAATGAGAGATTAATGGACGTCTTGCCCGGGATGAACGGATTAGTCTGGCAGTAGCAAGAGTAAAATATAAAAATGATGTCAGCGTAATGCAGGCGCTATTCCTCGTGAACTAAGTTATAATACCAGCTGGTCTACGGTCTATAAAATCTTCGTCCCTTACTACTTTCTTCAATACCCATCATGCCTTCTAGAAATTCCTTGCTTTTCTTCTTTAAACTCTTCTTTTTTCTCCAAAGAGGCCCTCTGTCTTCTCCAAGGTCATCTTTTTCTCTGCCAAATCCTCCTTCCCTCCTCCCAGTCCTTCTCCCTTCTTCTCCAGATCTCCTTTCCCTCCTCCCAATCCCCCAGGAAGCTTCTCCAATTCTCCCTCTTTCCCTAAATCTTCTTTCCCCTTTCCCAATCCTAATCCCATCTCCAAATCGCCGTTTCCTCCTTCTCCATATCCCCCTTCTGCCTTCTCCAGTCCTTCCTCCAAACCTTTCACTGCCATCACCAGTTATTTTTTTACATAAAAAATTCCTTGACCGTGTTGCCTCTATTTCTCATTCATCTTATTATTCTCCCCTGTTCCGGCTCACCTTTTTTCGACTTCAGTTTTTGCATTGATGTTATTCTGTTTCAAGACTTTTACCTACCAGTATCCCATCATCCCGTCATTGTGACTTCTCTCTCTCTCTCTCTCTCTCTCTCTCTCTCTCTCTCTCTCTCTCCAATCTTCGGACGACTTCTGTCAGCGTGGGATTGACGTCTGGTACTCCAGGGGGAAAAAAAGTCTTTACGTAACCTTTGCAGTTCCAGATATTATATATGGGCTGAATGTGAGATAGCAAAAATAAAACAAATATCATTAGGTTATGTATGTAAACGTTTTCTTACTTCTGGACGAAGATTCTTATAGTTTTGTGTTATGGATTAAACAGACTGGGATGATCGCAAGAGGCATATGTTTTCTTTATACAGTACATATACAGATGAAATGGTAAGCGAGACACTGACTGGAGTCTGTCCACTTGAGGTTGGTAGAGATTTTATGCTTCTGCTACGTATTCCTTGTAACATCGAGGGAGAAAAAGACAATACTACGGCTGTACATCCTTCTCATGTATCTTCCCTGTGACCAACATAATATTTTACTGCTTAATTTGTCTTATACGTCAGCATTCAAAGCATTATATAGATACGAATTTTAGGCCACGTACAGTGTACAAACGAATGGAAAGTGTGTGAGAGTGAAGTGGTTGGAAGTTGTAGGAGAGGGAGTCCTAGAACCCAATGGGACGAGAAGGTGCGAAAGAATGTGAAGGAGGGTGTCGTGTCATGGGAATAGAGGTGGTTACAGACTAGGGAAGGGAATGCTGGGAGGCCCTTCTGTTAATGCATCTCCTTCTCTTGGGACGGTGGAGAGGAAGAATATTTCTCTAGTATCCCTGCTTGTCGTAGGAGGCAACTGAGAGAGGCTTTTTTGTCTCCCGTCTTTCTCTCCTTACTCTCCTCTTCTTCTCTTCTGTACTATCTCTCTTTTTTATATTTCCGTATTAATGCCGGCCTGTATTTTCCCTCTACCTCTATCAGTTTAGACATTTGGTTTTATAACAAGTATAGTTTAAGAATCTTTCACTGACGTTGACCTTATCTCCCTTCACTACCTTCACGGCAAGGCCATTTCAACGCCAGCCTTGGTGCTATATAGCCATATTATGGCTCGGGGCTAGTTCTTTGTTATTCTCTCCTTCCTTTCTCACACGATGTGACGCCAGGTATTAGACTGGTTCATAGAGAGATAGACAGGTAGAGAGGTAAGTAGATAAATAGACAGACAGACCCATAAACAGACTGAACTGCTCTGTGCAGATCATGATGTCTGCTTGGGTAGTATTTATAAAAAGCATTTATAAAAAAGAGAAAATGCTTTAAATTAATGATGATACAGTGTAACTGGACGAGGTTCATGAAGGCAGGCACTCAATATTTGCATGTCGCAGACGTCTCCTGGGATATAACCGGCAATAGTCAGAGTTGGGAGAAAAGAACCTGTCCAAGAGTGTGATCGGCCTGAAATTTCACGTTTTCTGAGACTGGGTAATATCTTACTTTTGTGTACTGGCAATAACAAGTGTCATTTTATGGCATGTATGTGAGTTTAACATCTTAAGGCCGATTATGCTGATAATTGGTTTATTCTTGATATCTCTTGTTGATTTTATACGGCTTAGGAAAGAACTATTGAAGTGGAATATTAAGCAACATTTTTAATTAACTCTTTAACTAAAAGATGCGTTTCATAATCTGAATAGAATCATATGGTAGCATCAAAAATATACACAGAAGTCGTCCTTGAACTGAAGGTTGGGAAGGATTTGGGAAGAGCACTTGAATTTACTGCAACACTTATTCAGTCCCATTACTATGTCTTCGTTATACACGCGAGAGGACTGATATATTATGATCGCTTTGAATTCAGGTGTATGCATGTACGTCACAGATTAAGTATGAGACGAGAAAAGTGAATCTTGTTACTGCATATGCAACTTTCGACGACAGAGGTGTGGAAAAAAGAGACAGGTGTTGTAATCAGTTACCGTAAGTTGAATGATAAACACATGCAAAAGAGGTACCAAGATTGTGATGAAACTGTCTGAATTGTAGAAGTGTTTCCTTTTCTGTGAAAGACGTAGTGGTTCATTCTGTGTGCCGGTTGAAGAACTTGATTTGATTTCCATAAACAGTTATTTTTTGTACACAAATACGTCCATAAATTCACTCACATAGAAGGTTGATGCGAGGGCACTGTGTTAAAAGTGTTTACTACATGCCGGTGGGTTTTGTGCTAGATCAGTAAAGTTTGCTCTCATACACTTCAAATTAACAGTCCCTACATTTGTTTTTTGTGTGTCCGACTTTGGCCAAGGGTTTCAGTGGCTATTTCTCGGGGGCAGTGGCCTATCCCAAGGCCCAGTAGTCTTCCTACACCTCCACATATCACCACCTCGGCGCTAACAACCACCGTCCATATTGAACTGATGCTAGGGCTGCCTCATACACGGCTGATGTATTGGTATTAGCGGGGGTACTTTTACGACATGTCGGCGGACCATCAGGTACTTCAGAATAGTCTACTTTAATGAAATTCAGATCCTAAAACTGTTCACTGACCCAGCCGGAATGCGAACCTGGGTCCATTAGGACTGCAGGCCGCCTCTCTACTTATTCAGCCACCGCCTCCCCTTTTTCAAGCAGAAGGTCACTTCACTTTCCAAAATACCGTTAACAGACTGAACATGGGAAGGCGGTAGGTGATGATGAGGGACATGCAGAAATGCTAAAGTATAAGGAAGAGCGTACAATGAACAGTTTGTGGGAAATATTGCAGAAAGCCTTCGTGAATGGTGATGAAGGAATGAGGCGGAAGGTTTTGTTTGTATATTCATGAGCAAAATCGGCTCCCCTCTACGTCGTTGTGAACCCGGAACTTTGGTAAGATATGAGTGAAACAGAGGAATCAGGTACATGTGTAGTGTAATAGTTGGCACAGTGAAATGCTAAGGGCTAAGGTACTGAAGAGAGAGGTGGAGTGAGGAGAGATGGCTGTAAGACAGTTCCTTTGTGGGAGTACTGGGACGTAGGAGTGGCATAGGCACGGACAAAAATCAGTAAGTCAGGATTATATTTCGTAATTCAGTTCAAAAACAGAACTAACGAAGTGTCCTTATAAACAGCAGATTCAGTGCTTATAATCATTTTCATGTTAATAAAAAATCCAGAATTGGTAGGATGATGAACCTGGACATCACTCCAATGCATGAGAAGCTGTTGCCTCTGTGTACCATTAGCCATGCACCTGACAATCAGAACCTTCAAACAGCGGACATACTTCTTGCATCTGTAGTATTTCCAGACAAATTATTACTCGTCCCCGCCCAAGATGGGCTCGGGAACGGGTGCTGTCATCACTTGGTTTGAATGTTTATTTGTTTGTTTGTCTATCTGTCTGTCTGTCTGTTAACAACTTTACGCGAAAACTACCGGTGCGATAAAGACTAAAATTGCAAGGATGATGGGCTATGACCCTCTGATCACCTGATGAAATGTTGGGCCAAATTAGGCCCAGGCTGGAGGTCCCCCAAAATGTAAACAAACGAGAAGGGGTAAAAATCGTGTTTTCGCCATAACTCTTTTCAAATTCGTCATATCGACAAAAGCCAGAACCTAAAGGTGTATTTTTCAGATCTGAATCCTATATGATGCCTCATTACATCAGAGGGGTTCACCCCCAGTTAGCGGAAGGGGGTTCACTGTCAGATGGGTTGGACTTAAAATTTCAACTGGGTATGAAATGGTCAATTTACACCCGATTTACTCTGAATTTGATACGTGATATCATTGACTAGCTATCCTGTTGTGTTTATACGTCAACACTAAAATAACTGCCGGGGACGGGTTTGCTGTGCCTTGGCACCACTTCTTGTTCGACTTAGATTAGATATTTCATATTGGAGGGGTTAGATACATCCTTCATTAACCTTTCACGACAGGGGTTTCTCCAACACTAAGTAAAAGCATCTGGTTACAGCAAATATATAGCAGAAACAACACCCCCAGGCTGAAGAGGTTAAGTCTCTCAAAGCCTCAGTTTTATCTCACAGGATTTTGTGAGGTTGAATCTTCTTGAATGAATGAAAAAAAACACAGCTTAACAAGCGGTGCCAAGGCACAGCAAACCTGTCTCTGGCAGTCATTTCAGTGCTAACGTGTAAACACAACAGGATATCTAATCAAAGATGTCACACCAAATTTCGAGTAAATCGAGTGAAATCTGACGATTTAATGCCCATTTGAAATTTTAGGCCCGACCCACCTGACATTGACCCCCCTACCGCTAACTTGGGGAATGACCCCCGGATGTAATTAGGCATCTTATAGGACACACTTTTGACAGACGCACCTTTAGGTTTTGGTTTCATTTCGATATACCGAATTTGAAAGGAGTTATGGCGAAAAAACGATCTTTACCCGTCCCCTCCCATTTTTTTTTTTTTTTTTTTTTTTTTTTTACATTTTTGAGGTCTACAGCCTGCGCTTTGGTCCAGTTTGGCCCCAGATTTAGCCAGGTGATCAGGTCATGGCCAACCATCCCTGTACTTTTAATCAAAGTCGCACCAGTAGTTTTCGCGTAAAGTTGTTAACAAACAGAACGACAAACAAACAAACAGACAAACCAAGTGGAAACAATACCCGTTCTCGAGCCCCTCCGGGGCTGGGACAGGTAATAAATAATAATCAATGCATCGGTCTCCTATTTTCCATATAGCACCTAGAGACAATGGAATTCCTAGCTAAAAACTCTCTCTCTCTCTCTCTCTCTCTCTCTCTCTCTCTCTCTCTCTCTCTCTCTCTCTCTCTCTCTCATAGCGACAACCTCAGGCCCCCTTGTAAGACAAGGGAACAGAACTACAGTATTGTTCGCCTCTGAAATCTGATATACGGCCCATGATAACATTCCCAAGGTCGAGACAACTCTACTGTTCTCTCCCAGTTAATGTCTGACCAATATAGCAGGTGATTTAGTCGCAGGATATGTAGTGATAATGCAGGTACAAAATATACCTCTCACATGGTCAGGACAACTCTATATTATTTCACCTACAGTAAAGCGAAACGATTGTATTAAACTGGGAGACCTTAAAAGAGAGTTGAGTGTTAATTATGGTACCGGTACACTTGACACTACCACTGTTAATCTTCTCATAGGCTAGTCGGGAGAGCTTTACTGTTGAATTTTATGCTACCTACCGCCACACGGATTTATTAAGCAGAGAGAGAGAGTCATAAGATAACCTGGAGGTTAATTCTGGTACCATCAGTATTCTGACCATTAACCCACTCATGATCTGGACAACTCTTGTATTCCATACCAGCTTACGACAGATGATTTATTCAGTTACGAGTGAGTCATGGAGTCCAGGAAGTATCAAGTATTCTGAAAACTTCTGTTTCAACACAGCTCCCTTCAGCCAAATGACCTCTCTCACTGAGAGGACTAAAGGCAATCTACACTTACTCTTCCAAAACAATGACGCTGTATCCAATCGTCTGTCGCAGTGAGAAAGGCAACCTTTTCGTAGCCATGATATCTCTAAGATGTTAAAGTAAAACTTCTGATAACAAATAATACAATTATGCTGCAATGTACTGTAGCACTAAGTGTGTATCGACCCAGAGATAACTCCATGTGGGTGGTGAAATATATATATATATATATATATACAGTATATTATATACTCTCTTTCTCTCTCTCTCTCTCTCTCTCTCTCTGTACAGTATATATTGAGAAGGCGTGAGTCTGGGATACATAGTCTCACCAGTATTATTTTCAGCATCCCTTGGTGATATTTTTAGACAGCTAAATTGAGAGAACAAAAGAGCAAACATTCACGGAAAAAACTTTAATCAATAAAGATTTCCAGATGACATTGGTCTACCCTGAGAAACAGCAGAGACCTTGTAAGAAACGTATAATGACCAAAATAGAGGAAGTTCATAGTAGAGCTATAGATGAACCAGAGTAAAACTAAACAGAATCTGAGGATTCATTTCAGTTTTGCCTAAAACTTGGTCCAAGTGACGGTCCGCTATTATGCAAATTTCGTTTTTATTTTACCGTGCACTGAGGGGACACACACACACACACACACACACACACACACACACACACACACACACACACACACACACACACACACACACACACTGTGATCGTGTGACTCTCGCCCAGCGAGGATGTCATTGGATCAGAGTTCTTCTGAACCATGCTTAGTCAGTTGACCCCTAGGGCAGGACACACATTACTGTAGGAACCTGTGTATTTTCAGGGTGGCATGGACGTGATTCGTTTGTGGCCTCCCCTTACTGGATGAAGGTGCCTGACAATACATAGTACTTTCAGCCACTGGCAACAATGAACGAATGAACTGACTATAATTATTACTTTTAATGACCATACTTATCACCCGAAACATACATATATTTCTATTTTCTGCCGCGGTTTCGTCCATTAGTGCTTGTCAATTAGTCTTTTTTTTTTTTTTTTTTTTTTTTTTAAATCCAGCCGAAACGTCGATATCAGTATTGTATCAGCTATATTTAACATGTTCTAAGTGAATTTAGTTGGCATTCGACGTATCTACAGTAGAAGCCTTACGGCGTTTTCAAACGAAATGAAAAGCTGAACATAAGTTAATTTCCTTTCCAAACGTACTGTCGGTTTTATATATAATAAAATCTTACCAATATAATACCAGTGAATCAATTCCCATACTAGGTCAGGATTTTTTTTTTTTTTTTTTTTTTTGCCTAATCATGGCATATCCTAATTTACATAAATTTCATCATCATCATCATCATCATCATCATCATCCATTACAAGACTGCTGCTGGGCAAAGGCCTCCCCCAGCCTCCTCCACGAATTCCTTGACTGAGCCAATCTTTGCCACGTTTTCCATGCAAATTTCTCAGTCTCATCTCTTCACCTCCTGTCTGGCCTTTTTCTGCTACGCTTACAATCTCTTGGTGTCCAGTCAGTCAGCCTCTTGCTCCATCGGTTATCAATTATTCTTGCTACATGGCCTGCCCACCTCCACTTCTCTTCTTTTACAACTTCTATAATGTCTTTGACTTTAGTCTGGTCTCTCATCCAAGTTGGTCTTTTCCTGTCTCTTAAAGATATTCCAGACACTGACCTTTTCATTACTCTCTGAGTGCGGATTAGTTTATTTTTCATCGATTTTATTAGCTTCCAGGCCTCACAACTGTACGTCTTAGCTGGGATTATAATATCGTTATATACTTTTTGTTTCATGCATATTGGGAAGCTACTTTTCATGATGTGTGTCTGTTTACCGAAAGCTTTCCATCCAACTGAAATTCGTTTTTTTATTTCGATATCATGGTCTTTCTTTAATTTTACTTTTTACTCCAAGTAATGATACTCCTCGACTTCTTCAAGAAATTTTCCGCCTATTCTGATGTCTCTCTTTGGTGTATGTGGATTAAACATTACTTTAGTTTTAATCCGGTTCATCTATAGCCCTGCTTTGAGACATGTTCTGTTCAGATCATTTAACATTTCCTGCTGTGCCTCTGCTGTTTCTGAGATTAGGACAATGCCATCTGAAATCTTAAATGGTTTAGCTTTTCTCCATCTATGTTTACTCCTTTGTTTTCCCAGTCTAGCTTTCTGAAGATGCTTTCTAGGCATGTTGTAAATAATTTTGGTGAAATTGTATCTCCCTGACACGCCTTTCTCAGTCTTAATTTTTTCCGAGTAACTGTAGCAGTTCCCTCTTTAAATATGCTTTCAAGCAGTTCTAAAATGTTCTCATCTACTTCTTGTTCTCGCAGTGAATTTTAATTGCTATGTGCTCCACTGAGTCAAAAGCCTTTTCGTAATCAACAAAACCTAAGCACAGTGGTTTATTATATTCTGTGTTTTCCCAATTAGCTGTTCATTGTGTGTAGATGATCAGTAGTCGAATATCCACCTCGGAATCCTGCCTGTTTGCGAGGCTGATTTTCTTCCATATTTGTTGTTATTCTGTTCGTAAGGACTTTAGTGAGGAGTTTGTAATTAACTGATAATAAGCTAATGGGTCGATGGTTACTAAGATCTTTCGAGTCGCCTGTTTGGTAAGGTAAAATGACTATTACACTACACCATGTTTTGGGAATTTTCTTTTTTAATGTAGTAACTAAATAGGCGAGCCTGTTTTGTACTTTTACTGCTCCATTCAACAGTAAATCTGTTACTATTCCATCTTCTCCTGGAGCTTTCCCTCTTTTCATTGTTTTAAGGGAAATGTTTACTTCGTTTGGTGTTGCCCCTGGTATTTCATTTGTGTCAGCTGATAAGTTAGCTATTGGTACTACTGTCTTTGATGCGTATAGTTCTTTGTAAAATTCTTCAACTCACTTCACCAACCTATCTCTGCATTTAATGACATCACCATTTTTGTCTTTCACTGATTTAAATTGTTCCTTTCCTAGTGCCATTTTACTTCGGACCTGTTTCAGACTTTCTTCGGATAGTTTCATTGATGTGATCCATGTTTACCGGTAGTTATATTCGTTTCGTTTTTAAAGGCTCCAACATGCTTCCATGCGTCGGCCTTGGTCACCTAATAGCGGCTCTCCATGCTGTACGATCTATTGCAGCCTCCCTGTTCAGTCCCTTAACCTTGAGGTCACACTAAATGACCTCGTCCCATGTCTTTCTCGGTCTACCCCTCATAACCCCACCATCAATATTAACACTTCTCACCTTCCTCACCCAATTATCATCCCCCATCCTCTCCACATGCCCAAACCATCTCAATCTACCTCTCCTCATCACAACACCAATACACTCCAGTCCCATCCTACCTCTCAACTCTTCCATCGTAAACCCAGCCCCCCCAGACCTTGCACGTAGGGACGCACTACACATCCACCTAATCATTGTCATTTCTGTACGTCTGAGCCTGTGAATATCCTCCTCCTTTACTGCCCAGGTCTTTAACAAACAGCATTACCCTCCTAACACATGTTGCATAAAAAGATCCTTTAGCACGTAAGGAGAGTCCTCTCAATGTCAGGAGAGGCAACAGCTCCCTGAACTTCTTTCACCCACGTCTCACCCTAGCCCCACCTCCAGCACACAACTTGTCTCCCAAATAACAAAACTCTTCCACACACTCAAGAGACTCACCAGCAAGTTCAATCCCTTCACGCCTGACAATCTCCACCTGCTCTCCCCGACACGCCGTACACATAAAATCAACATTATCTCGCAGTCTAGCTCTGATACCACTACATCTCTTGTGCACTCATTTATCACAAACACTGCACAAGATGGAATTACTTCCCACACCCTTGTGGCAAACTGCACATGGCCACTCTCCCTCGTCTTTGACAGTACCGTCACCAACCCTAGATATCATCACTTTTGTTTTATCTGCATTTACCCTTAAACCCTTGTGCCCCATACCATCTCTTCACTTCCTAAATCTTTCCTCCGCCTCCCTTTCGTTCTCTGCAATCAACACCAAATCATCAGCATACAACATCTCCCACGGGATGTTGTATCCTGATGATTTGATGTTGATTGCAGAGAACGAAAGGGAAGCAGAGGAAAGATTTAGGAAGTGGAGAAATGGTATGAATGTATGTATATCGTATATATATATATATATATATATATATATATATATATATGATTTAGGAAGTGGAGAAATGGTATGAATGTATGTATATCGTATATATATATATATATATATATATATATATATATATATATATTCATCATCATCATCTTATTCCACTGCAGGACATAGGCCTCTTCCAAACGTTTCCACATATCCCGGCCTTGTGGTATTTCTCTCTATTCCAGAAACCTAAGATCTCTATCGAATTTTCTGTCTTCATCGCTTGCTCTTTGTTTTTTGTCTGGAACCTTGTATTTCCTAATGTAATTGTCTACATCACACAACTACTTGCTGATCTTGCACTTGGTCTTTTTGAGTTAGTTATTATCCAGTCTGTTGCTTTCCTTGTTATTTTGTTGTCCTGTCTCCTACAAATAAAACTCATTCACTGTCATTAATTTCTTCATTTTGCATTTTATTTCTTTTACGTTCTCAACTTCAGTCTGTTTCTTTATGGAAGCTGATTCTTTCTTGTCTCTTAAGGTGATCAATAGCATCAGTCTTTCCATACCTCCCTGAGCACTTTTTAACTTTCTTTCCAGTGGTTCGATCATTGTCTGTCTCTGAACTGTAAGTCATTACATGGAGAAGGCAATGATTAAACCTTTCCGTTTTAAATATAAAAGTAAGTTCCCCTTAATATGCAACTTTGTTTACCAACACGCTTCAACAAAGCTTTGGATGTTCACTTTTTCAAAACTGAATGAAAGGTTAGTTTGTATACGTTGCCCTAGATATACAAATTCATCATCTAATTCTAAAACTTCATTTTGCATTATTTCCTCAATTTGAGCCGTTATTAAAGATGAATTTTGTCGTTTTCTTATCTTTAGCCCTGCGTAAAGGCTTTCTCTATTTAGGTCTTATCTCATCGGTTGCAGGTGCCCATCTGATTCGCTAAAGAGAACGATGTTATCTGCGAACCTGAGTTTACTCAAATAATCATCTGTTTTATTCCCTTTATTACCCCAGTCAGACGTTCAAAAAACTTCTTCTAAACATAAGGTGACCAGTGTTGGTGAGATAGTATCGACCTGTCTTACTTTTTTTTTTTTCTTTTGCCAGTATCTGTTTGATGCTTAATGGTCGTTGTTCCATCTGTATATTTCGTCCAATAGTTGTACAGTATATCTCTTCTGCATCGTGTCCTCTCAATACCGCTATTGTTTCTTGTGAGATAACGGCTGTTTCGCAGTCAGTGAATGCCATACACAAAGGTTTCCAAAACTCATTTTTCGTCTCTGTTATTTGATGTATGTATGTACAGCAGTCGATGGTTGAGATTGCATTTCGAAAGCCTGCTTGTTCCCTAGGCTTGTCGGAATCTAGCACTCCGAAATTCTCGTGGTGATCTTGTTGAAAAACTTGTATAGAACTGACAAAATACGAATTGGTCGGTAGTTTATAAGAGCTTTCAGATCTCCATTTTTATTTAGTAAGATTATTATTGCATTTTTTCAGGCTGTTGGGACTCTCCCCTCTCTGAGACATTTCGTAAATAGTTCTGATATTTTTCCAGGGCAAATATTGCCTGCATTTTTAATTAAATCTACTGTGATACCGTCTTCTCCTGATGCTTTTCCTCTATTCATACTTTTTGAAGTAATTATGTCTCGTATAATTAAAACCCGAATTTCTGTAGGTATTGGGTTCCTTCAAGGCGTGGTCTTTCGTTTGAGTTGTATTGATGGCTATGGAATTCTTCCACTATTTTGCTAATTTTTTCTCTATTACGTGCTATTTCACTATTTGGTTTCTTTAGAGCATGCATCTAACTTTTTCCCATCCCTAGTCTGCTCTTTACAGTCTTTACTCTAGGTCAGGAGATTAATGCTTTGTGTATTAGCTGCATGTTAAAGTTCCCCACATCTTCTTGGTTTTTCTCATTGATGGTCTTTATTATTTCTAATGCATCAATTTTAGCTCTAGTAGAGACATGTTGTTTCTACGTTTCTGCATTATTAGTTTCGTTTCGTTTAAGAGTTTACTGTTGTTTCCTTTACTGCCTTCCCTCCTATTAGAAATGTTGATAGGAAGTGGTCCTCGTAAAACTTAAAGAAAAAGATAGAAGCGTAACGAACATTGGTCCAAATCACAGCCATTCTGGAACTATGAATACGGACGTCCAGTTGAGTTATGAGGCACGTCATTTTCCCCCAGATGATTATTGTTACTTTTATTTCCATAACGGTCGGAAGAAACAAGGCCCATGTTCTTACAGCGTTTAAAAACTAAAGAACTGACGAAAAATAACTTCCAGATATTTGTGCTTCACATACATTTATATCTACATCTGTCTATATCTATATCTATCTATCGGTCTATATCTATCTATCTATCTATTTAGATATATATCCCATTGGATCCCAGGGTTGCTGGGCGAGGCACTGCACTGGGAGGGTCTTAGGCGTACCGCCCCCCGCCTATCGGCTCATACTCGCGAAGCTCATAGGTCCCTACCTGGGGGTTCCCTACGTTATTCAGATTTGAAAATTCCCAGTTCCGTCCAGTACTCTGGACACTGGGCTGCAATGGGATATATATATATATATATATATATATATATATATATATATATACTGTATATATATATATTTATATAAATATAAATATAAATAATATATATATATATACATATATAAATATATCAATATAAATATAAATATATATATATATATATATATATATATATATATGTCTATCTATCTCTTTAGATAGATAGATAGACATAGATCTATCAATCTATCTATCTCTCTCTCTCTCTCTCTATATATATATACAGTATGCATACTGTACAGTATATATATCTATCTATCTATTACCAGAAGCCTCAATCCCGTTTGGGGTGGCCACAAACAAATCGCCTCCAAGTCGCCCTGTCCCCCGCCATTTCACTGCCCTGCTCCCAACTCACCCCCCCCCCTTTCTCATATACCTCTCCACCCCATCCCTCCATCTCATCCTCGGCCTCCCCCTCCCTCTTCCCCCCTCCACCTCACTCACATACACTATATATACAGTATATATACAGGGTGTAACGCGACGTATGACAAAAACTTACACCAATGATCTATCATGTAATTTTGAGCATATTTTGTTCTATAAGCATATGCTCTCTGCGACCCCAGATCAGTACCCAGCATTCGGCTGTTTTGTGGAAAACCTTCGTCTCTTGCATGTGCCATTGGGTGAGAGCTTGGCAGGGCGACGGGAGACGAGTATTATTAGCTTACACTGCACTGTACATGAAAATCCCATATCCTATCAATACACACGAGTTTTAAGAAGAAACTGTACGTAGTCTATTGATTCTTTAACATCGTCATGCATTCATGTAATTCTTTTGCACAAATCGACTGTAATTAAGGATTAAATTCAAATTTTATGGCTTGCAAGGGAGTAGGGAGGGAGGGAGGGAGGACAAGCGCTGTGTTGTTGCCAGTTATGTAATATTTAGTTTGTAGAATGTTGCTACCAGCATTATCATAACACCCACAGCTCATTCAGTGAAAAAAAAGTTATTCTAAAGGGAGATTAGCATCACTTTGTCAGGAAGAATTTTATCACAATTTTTCTGCTGCAAGTAAACGTGGCGCCATTGGGTATCTCCACCTGTGTTCCTCTCTGCAGACTGGCATTACCATCTCAGAATCCGTAAAAAAATACATGATATCTGCATAGTCTTCATTGCTGTACGTACGTGGCATGCTGTTTCATAAACATGTGAAGCTGAACCCGGTGAACAACAGAACGCGGAGAACATTATTTGAAGCGTGTACCTCCCCCGCAAATGTTCCCGTTCAAATGACGTGGACGCAGGGCTGCCAAGTCTTTATCATCAATCTCGCTAGTTTAGTCCTTAAAACTTGCTAGAATGTCGCTAGATAATAAACACTGCAAAACATCGCTAGAAAATACGATAAATCTCTAGAATATCACCTAAAAATGGCAAAAATATCCAGAATGTAGCTAGATATCATGTTGCCAGATGTTAGTGTCGCAAGTAGAAGCAAAAAATAGGTCTAGCTACATAATCGTTACATTGGCAATCCTGTATCACTGTTCTCCCGTCAGCAGCATATGAAAAAAAATGGTGCCACGTTTACTTGCAGCCGAAAAATTTTAATGAATAATAATAATACTCCTGATTTAAAGTGATGCTAGTCACTCAGTACAGTAATGTTCTTTCACTGAATGAGCTGTGGGTGTTAGGATAATGCTGGTAGCAACATCCTACAAACCAAATATTACACAACTGGCAAAAACACACTAGCCTGTCCTCCCTCCCTCTCTTCCTTCTCCCTTGCAAGCCATAAAATTTGAATTTAATCCTTAGTTACAGTCGATTTGTGCAAAAGAATTGCATGAATGCATGACTTGATGTTAAAGAATCAATAGACTACGTACAGTTTCTTCTTAAAACTCGTGTGTACTGATAGGATATGGGATTTTCATGTACAGTGCAGTGGAAGCTAATAATACTCGTCTCCCGTCGCCCTGCCAAGCTCTCACCCAATGGCACATGCAAGAGACGAAGCTTTTTCACAAAACAGCCGAATGCTGGGTACTGATCTGGGGTCGCAGAGAGCATATGTTTATAGAACAAAATATACTCAAAATTACATGATAGATCATTGGTGCAAGTTTTTGTCATACGTCGCGTTACACCCTGTATATATATATATATATATATATATATATATATATATATATATATATATATATATATATATATATATATATATATATATCAGTCGTTTGTGTCCACTGCAGGACTGGCCTATCCCGACCGAAGTGGGGACAATGCAGCCAATGTATCTCTACCAAGTGGCTTAGGCTGTCTGGTAGAGATTGTATGTAGGGCGAGAAGTACTTGTAAATGTAATTGTAGTGTTGGAGTGGCTTTGGATGTGTGTGTGTAGTCTGTGAACCAAGTGTAATCGACCCGCGCAAGCCGACCGGGTGCAAGCATACTTGTACTTTACAGTATGCGACACTGGTTCAACCAGAACACCCTTGGTGTCCGTCAAAGCAGTACATGGCCTGAAGAACGCTTCCAAAGTTTTTTACTCTGGCGAGGAGCGAACCCTCGTTCTTTTATGTACGAAATCACACACTTTACCACTCTACTACTGTATATATATATATATATATATATAACGAATGAGATCTACGATGAAAAAAGGAAACAGCCTATCTCTTAATCACGTGTTTTTGATTCATTTGCATATACTGTATATTGTATATATGGTTGAGTTGAACGGGAGAATAACAACACTGTTAAGGGAGTCAGGTGAGGCAGAAGGGAAAGCTAATACAACCAAAGCCCACAAGTATTAAAAAAGGAAGCTTGACCTCATGAAAAGAAGGAAAATGAAAGTAAAAGCAAAGAGACATGGAACAGAATGAGCACAATTAAATCAACTTATCAACCTGAAACAGCAAGAAGAAAAACGAAAGAGACACATAAATCCGATCAAAGAAGGCATCAAAAATGGAAAAAAGCTGAAATTGGTCCGAAGCAAAATGGCACTAGGAAGGCATCATGATTATCACTGAAACCAAAAATTGTGACGTCAAGTGCAGAAACAAGGATTGTGAAGGGAGTTGGAGAATTTTACAAAACAACTGCATGCATCAAAGATAATTGTACCGTCATTTGCCTACTCAGCTGACAGAAGTGAAATACCGGATCACCACCAAATGAAGTAAACTCACCTCTTATAAGTACGAAAAGAGAAAAGCCCCAGAAGAAGATGGAATAGCAACAGATTTACTGTCAGATGCAGGAGTAGAAATTGAAAACTTACTGGTCCGCATATTTACGCAATGTATAAAGAAGAAGAATTTTCCTCAAATACTGTGCAGTTCAATAGTTATTTTGCCAAACAAGAAAAGCGACTCGAAAGTCCTAGTAACTATCGGTCTATAAGCTTATTTTCCTTTATTTACAAACTCTTTACCAAAGTCCTTACAAACAGAATAAAAACAACTTGGAAGAAAACCAAACTCGTGAACAGGCAGGATTCCGAAGCGAGTATTCGACTACTGATCATCTACGCACAATGAACCAGCTAATTAAGAAAACTACAGAATATGATCAACAACTGTGTTAGGTTTCGTCGATTATGAAAAATCATTTTGAACACAGAAATAAATTCATTGTGGGAAGAAAGAGTAAATGATAACACTGTAAAACTGCTTGAAACAATATACTAAGAGAAACTGCAACAGTTTAGTTAAATAGAGACTCAGAATAAAATAATAGAGAAAAAGGCATACTTTAGGGTGATTCAGTTTCATGAAAATAATTTACAGCATGCCCTGAAAGCATTTTCAGAAAGCTAGATTTGGAGAACAAAGGAGTAATCATAGATGGAGAAAACCTAAATCAGTTAAGTTTTGCACATGGCACTGTCCTAATTTCGGAAACAGCAGAGGCATTGCAAAGACGTATTTCATGACCTAAACTGAGAAAGCCTCAAAATAGGGCTGAAGATGAACTGGGATAAAACTAACATGATGTTAGATCAATTACACCAAAAAATGTCATTAGAATCAAAGAAGAAACTCTTCAAGAAGATGACTACAGTTACTTGGGGCAAATAAGAAAACTAACAAAAGACCACGAAAACGAAATAACAAGACACATTACAACTGGATAGCAAGTTTCTGGTAAACATAAAGACATCATGAAAAGCTGCTTACCTGTACAGTATGTATAAAACGAAAAGTATATAAGATATACAGAATCACAACTATGATGTAAGGATGTAAGATTTGGAAACTAACAACATCAGTGGAAAACAAACTAATTCGTTCCCAAATAGCAATGGAAAAGTCATTTTGGGAATATGTCAGAGAGAGAGAAAGAAGTCAGTTTGGATGAGAGAACAGACTAAAGTCAAGGACATTATCACGGAGTGCAGTAGCATTCCGTAAGTAGGAACAACACAGGTTCAGGGTGGCGTCCTCTCTTACAGGGTACAGGAGCATTCGCAGGAAAGCTTTCGCAAAGCTTAGTTCTAAGCTTATGAACTAAAAGGCCTTCGCTATTCAAGTGCAAAACTACTCGCAAAGTCTTGCTAACCTTCGTAGGAGTCGCAAAATCGAACAGCAAAAATATCGATTTTGTTCTTTCTTTCTCACTAAGAGTTCTTTTTTCTTCATTAGTCATAACTTCAAAACAAAAAGGCGTATGTGAGCGTACTATACACCAAAATGCTGCTTATCAAGTGTAGATGTTTCTTTTCATGTTTAGAAAAGCATTCAGGAGACGATTCGCGAGTTACGGCCTGAAAACCGCATTGCGGTCAATTGTAAGTATGCCATTTTGCTCAATATTGGTTAGCTACAGGTTGCCTACAGTTAAGAAATGTGCCAAAACACTTCTTTTCGCGAGAAGGCACCCCTCATTATAGTCTTTCAGTATGCTATGCATGTAACAACCAAAATCTAACACGTGTTTTGTGCATAATTAAACTTTCACAAAAGATTCTGAACTAGAAAACACAAGTTTTCTCCTAAACCGATTGTTATGAAGTAGGAATGGCAAAAGTGCACAGATAAGAGATGAAGAAAGCACAGAACCAAGAGAGCGTTCAGGATGGGAGGAGATTTAGAGACTTATACCCATTACTACCTTCCACCAGCTACTCATCTGTAGCTAAATTTATCGCAGCCATCGCCGAGCGCTTCCAAAAATGTGTTAGCTTGTAGGGATTTTAAGAGGAGAGAATGTTCAAGCTGGTCTTGTCTTGGATGGCAGGAGAAAGATAAAGATGAGTATAGGGTCCTGACGTCGCCTGGTCAAGCCAAGCTGTTGTACTGTACCTACGACAGCATGTAGAAACAAATTACGTATGCTGTCATAACCTATTAATACATGGTATTCTTGAATTCAGGCTCATCAGTGAATTTCATAACACAAGAGGAATTAGAAAGGATTTTTAGATATAAGAAGAGTGTAACCTTCATGGCAGAACCTAACATAGACTATGCTGAAGATGGTAAACAAAAAAACTGTAAAGGGAATGATACAGTTAGACAGTTTTACAGAGACTACGAGAACAATCATCACTAATTTCTATATAGTAGAGAACTTAACAATAAGAGCTAACATGTTATTGAGTTTGAGAAACATGAGGAAAGAGAAGATCGTATTACTCCTACACATGGAAGGGATAAAATATGACAACGAATTCACAGAGGAAATTTCGTTAGAAATGTTACCCAAAAGTTCTAGAAAATTGATGGGAGTTGGAACGATCAAACGCCTTCACAGAACGATTCAGTCTGACGCGAGTACACATGCACTCATACCTACCCTCCCATCCCTATCATCCCCTTTACCCAGAGACCGAGGTGACAGTAAACTTCCAACATTAATTCCCGCACATCTCACCAATGATGTAGGTATTCTACCTAAATCATATATGAAAGTCACCATAAGGAGTAAATTGAAGAATGGAACGGTTATTGTCTTAGAAGATTCATGTAAAGTGAAAGGACTCTCGGTGGAAAACGCCTTATGTCAAGCGAATGACGATGGGGAAGCTCATGTGTTCCTAATTAATCAGATGAATGGAGAAGTGCAGATCAAAAGAGGGACTTGTATATGCAATTTGGAAACTTGTCCTGCTCCTATACGTGAAGTAACAATGTGCGGAACATCAAGTAAGATAAAATCGACGGACAGAGAGTGCATAAAGGAGAATTTGATTCACCCTGGAAAAATTGATGTGGAAAATGATCTAGTGGATTTATTACAAAATCAGTGACGGAGAGTCGCATTACCTGGAGAAAAATTAGGTTATACAAACCTAATTAAACTCAAGATTTACGTACACCAGGACACACAACCAATATATGTACCAGATTAAAGAGTAGCACACTCACAATGTACCCTTGCAAATCAATAAATTGATGAAATGTTAAAAATGAGCCTTAGTGAGCCATCAGTCTCCCCGTGGAATGCCCCATTATTTTTCGTGCCCAAACAAAACCGTGAAATGCGTGCGGCAGTCTATCTGTCTATCTATTGCCAGACGCCACAATCCCGTAAGGGGTGGCCATTTGACTTTGAGTTATTTGTTTTACGGGGAGGGGAACTAAGCCTCCACCAACCCATTTGTTGACAGGTAGGGAGCACGTATGGTTTGGAATAAAATCAACATTCAATCCCAGATCGGTTTCCTATGCCATTGTTAAGTGACGTCTTGCAAAATATTTGACCAGAAAATACTGTATTTTCCACAATCGATTTGTTTTATGGGTATTGTCAGATTGCGCTTGATGATGAGTCGCTCAAGTACACTGCTATCTCTACAAATACTGTACAGGACATTATCGGTATAAATCAATGCCGATGGCGTTAAGGAATGTAGTAATGGGTATAGGTCTCCAAATCTTCTCCCATCCTGAATGCTCTCTTGTTTCTGTGCTTTTTTCATCTCATCTGTGCACTTTTGTTATCCCTACTTCTTAACAATCATTTTATATATATTTTTTCTAATACAAGTTATATAAGAATAGAAATGAAGGTGGGCAGACCATGTAGCAGAAATAGGGGATAACCGATGGAACAACAGGCTGACTGACTGGGCTCGAAGAAATTGCAAGAATTTCGGAAAATATGCCAGATAGATGGCGAGATGAGACAGAGAAGTTTGCAGGCAAATCCTAGCGGAGACTGGCTCAGCCAAGGAATTCATGGGGAAGGCTGGGGGAAGCTTTTCTTCATTAAAGGACTTGCAAAGGCCGATGATGACGATGATGATTTGTTTTCAGATATTGTAAACAACTGATGGCAGTTTGCCTTGCTGTATTTGTTGAAGACCGACCGAAACATCATGCTGTTGACCACAGAATTAAGAAGAAACTGTTCGAATTCGATCTCCAGACGAAATCGAATATGAAAGTTCAACGGGCATATTGTCGTCATTTTGGAGTTAGAAAGACACCCGATAGACGGATTCCGAAAGTTTGTGAAGAAATTGGAAACGAGAGAATTGTCCATAATGTAAACAAAGAGAGGTCTAGCCAACCCAAAGCGGTTAGATCAGCAGAAAGCATTGATGCAGTCCTTCAACCTGCAACACAAACTCCAATGATGTCCTGCTGATAGGAATCGCAGGAATGGGTTTGAGTAAGAAAAGCATATGCCGTAATCTGAGACTGGACCTTGAATTATTCCCATACCACATTCAAACTAAGCGGAAGTTACCGGCAGAGGACAAAATAACTCCAGTAGTAATGTGTAACTGGTTCAATACTAAGATGGAAGAAGACGAACAATGGGACTAACGATGTTTTGTTCATCGATGAGGCCCACTTCCATCTGGATGTAAAGGTAATTCAAAGAATTGTGTTTTCTGGGGAACTCAGCACCTGATGAGGGTTTATAACGGCCTTTGCACAGTTCAAAAGTTACACCTTGGTGTGCAATGAACTCCAGAGCAATCATAGACCTTTGCTGGTTTGAAGCGGGTGATGGACAGACAGTAACAGTGAACTAGGAGAATTATCGTTTCATAATCCAAAAGTTTTATGTGTCTGTCATTAATTGCCAAGGAATCGTTATCAAACGCCAATGCAGGATGGAGCAAGGACTCGCACTACAAATTTAACACTTGAACTGCTGGTACAGAAACTTGGTGATATGGCAATCCCATATACGGAAAATCCTTGGGCGCCTCACTCTCTTAACCACAATCCACTTGATTATTTTCTTTGGAGGTATGCTAAGGACAGTGTTTATGGTGGTAATCTAAGGGCACTTCAAGACCTGAAGAAATCCGTCACTAATTTCATCAAAGCCATCCCGTTGGATATGTGCAGGCATGTGATAGTAAACTTTGGAGCAAGATTACATGAATGCCTGTGCCGGAATGGTGCTTATATTGAGCACCACCTGTAAAATTCATGCTTGTTGTACGTGAGGTGTAAATATGTGACAAAACTCCCGGATCTTTGTACCAAGACGGCATGCCACTGAAGCAAATATGAGGGACAAAAAATTCTATAATATATTTGTTTTTGTAGTCCTTTTTCTAGAACTCTCTCCCTCTCCTCTCTCTCTCTCTCTGTGTATATAAAGTATATATATATATATATATATATATATATATATATATATATATATATATATATATATATATATATATATATACAGTACAGAGGAAGCAAACAGTCTTATGGGCTACTGCTTCAAAGTAAAAACAGTAGTTCAGGAAACTAATTGCTATCTCTGTTATATATCTTCATTGTTATCCATAATAATAATAATAATAGAATGTCAGCTTTTAGATTACAGTACAAGGACAAAAAGCATTTTTCTTGTCTTTTGTTTTTATTATTATCCAAAGTGTTATCCAGAAGTTCACAGAGATTTCCAGATCAGAGGACCTAAATCAATCCACAGTCTATCGAACATTTCAAAAATGTACAGAGCGTGCAGTAATGAAAAGTTTGTCTATCTATCTGTCTATATACCTAGGCTACTTCCCCGCAGTGGGGTAAACGAGACAGGACGACGCACTTAACAAATTACTCACACACACACACACACACACACACACACACACACACACACACACACACACACACACACACACACACACACACACACACACACACACACACACACACACACACACACACACACACACACACACACACACACACACACACACACACACACACACACACACACACACACACACACACACATTTACTTATATCTTCTCACATACAGACTTTTTCATGTTAAGATATCACTGCACAGTATTTCAGGTGCACGTCAACAAAAACTGACATTTAAAAAAAAAAAATCCTAGATGAGAATACGATACCTCCATATGACCAACTCGGTGCATTCTTGATCACCATTTGTACCCGGACTTACGAAGCCTATTTTTGCCTACCATTATTAATATGCCACTTTTCTCCTTCCTCAGGTGTGAGGTGACGCGTAGGCGGGTAGCAGAGAAACAGCAGGAAACCCGACCTCACTCAGCACCATTGCGGAGGCTGGTACCTGTGTGGGGTTGGTGGCGGTGTATTGCCAGCATATTCTGCCTGCAGCCGAGAAACCCCGTAGGCGATTCCTTGGCTGTTAACAAGAACTTTGGTCAAGGTGTTCTCGTACCCTTTCTGTTCGTACCTACTGACCTTAACTGAAAATTATACCACTGTATATTGTAGTATGGTGATAGACTGATATAGCAAAAACTCCCTACGTTAGTGACACTCATTTAGTCGACAGGCATTATTCTTAAGCCTTGTGATTACTTAAAACCTGTGGCCAGACAGTGATCTTCATACTTCCTCCTTCGACCACAACAGAAATCTTTTACTAGTGTTTACCGTCTACCAGCAGACAATAATGGATTAGCATTCCAACAACTGAGGCTTAAAACTAGCTGTCTACTCCCTTTCCAAAATGTAAAAACTTGAACCACAATATTCTTGTTGGCATTAAACAGTTTTATTTAGCCTGACTTAATTCTGGAGGTGTGAAGAGTTAAAGATCATGAATATTACCCTCTGAAATGAGTGGCTTCTTTTGGTGTGAATTACATGTTCGCGAGAACAGCTTATGATAATACTGCTTCACAGACTGCACGCCTGGATTAGAAATTCATTGCTCACTGTTTCGTTATTGATCATGTTGAAATGAATCAGTATTTATTATACAGTCTCAACTTTTAAATACAGAAAGAAAAAAAACATACATTTGAATTTCCTCTCCCTGTATACTCTTTCCGTACTTGGCGTTTTTGTGAACAAAGTCAGTCTAAAGTTATTTCAAGCCAATTCATTATAAGGTTATGAACATCTAATTAGCAAGTATACTGTGCCAGAAAAAAAAAAAAAAAGAGAGAAATATTCAAGAAAATCATTGTTGTGTATTTGTAAAGCAAGATTCTTGTACACTGTCAATTAGTGAACTCCAAAGGAGCTTTCTCTTGTCATTTCAATCGCTGAGAAACAAAACTGACTTCAAAACCTAGACTGTGTATCCCCCGACATCTGTTCTCATTCAGTGAACACATTACTAAATGTTGGATTGGTTAATATCAAATGATATTAGTGGGCTGACGAAAAATGTGTCTAATAATGGCAACAAACTGTTGGTTAAGATGCCATTCCAAGAAATTGATTTAGACTAAGCAGGCAGTGTTGTTATGTCTTAAAGAACAATTCTGATTGTTATATAATCCAGGTTATATTGAGCTAAGAAGCTGTGAAACGGTAAAGGGAAAAATATCCATTCTGCTGTCATCAAATTCTATGCACAGAGGACGGAGGCTTGGCTATCGTGGTTTAGAAAATTTATGAATAATTGCCGCTCCAGTTGCTCTTCTTTTATCATATGATCAAAAAACATACAGTCACCACCTGGCGATTAGCTTAGATCATCATAGAAAATAGTTGTAGTAAGTGCATATCGAAATACTGGACACAGATATATTCTTCGCGTTGACTAAATGTACTCACTCAGCTTCAGACGCTATCAAGGGTGATATAGCAGCCTCCATGCCCTAAACACGCATAATCACATAATCAGCAAGTTACAAACAAAATGAAAAATACGAAGTAGAACGACATGGCATTTTCACAAAAGTTTTGATTTATAGATAAGTGTAGCCATATAAACTGTGGTGCATGGATAGATGTAACCATATAAACTATAGCTAGTGTGTAAGCGTTACTGATAACGTATAAAGTGATTAGTGAACAAGTGTTACCAAATCGATTTTGGTTATTGGACAAGTGTAGCTATAAAAACTGTGGTTCGCAATGACGTGCAGCTATATAAACTGTGGTTCATGTTGAAGTATACCTGCCATATAAACTGTGTATGGTGGACAAAGGTAGCCATATAAACTGCGGTTGGTGGATAGTGTAGCTGTACAAATTGTGGTTACGTGTTACCATATAAACTGTCGTTGGTAAAGCCTCGTGGCTGTGTACAAGCGTCACCTTCAGCAACCATGGCCATCAACGTGGTAATACCGCTGCTCATCCCCCTAGAAGAAGACCTACACAATGGTAAGTACTTCCTCCCTCATCTTCAGCGAATGGTTGAAATTTGTGTTGGTTTGTGGATGAGTTAATATGCAATTACAGGATACTTACACAGTATGAATTGCATAAGAAGATGACAAAGGTTTCCCCAAATACCAAGAGGGAGAAGAAAACGAATCCCAAAAGAAGGTAAAATAATATCATACCCATAAGAATAATAAGAAAACGGTGAAAACTATAATGTAGCGAAATATTCCTTTTGAGGGTAAATTTTAAGACTGTCTATGAAATAGGGTGAGACTTGTAAACTGTAATCGAATGGTTGGGAACGGTTACCTTCATTGGGAAAAGACAGGGAAAGCAACGTACAAGGAAGAAAGGTTGAAATTGACAGATAAAGAGTATAGCTATTCTTCCCCCATCTTGAATTTGCAACTTTTGTTTTTCAGCCAGTTTCACATAGTTCAGTGACAATAAGAAAAACACTACGGTTCTAGTTCATTCTCCATGACAGCTTTATTCGTGACTAGTGCCATATTGCATTATTCATTTTTTTTTTTTCCATAGCCCAGCACATGAAATGGAGAAATGGTAATTTTACGTCAAATTAAAGTGGACAGAGAAAACAGTAGGTAGGGTGATAGCGCAGAATCTCATATCTGAGGAAAGAAGGAGGGAGACCATTAGATCCATAACCTATATAATTATGAAGGGCAAATAGATCAGAAATTATCTTTTGAAGAAATTTTAATATCAAGCATAAGTAAGAGTAGGAATGATGCCAAGTGTGGGCGAGATAGACGCATAAGTGTGTGTGTGTGTGTGTGTGTGTGTGTGTGTGTGTGTGTGTGTGTGTGTGTGTGTGTGTGTGTGTGTGATAAAGCCAAGAATTTCTAAGGCTTGAATACTGAGTGAATGAATGAATACAGGTGTGCCTCATGTCACTGAAACCAATGATGGTAATTACGATTATCTGGATATCTGTTCTTGTTTCTGTATCTATTCCACCTCGTGTATTAATGGGAAACTGGAACGGGAAAAGTATGGGACGGAAGAGGATGTCAGAGAGGGAAATAGATCGAAAAACTGCGCCGCAGCCATCTAGACCAGAGATGGAAATAATTATCTTCACTGTTGTATCATCTTTATTAAAGGGATATAGAACAAGAACGCCATCTAACTGTTATGCGTTTGATTTCTTCACAGGCTAAACAGCCCGTTTTCTTAGGCTTATCAGTTTTCTTACCTACCGTACATCTTCAACTGCACAGAATGAATGCCTCGGCACTAATAATTACCGTACTCATTGTATATATGCCAGGAGAGTCTCGTTCAGGACTAATACTACCATGAGCAAAAGCTCGTCGACTAAACTCTGCGGGCAGTGGCAACATGAGTTATTTTTATGTGCAATTATTATGAAGGACACTGCAAAAAATTATAAGAAAGACTGATTTTCGCCCTCGATCAGCAAGGAATGAATAATACGGATGGCAGGGCACATTACTGGCGGATAATTGTCGGCAAATTGTAGTTAATGTTTTTACACTGATATTAACGGATGTGGGGATTTGATATGTCGATGGGTCTTCTAGAAGATCAGTGAAGTCTGATTTTAACGAAACTGTATTCATAAAACTGTTCGTTGCCTTAGACTTTGATCGAACACGCATAAATTAGGCTACAAGCGACTTCCCTAACCACTTTGTCACCATCTCCCAACTAAAAAAAAAAAAAAAAAAAAAAAATGATAGGCCATGCAAGAGACACACAGTAGCTGCAGCCATCCAAGTTGTAGTGTCAGGGAAAAGAATAAACATTACCTGGTTAAGTACTTAAATGATACCCTTCTGGTCCACAAGCACTCCCAGCACAGGTAATTGTCCATTGTTCCTTAACTGCATATTTTTGGCTTTTCTGAAACTACACATGTACGCAATAAACTAGATGCACACCACAGGATCCTCAGACACACTCTGACTCGCCACATCCGCACACCAGACACCACAAACATTCTCCAGCCTTCGCACAAACTCCATAATGCCTGTACCCCATTCTTCAAAAAAGTACAGGGACCTAGTACGTAAGTGTGCGAGTGAGTGATAAGAGTTAGGGACATGTTGGGCTGGACAGTCCCTGTGGGTGCAGTAAAAAAAGAAGTGCCAAAGCTTTCTATGACATTTTTCTAGGATGTAAGAAGAACGTGAATGCTTCTCTCGCTGACAAGTATTTTTTGTCTATGACTCGAGCATAAATAATTTACACTTGCTTCAAGGTAAGTTTACATCGGTGGCTTGTGGGCAGCAACCGTGATTAACTAATGTTTTTTGGTATTAATCAGAGGGATGATGAATAGAATGAATGCTTCAAGGATTGGGTAATCGCTTTAAAATGCTTGGCATTCAGATGGCTCACGTATTCCAGAGGAAGTCATAGAATTCCTGCAAGAGGGCTTCCTAGTTCACACCATCCATCCTAATGCAACAATAACGCTTTATAAAATGCGGAGGCCATACAAAATTAACGACACAAATCACTAGAAGAAATCTGGTCGAATATTGGCAGAGTAAAGAGAAGTTTTAGTTCGTACAATTTATCAAGCGTACAGAAAATTTTCTCCATGACAAACTGACATACGTGTAAAGTGTTGTACAAACGTTTGTAAATTATAAACTATATAATGTAAGCTATCCACTAGGGACTCAAAGAATAGACAGGAAAACCAAAGGTGAAGGTTAGACATTACTGTCTCCCACAGTGGATATTCCTGAGAAAGGAGAAATGTAAAAAATGCATTTCATGTTTAAATGTCAGAAGGCCACAGAGTTAGTAAACAGCAGAGAGATTTTTAATCAGAGGTTAGCGAAATAAACGTATCCAGTGAACAGAGATTTCAGAGGAGTCAAGGTCAAGAGCAATAAACTACGTAAGGCCATTCACAGATACACAAGACATCCACCTTTGACTTGTAGGAAAAGTAGGAGGACATAGAAAACGTGCTATATATTACAATGGTTAGACAGAAGAGGTTTTGTGAGGGAGAAAGCGAAGCTTTGAGAACGAGAGATGGGGCTTCCTCGGAATGAAATAGGGCAAGATGCCGAGAATGCTACTGTAATTAATAGCGAGTCAGGCTACAGTCCAGGCCATCCTGTGTGGTCGTCCCGAGGAATGTTGCCAGAGCCACGGCTATTTATGACCTCATCCCTCAGGACTCGGTTACGTAGTTTTGGGACGCCGTTCGTAATTATTTTTTTTACCAAAATTTATAGTACGCTGGGTGATATGGATATAGATTTAAAGCAGAAATATTTAGGAAAACGTTTAAGAAACGAATATTTAATCTCCTTCTCTGATGAACGTAAACTCATTACTGAAACGCTTGGCTCTAACTCCACTTCATGTATTGTATACTACTTCAATTTATGCCTCGCTGCCCTGATTGCTTTATGTCTGATATGAATGATACACTTATTATGAGACAGAAATACACTTATTATGAAATAAAGATAGATTTATTGTTTCCATTACCCTAACTGCTAATAATGCGCCTAGTCTTGTCTGAGCGGTCCATTATTATAAAGAGATGTCCTTCCGTTTTGAATCCCCTACCAAGGCACTACGTTATTCTGTCTAACAGCTTGTAACCATTCAGTTCGTTTAGTATTTGCTGTCGTTCATTACGTCACGGCGGCAGATGGTCATGAAAAATGTCTAATTTTCGAACAGTTATAGGCATTAATATTGTAATAAAATAATATGTAATCGTTAAAGGCACTGATATAATAATACCAGATATAATCATAGCAGTAATACTAGCGCAATATGTAATGTCGGGTGCATCAGGAATAGAATCATAAAACATCCTTTAGCCCTAGACAACCAAAAATGTATGATGGATGTCAACATACGATGTTGTCAAACACATTTGCGGAAGCCAGTTAGCCCATGTGACGGAAGCGTGCCAGACTCTACACACACACACACACACACACACACACACACACACACACACACACACACACACACACACACACGTCATCCCACCGGAAGCCAGGCCGTAATATATGCCTAGTATCAGGTGTACAGAGCCAGAAGGAAATTGGGAGGCATTAGAGAAGGAGATGGAGTAGAGAAGAAGTAGGAGATTGGGGAGAGTAGGATTAGCTGTCACTCTGACAATCCTGGTCACGTCACTCTGTCCTTGAACAATATAACTGTGTCACAATAAAACTTTGTAATACCAGAGTGTCTCTACCTCACCTCCACTTACGATACAAGAGAGACAGAGGGAGCAGTGAGACAGGAAGACCTATAAATATACAATATCCACGCTGTCCAACGCCTCACGATTTTACATTGTCAGCAGCAGTAATCTAAGATCCTCTACGATATCCGACATTGGTGGCAATGATTCTCCACATCATTCGCACTGGTGGCACCTACCTACCTACCTACCTACCTACCTACCACCCTCACTGCCTATCGACACATTTGTTATATGATCTTTATCATCTCTGAAGCCTCTACCTCCACCATCAAATGACAGATCGCTGGTTTTATCAGGACACCTCCAGTGCTAATCTTTATGCATTTCAGTCAAACTTTTGCTCGTGGTGCTTTTATAATTTAGTAAAACTTTTGCATCTTCATGACGCGTATTTATTGCATTTAACTGAGTATAAAATAAATTGTCAATTTCCAAATTTCTCCCTTTCATTTTCAGAAAGACTAAGAAAAAAAAAAATGGATTCCCATCATGAAGTGTATTAAAACTGACAAGAAAGGACGTAAGGAAAAAACTATATATAGAGCAATAATGAAACTTTATTCTGGTAACCTTATTAAATGCTTCATTTTATTTACTTATAATTAATTCTTAGATTTACATGGTCCTGTAATTTATATGCGTAGCTGTAGCATGAAACGTTGGTCACTTATTGACTCCTCCCAGATCTTAATACCTTCCATAAAACACCCTATGACCATTTAATGTTCAAGAAAAGAGTGCTAAGTTTATTGGCCAAAGTTTACGAATCATTCTGGTAGTACCTCAGGATAGGCAGTGTCGTCCTGAACATCACTAATATAGAGATGATTAAGCAGCGGTCAGTCTAAATGTCACTCCCCAGCCAGTCTTCTGTTTGGCAGAGAAAAAAATATTCGAGTCACTTGCCAGAAAATAACACTACTGGACACTGAGAACTTCATAAATTGGTCAGTGACAGACATAAATAATTTAGAAAAAGAATAACGCCTGCTTGATTTCTTTGCGAGAGTATCATATATGTTATTTTCACATTCATGAACAGCGGAAAAAGCAAATATTGTATTTTCAGTGTCATGAAGACATTCTGATGAAGCACCTCACATGGAAGTGACTCATCAGTCTTACATCGTTACAGTGGATGTCAGTCATAACTGGAACAATATGAATTTGTTCTCTGATTCCATTGGTATTTCTTGTGTCATAAATGTAGATGTGGAGAATTTCATATTCTTGAAACAGAATACGGATCTTAGTGCAAGTGTATCAGTGAGTAGATAAAATGGTTGGTCTAAACAGAATTAGTTTTTTTGGAATGATTCATTAACAAAGAAAAAAAAACGCTCCTAAAGTCTATAGGCATGGGACTGAATGTCACAAAAAATCTACAATTAAAAAACCTTCTTCATTACTAAAGAGAGACCAAAATGCACGAAAATCCTGTCCTAGGATAACCAAAAGGATCTTTCACTTACACAGGACGAGCTTGGAAATGACGTTCAATTTTGGACCAAGATTATGAACAAGGATTTTACAAAATTCGAATCCAGTTCAGAGAGGGGCAACCAAGTTAATTCTCTTTTGGGGAAACTTGCATGGAAGGAAAAGTTACTAAAGCATACTTTGTTATATCTATAAGTGAGAAGACTTACAGGTACTGTCAATTAATCTAATAATCTTTTTAATCTGACGACATGTTTACCACCTATTCTTGCTACATTCAGACGATGTTATTTACTTTAGAAGCCCCTTTAACATTTGACCGAATAAATGAAGGATATATGTAGCCCTGAGGTTTGAAAATTTTTCCCCTAAGCTGAATAATATCGTATGGATATAGAAAACAAAGTCAACGCACTGAAGGATTTAAAAGCCTCTGAGGGCTATATAGTCCTCGGAAGATCTTAAATGTAGAAAAAAAAAGAAAAAAAAAAAGGATTTTCAAGAACAAACTTACCATCTACACTTTTTTCATAACTTATATTTTATTAAAAAAAAAAAAAAAAAAAAGGCTTGGAATGTTTATGCTGTCACTTTCTTGTCGCTCCTGCAAAAGCAATCCATAATTTGTGATACTTTTCCTATCTTAACATTCGCTTGTCCAAAGAATAGGAGACACGGAAAGATTCTGCATTCTGCTTGTCCTTGCAAAAACAAATTATGGCTAAGACAAGGAGTTGAGCATAAGTATATGAATCGTGCCTCCGTTCCTGGTTTTAAAAAGGTATAGAGTTTGTCATACACTGTGATTCCTTAGGTGGATACAAGTGTAAACAAGTATCTTACATTTCATTTTCTGCTGGGAGCTCTTCGATCCTAAACTGTATTACTTTCTCATTAAGAGCAATTTCAACTTGTGGGGAAAATTATCTAGAATATTTAATACACTGCACTGTGTAATCAGGATACTGAATTCCCTCCTTCAACTAACTTAATGTGCTCTACTCTGCTCAGGTAGACATGGGTCTGTGAGACCACCCCCCATCCCATTGTCTAGTTCACTAACTTCTAAATGCCCGGGAGCCCTGTTCTTCTCAGTAGCTTCCTAACTTTGTGTCTCCATGCAAGGGGTGAGGGAGTTACTTCAAGCTGTCTCTCCGTTTCCCCAGTATAAGGGTGGTTTTATATGTTACGGGTCTGTGAGACCCATGTCTACCTGAGGTGTGGGGGGGTTTTGTTCTCCCTGATTGCAGATAAAATTGCAGTCTGCCATCCCCTCTTCACACCATGAAGCACCATCACATACCATGCTATGACACCACTCAAGCAACCATTAATTTTTTTTTTTTTTTTTTATAGGTCAAAATTTATTTACTGTTTTTCTACATTTTTTCAAAAATATGTTACAAATATAAAAAGACAAGAACAGTTCATTTTTCTTACATGTTTGTGTTGCGGAAGCATTAAATATGTTACTCTGTTTTCAGTATTGGAATAAACGAAACATAAACATTTTCCCCAAATTTTTATATTTTGGGGTCTGAGAGACCCACGTCTACCTGATATGCAAGGCAGACCGGCCTCTACCTGAGGAGGGTTAAGTGGTTACGTCGTGGTTGAAATATTTGAGCATGAATTATTTAAAGACTCCTGCACTAGCCTACTCCTTGGCACTGAATACATAAACATGATACTATAACGAGCACCCAGAGAGTGCAACACCCTCTCCGTTTGATCTAAGAGTGAAACTTATGATTGTTCTGACCTTGGCATTCAAGTGATTGTTCTCAAAATCTATTGTTTCATTCCTGACTAACCTTCAGCCTTTCCACCGACTGTGGTTTATATCGGACCAAAACTCCTTGAGCTGACTTCCCTTATGATCTTGACCTTTGACATACTGTTCTCAAATTTGATTTTTTTTCATAACTGACTGACCCTCAGTCCTTCCACCAAACTTGGTCCAAGTAAAAAAAAAAAATGAGTTGTAGGGTCGAGTATCTGACCTTGCTGTGTGATTTTACTTTTGTTGGAAGGTTCTCAAAATGGAATCGCTCTATCCTTGCATTACACTGACCCTCCAACATAGGTCGGTCTAAGTCTTATAAAAACTAAGTTAATCTTTGTATTTGACCTTGACCTCTGACACTGTATTCAACAAATGCATAAAGTCCATGGCTGACCATCTGTCCATCCAACAGATTTGGTCCATATCATATCAAGAGTGTTTTAGTTCATGTTATCACACAAACAGCTATACTCGGACCCAGTTTTGACCTTGCCCTGTGTTGTGGCACTCTGGCTGTTTGTTTTTGTGAAAAAAGAAATTAAGTTGGAATGTGGTAATGGTAAAACCTATTCACCTCTGACTTCTTTTTATTGTAACCACTCAGCAAACTATTTGAAAACCACATTCCTGCGGGGCAATGCTGGGGTATTTTATGAGTTCCTTCCGCCGACCGGGCCAGAATGTGCGAACGGTGGGCAGGAATGTCTTAATATTGGGAGAATGGCCTTTACACGACGCGACGGCGGCAGCTGGAATATATGACTTTGCAGTTACATGCAGTTTGTAGGAAAAAAGGCTAAAGCATTCCATTATTTTATACTACCAGGAGATGTTAGCACACCAGTTCTTCTAACTATGAATACAGGAACATGTCAAGGCAGGAATAGAATACTAGAATAGTCCCAACTATGTGTGAATGGAGACAGCAGACTATCAAATGATCACCTTAATTTCAGTAATGTTTTCCAGTCAACGCCAAACGTTTTCATTTAGCTGCGAGCGCGTCATACCAACCTTTTAGTATTCACCCTCATAATTACCTTATATTGTAAGGGAAGCTTATACTCATCTTTAAATGTCTTCTGAACTTTTTCGATCTACGCTGAGTTCTCTCAGCAGACACCTTACATGCTGGAACCCTAAGAGTCTGGTCTGCTTTATAAACTCCAAAATTTATACAGGACGAGACTACTACGTTTCTGCACTCCGAATAAAGAACAACATCAAGGCCATCACAGTGTAAAACATGTTTAAGGCAGAATTTCATTAGGTTTCGAACATTGGTTTGAATTTTAAAGTAAATATATAAATAAAAGAATAAAGTTTTAAAAAATAACAATGAATTACCGTTTATCCAACAGTTTTTTTTGTTCTATCCTCTATGACTCGGGAGGGAGTAGAGCAAGGATTCCCTGCGTTCTTCATTTTCGTAATTCGATTTTTGTGTGTGTGTGTGTGTGTAGACAGCTACTGTATATACCTTTATGTGACTATGTGCATAGTTATTAGTGTGTAAATGAGTGTGAACACGCTTTTATTGTTGTCTTGCACTCAGTATAAAGTAAAATCAGCATGATTAAACAAATCCTAATACTTGGTTTCAGCTTAAGTTATGTGGTGGCGACCACCATCGACGAACTTGATGTACGGTAGTGTTGCCTGCTTCATGTTTAGGTGACTGTATACTCAGTGCATGTGTAATGTTTTCCTGCAACCCATGAAACCATTTTCAGTGCTGGGTACCAGCCATATAACTAAACAACGAGGTGTTGTGGAGCCTACACTGTTAACCGGCGGAAAGACGTATATGCGGTATCTGTCCAGGAACCAGAGCTCCAAACTCTTCCTCATGCCATGCTGTAGCGAGGCGTTGTCAACAAGGAAACATCGGTTCACTACACGGGTTGGCCCTGAAGGAGGTGACTGCTTGCCTGCGGTTAATGGGTCTGCTTGGCCAGACAAACCGGGCATCACTACTACTACTATTGCTGCTACTGCTGCTTCTGCTGTTAGCAATAATAATAATAATGATGATGATAATAATAATAATAATTATTATTATTATTATTATTATTATTATTATTATTATTATTATTACTGTATTATTATTATTATTATTATTATTATTATTATTATTATTATTATTACAGTACTATTATTATTATTATCATCATCATCATCATCGTCATCATCATCATCATCCGGACCTCCTTTCCTAGGGCAGGGTGAAGAGTAGCAATGTCCAGACAGCCCAAATTTGCCCACTCCAATGGGCCACTCTTCCATTCACTCATCATTCAAGCCCCCGGAATCAAGGCTCTATCTGATACGCCAAAAACATTCACCACGTTGTGTAGCTTCACATGAACGTGTCCCATAGAGTCAGTCCGAACGCTTTCACGTTAAAAAGGAGTGCCAAATCCCAGATCATGCGCTTTTCCTCACAATATTCATCCACTCAGCACGATCTCTTGTCAGTCCCCTAGCCTCACAGACTTCAAAACCTCCCTGCCTCACACACGCATCCACCATATCTCTCTACCTTCTCCTTGGCCTACCTCGTCTCCTCCCTCCTTCAAATTCTCTCAGATATTCCTTTTTCACCATTCTATTGTTATCCATTCTCTCGACATGACCATACTTACTCAGTACACTTTCTTCGATTCAAGCGTCCAAAGACTTCCTTAGACTTCCGCACTCGACTTCTTTCATGAATTACATAATTTTGTATCCTATCCACTCTCTATACTCCACATACATTCCTCAGCAGACCCATCTCCAGCTTTCACTCTTGCCACACCGTAGTAACACATCCATATGTTAAAATTGGCACTAACACTCTCCTTCAGGTAAGTCTCGTGCGCAACACTCAAGCAACTGTTTCTTATAAGAGGCCACCATTACACCAGCTACTTTTCTTCCTTGTGTCACTCTACTTTCCACTTCTATTGCACATTTTCCTCTCTTTTCTATCACTGTACCCAGGTATTTGAACTCTCCCACCAATTCCAGTCTCTCTTCTTTTACTGTAACATCGGACTGGGAGTCACCTTCTCCCTCAATAACCATTAATTTTACTCTTTTCTACATTTACTCTCAAGGCACGACGGTCACAGACATCAGCAAAACTCTTCACTAGTCTACCAAGTTCTTGGCCGGTATTTGCAGATAGTACTGCAACATCAGCATGCAACAAATTTGAGATATTCCATATATCACCATGCATTACCAACCCCGTCCCCATCTCCGTTAATCGTGGATTGGCTTCTCCCATCACCCCATCCATGTATATATTGAACAACCATTGAGACGTCATACAACCTTGTCGCACGCCCCCACCGATCGTGAACTATTCACTTAGATGCCCACTAACCCTTACACATGCTTTACTACCATTATAAAAACTCTGGACGGCACCTAGCAGCTTACCATCTACACTGTGCATGCGCAAAACCTACCACAGTCCTTCTCTATCTACTTTATCGTATGCTTTTTGCAGATCCATGAATGCCATAAACACCTTATAGTCCTCACAAGCCTTCTCCACAGTCCGTCTCACTGCAAATATTTGACCCACACATCCTCTGCCACTCCTAAAGCCACCCGTTACATCACTAACTAGGGCTTCTGATATCTTTCTTTCTCGATGATAATTCTTCCATATACCTTCCATACCACACTCAATAAACTTATGCCACGATAATTCTTGCACTCACTTCGCTCACCTTTATTTTTGTACATGGGAACAATCATAACCCTTTTCCACTCTGCTGGCACACTTTCACTCATCCATACCTTCTTACATATCTTCAACAAGCTCTTCATTCCGCATTCTCCAGTACAATTAATCATCTCTGTATACACGTCATCAACCCCAGCTGCATTTCCATTTTTCAGCCGCTTCACAGTACTCTTCACTTGTGCGAGTGTCACGTTCCTTCGTACGCATTCCTTCTCTGCACCCCCCCCCCCAAACCAATCATGCTTACAGTGGCTCTTTTCTCTCTATCCCCATTCATCAGGCTTTCAAAATATTTTTTTCCATCTGGTTCTTACTTCATCCCCATGGGTTGATAATCTACCACTTACATCGTTCAAACCTTCATATTTCTTTCTGCTTGCACTTCTACATTTCCACACTCCTTTCCAGAATAACTTCCTATTTTCAGAGCAGTTTTCATTAATTTTCTTCCTAGATCATCATTTACCTCCTTCTTGTTCCTTTTCACTAATCCCTTTATGTTCTTCTTGCTCTCAGTATATTCAGTTCTTATTTCAATTGAACTCTTGTCCTTCTTCCTCTTTTCCTCTACTGCTCTCTCATCCTCTTAATCCTGCCGTACCTTTCTTTGTTGTTACCCTTGCCACACCACACACCTCTATAGCATTTCTAACTAAGCAATCCCTTCATGCAGTCCACAGGCTGTCCAGATCCATTTCATTCCATTTCACTTATTCTAACTCCTCCCCTTCTTTGGTCCTGTATTCATCTGCGATTTCTTTGATCCTCAGCTCCTCGACTTTCTTTCTCTCTGACTGCTCCTCTCTCTCCTGGTGCACCTCACACCTCTCAGCTTGATCTTGCATAACACAGTCATATGATATAACAGACCTCCACATCGTGGATGGGGGCGCCAATCATCCACTCACTCATTGTAGGGATGCCTTATGGTCTCTACACTGATGACAAGCCAAACTGTTTCCTGTACACAGGAAACCATTTACTACGATGGGTGGTAACCATATAACCTGTTTTTAGCGCGGGTAAAGTGTCCCTCATATTCCCGTATCTACTGTAAAATTACTTAATCATGGCAGTTGTTTCGGAAATTATTATCATTATTATTATTATTATTATTATTATTATTATTAATTTTATTATTATGATTATTACTATAACAACAACAACAATAACAACAACAACAATAATAATAATAATATTAATAATAATAAAAATAATAATAACAATAACAATTATAATAATAATAAATGTAGTTAAGAAATTTTCCAAGTAATGTAAACAATAATTCTACATTAATTTGTAAATATTTGCATAATTATCCATTTATGGGCATCATTATAACACTGAACTGTGTTAGAACAGAACACCTGTGTTGTTTACTTGGTGTTCACAGTTTAACTAGATAGCTGATCAGGTTTTTACTTTTTTTTTCTCTCGGGTGTTTCAGTTCTTCGCTTACCACTGGTAAGGATAAATGCAGCACTACTTGTATTATACCCATGCACCACAGCTAGGTGACCCCTGATATCAGTTGACGACACGTTCTTTTTGCGAGTATTGCCTCCCACAAAGGGCTTAAGAATGAAACGTGAATGGCAGAAAACTTTAACCTCTATTTTGTTATTTTTTACACCATGTGATTAGCTGGAAAATAGACCCTGAAGCTATATGCATTGCTGACGCATTATATTCTGAGACGGTTAACATTTTCAGACTCAGATGACTCACTTCCTAGGTCTAATTGCCCAGAGTTAATAGGAATAAAAATACGTTACGTGTCCTGAATATAAGACACTTGGAAAATTTAGAAAAAAGACTAGGGCCGTTTCAACTTATATTCAAGAGGTACAGTCGCCAAACTTTCCACCTGGGCCACCTAGCCGCGAGAGGTGGGTAACGGGTGTTGGCAACAGTGTGTCTGTTTGTTCGTGTGTACATGTTCGACGAAAGTTCGGATCATCAACTCTCTTCGTCCGTAGTGAACCTCCGTCAGAGTCAGAGTTCATCCCATAGATGGCTGGGTACGGAGTTGGGTGGGGAGAAAAATGTCTCAGGAGTAAGGCGGATCTTGCATCGGCTCAGCCAGTTGCATGAGACTGGTCGCATGGAGAACTGTTGTGTGCCACAAGTCGCGCTGACCAAGGCCAAATAAATATGACTATATAAATTTTATAATAAGGTAATATATATAATATGATATAAATATATACTATAATATATAATACATCCATCCACCCATCCATCATCTAATCCTACGTTGCCCCATGAGGAGCGTAGGAGCCCGGGGCTAGGAAGGTTGGTCCTGACATTTAAGATGAGAGTGACCAGCCTCACTCATCCCTCAGTGGCATTACGTGAACAATAAACTCCAACCATCCCTTGGATATAAACCTTCACCGGCTCAATCCGATTGGAGCACCTTATTACCCACTAAACCACCAGGCGCCATAATTTGGTTATATGGTTACCACCCAGCGTAGTAAATGGTTTTCTGGTGTACAGGAAACCATTTGGCTTGTCACTCAGCGTAGAGTCACCCACAGGCAGAAGGAAGAGGAAAGAATGAAGGAAAGAAAGACACAAAAGGGAGTGTAAAGTCACCCGCAGGCAGAAGAAAGAGGAAAGAATGAAGGAAAGAAAGACAGAAGAGGGAGTGTAAAGTCACCCGCAGGCAGAAGAAAGAGGAAAGAATGAAGGAAAGAAAGACAGAAGAGGGAGTGTAAAGTCATCCGCAGGCAGAAGAAAGAGGAAAGAATGAAGGAAAGAAAGACAGAAGAGGATGGATGGAAAGAAGGATGTAGGAGAGGAAAGGGCAGACACCCGAGAGCAGCACTACATCAAGTGAGTGGATGGTGAGCGCCCCCACCCACCACATTAATATGTAATACAATAATATATATTATACTAATTTGACCTTGGTCCGTGCAACCTGTGGCACGCAACAATTCCATGCGACCGGTTCCCTGCAGCTGGTCGAGCCGGTGGGAGAGCTGCTTAAGGGGAGAGCTTGGCATGGTGAATGTCAGGGCAGGCGCCGGACGGTGGGGTGGGGGGGTTACGTTATTCATACCGCCAGTGATAATAATTGCCGAACTAGTAGCATTCTACTAAATATTTGCATTCTTAACTAAACATATTTTTTATGTTGTTTTTACATTGTTAGCGTAACATGTTAATGCAATACATATACTGGAATCGCTCCAAGCCTTTCTCTCTCTCACTCCCCTTATATCAATAATTCCATTTCATAGGGTTATCACTTGATATCATTATCAGTATAGGTTGAAGAGCAATGCATTTACCTAACATATACGTCCAGTTACAAGTAAGATTACCTGCCATATTCACATTATGAAGGTCACTGACCAATAAATATTAGGATGATGTTCACACACTGTTCACGGTTGCTTATTTCCTCGTTGGTAGTACTTCAGGCAGATTTTTTTGTGTTCTGTGGTGCACCACGAAGAGGTAGGAGGTTAAAATACCGTCACCTCAACAGGCAAAGAGTTTATGCATACTGTTGTAGAATGTGGCTATTATATCAGCTATGATAATGACTTACCGTATCATATTTCGTATGACTATGGTCATTACAGCACACCTTTATAGTCCATTCATCTAATGAATGATTGAATTACACATTACATTGTGAGCGGTGCCGCTTGTGTGTGAGGTCACACATTTACCTCCGATATCTACAGTTCCTATCTCTCCTACTTAGTTTAAATTAATATCCTCCTAATGAGTAATACTGTAACGATTAATGACCTAACTTATCTAATCATGTCTCGGATCAAGAATGGTATTTCAATAGGTATGAGACCGGCCCAGGACTGGCGAAATGCAAAACGAACAGTCAGACACCGGTATCTATTTTTCTACCGTAAGGGCTGGTCACACGGTTCTTCCCCCCAAATATTCAGCAGACAATTTTAAGCCGTGGATTTATCGTGTAGTAATAAAAAAGAATGCGTTTATAAATATGTAATATATGTAAAGATGCGGTCTTTTCGATTATTTTACTTACTGTTTTCAATACTCGCATTATCCAATACTTTCAAGAAGCTCCTTTGAAATTCTATCGGCTAAAAATTGTCGACTGAATATTGGGATGAACTCTGACTGAGGTTCACAACGGAAGACGAGAGTTGATGATCCGAAATTTCGTCGAGCATGTACACACGAAGAAACAGATACACTGTTGCCAGCACCCGTTACCCACCTCTCGCTGCCAGGTGGCCCAGGTGGAAAGTTTGGCGACTGTACATTAGGCATGGAATTCAGTGCAGATAAATAACGAGAATACAGAAAGTAGTTGCCATCCAATACCGCAATTACCACATACAATTTTCCAGTAGCTGCTGGTATATTTAGTCCTTTTTCCTTTTTTTTTCTTTTGAACGGGGTGGGGGACACCGACGATGTATGGGTCCCATTTTGTACTATGTGTGGGTCCTATTTTGTGCATGGTAGTACCCACGACCTAGAGAAGGAAAATTAGGAAATGTAAGTTGTAGTATCAGAAAATGTTGTAAGGTCCACCAACCCTGTATCGAACCCACAGGGTTGTGAGAAAGTAGTCACGGCTGGAGCCTGAGGTGTCTCATAAATCTTGCCAGTGGCGTGCGGGGCGGCGGAGCCAGACCATACTTTCTCCCAGTCCACACTAGGCTCCCAGGAACTTCTTGCCCTCCTCTCTCTCTCTCTCTCTCTCTCTCTCTCTCTCTCTCTCTCTCTCTCTCTCTCTCTCTCCACACCATGTCCATCACATCAATCACCACACGCAGACATCTTTACTGTTACCATTACTGTTAGTTTTGCTGTTCATCGTTATCATCATCTTCTTCCTCACAATTTTACAATTTTCTGTTCTTCTCCCCCACTCTTCCCCGTTTTCCTCATAATTCTTCCTTTACTGGTGTCTTTCCTCACACTATTCATCCAGTTATTATTATTATTATTATTATTATTATTATTATTATTATTATTATTATCGTCATTATTATCGTAATTATCATTATTATTATCATCTGGGGAAGCCCAGAGTTGGATAGGGGCCCCCATCATCCACTCACTCAGTGTAGGGATGCCTTACGGTCTCTACAATGAGCGACAAGCCAATTGATTTCCTGTACCCAGGAAACCATTTACTACGCTGGGTGGTAACCATGTAACCTTTTTTTTTTTGGGGGGGGGCCGGGTTAAGTGTTCCCCAGATTCCCCGATCTAAAATCACTTGATCATGGCAAATGTTTCGGAGAGCCTCAGAGAGCCCATTACCTGTCTAGGGCCCCAACCACTTGGGCAGATTCGCATGGCCATGTGGAATGTGAGAGTGTCACGGGATTTTTAAAATATCACGGTGTTTTTAAAATAAATGCTTAAATATTATTTAATTGATAATAATATTCAATAATATTGAAGAGCAAGGAAAATGATTGTGTTGCTACATCAAGCAACGATTACTTTACGCTGACTTGCTACGATTCTCTAAGAACGAGAATTTATAAACTTTCTCAACAGTACACAGCAGAGACTAATTACTCACAAATGCTGAATTAGTACTGTTAGCCTCTGGAGAAAGTTACTTCACCCCTGACAATAAATAATTAATACTAATAATAATATCAGGTCCTTGCTGATGCTTAACTCCTGGCACAACGGATTTTAAGTTAATACAACAAGACTGGTCTAAGCACCAGTTATGAATAGTAAAACGTTTATGCAAGCTAGGAGCTATATGGAAAATAAGCTTAATTTGGAAAAATGAAACAAGATTTTACTTTACATTAAGCTCAAGAAAAAGAACTGTTAAATTTATTGATTACAAAAATAAATTTAACGTTACATTTCAAATCAAATCAATGAGATTGCACTCACTCACTCACGCAAAAGCTAAATCCTTACGCCTAGGAAAAAAACACCTTAATTAAACTCTTAAGACTAGGGAAATACAAGAAGGAAATACTATAGTCGATGAATGCTTTGTATCACCAAGGTGGGAGTACTGGAGACTGTGATCTTGTGGAGCTTGGGTGCTAGCTGACCTCTCCTCTTACACTTCTGGAGCACAGGACCTCTCTCCATCAAAGCAACAACTAGACTGCCCAAGTCGTGGGAACAAAAGGGGGAGCAGTAGGCCGCATTTTCTAACGGTCGAGGCAAGCAGGGGCGAACAATAAAGAAACAATAGTATCGCTCAGTACGGCACTTAGTGACGTGCATTAAATCAGTCACTTTTGAAAACAGTGACGAATGTTTTGAAAAGTATACCCTGAAATGGAGAGAGAAACGGTTAACTGAGCGATACACAGTGAGTTTTCCACTAATAGTTCGTGGCTTCTCACAAAAGGGGAATGTCGCGAATTTGATTCGTGACATTACGCCCCTACAAAATTAAATTTTTTCCTTATGGGAAAAAATTTGTGGAGATATATATATATATATATATATATATATATATATATATATGTACACATCCTAACTCAGTCACACAAGATTCACACTGTGGTGTGTGTGCTATCCTGCTACAGAAGAAAGTCACAGTCGCCAGTGAGCGAAAAAACCTTGTATTTACGTTAATAGAAGCAAGCTTGAGGGAAAAACTCCGTGACGACGGTGAAAATCCTGTACTCAGGTCAACTGAGCGAAAATTCGCTACATTTACACTGACAACTAATTGTTGTGTAGCGTGGTGTATGTAATACACGGTGTAGGTGTGACAGGTGTAGTGTGACTGTACCTATGTGTAAAATGACACAGTAAATAATATGGCGACGACGAAGGCAGAGGAGAAGAGGCGGCAGCGTGCGGCAGACGATCAGCTGGCCCGCACAGCAGAACTGCTACACCCATTGCTGAACCTGCAAAACCAATTGAGGTGGAGCATCAAAAGTGTCAATGAGACAAAATTTTATTATGTTACAATTACTCTCTCTGCCTAGCAGTCAATGCTACGACGTACATTCGAGGTCGCCATTAATTATAGCACACGATTATGGTCGGCAAGTTGAGAATCCTTGTGCAAACTCGGGTCTTCCATAGCCTCGAACTGCACACAGGTCCTCAACCTTTATTCCTAAATTTCCGACAGAGGATGCCTATCCTGGTGAAATATTATTCGCCCATCACCAACTAAAATAGAAAATGGGAGGAAGTGCCTTAACCTACAGTACTTATATTAATATCGGGGAGCTGAGAATCCTGTGCAAACTCGGGTCTTCCATAGCCTCAAGTCGCCTTTGTGGAGTTCTCACTTCCCCCTTAACCTACAGTACACGTGTATGTACAGGCCCTGGACATACTGTGTCCTGTGGGGCCAACAAGTGAGACGTCAGGTCTACACTTTTGACTGGGAACCAGGCTGGTCCTTGGATTACTCAAATAAAAGCTGGAAACCCTGGTGAAATATTATTCGCCCATCACCAACTAAAATAGAAAATGGGAGGAATTATTCCTAAATTTCCGACAGAGGATGCCTATCACGGAACCCAGCATACAACAACTGCTCATGTGAGTCAGCAGTTAGTAGGCAAGACATCAGGTCTGCACCCACTTCACCACTACCCTGTCTCTCAACTGACTCAGAGATTACAGGTGTGGTTACGAATGGCACAGGAAGGACATATCCCTGATTAGTGGTGTTACTTTGACACACACTGCAAGAACGGACAAAACTATCTATGTCCCGTCCCATCCCTGGCCAGAAAAAGTCAGCTCGGATATGGCCCTGGGTCTTCCTTTTGCCCATGTGACCTCCTGAGGCTGAACAATGACCCCATTCTAACACTGCTTGGCGGTACTTGACGGGGACGACAAACTGCAGTCGAACCTCGCCCTCGGGTGTTCGTGACTCACGGTAGAGCCGTCCTTGTTTGCGAAGGAACTTGGCTCGACCTCCCCGTGAATACTTAATCACTCGACCCTTTTGTTTGTTCCGTACGGCAGCAAGTGTCGGGTCAGAATGTTGTTCTTGTACAACAAGTTGACTACACATCAGATCTTGCGGCGATTCAATGATCACTGGGATGACACAGTCTGGAGCCTCAGTCATGGCTTGTGTTACCGCAGCAGCCGAAGTCTGAGTAGCGTCATCATCGGAGCAACTATCCTTGACTCCTTGAATATTGCCTACTATAAGGTCAAATAGAGGCTCTGGCATGACAACTGCAAGTGTCGTACCAGTATAAAATGGAGATGCCACCTGGATACATGCCTCAGGGAACAATCTCACTGATCCATCAATAAGGTTTGCATGGATCTGTCGACCTGTATACTGCTCAGGCCGAACTAGACTCTGCTTAACAGAGCAACCTGAGGAACCATTGTCTCTCAGGACCTTCACAGGAATGCCTCCCACAAACCCTGGCTGGACAAGGAAGGTACTGTCACCTGTGGGAGGGCCTGTGGAGGAAGCAGCTAGCCACTCATGAGGCTGCTGAATTGATGCGGCAAACATTGTGCCTTGAGGGTTATATTGGGAAGATGGAACATTGGCCATCTGTGGAGGGGGGTTCACTGTCACTGTGGGACTAGTGAACTGTGGGGAAGTACCCACACTGGTAGGGACGTGACCACCATGCTGCTGCTGAGGAATGAAAGCTGCATTCGCTTCCTGCCTCTTTTGAGCTGGTGGTGAAAAAGTTTGTCCCGACGGTCGGTTGCGTGGCTGATACTGCTGCTGGTTAGGGTACTTGTTGCACCTTTTCCACTCAGGTTTCTGAGTGTTTTGCCCCTGGTCCTTCCACTGCGGTTTCGGACCTTGGCCATTATTCTGAGAATGACCTTGTTGCTGGGATTCAGTCTGAGATGGCTTCCCAGACTTATCAGGTTTTCTGTTCCAGGTGTTTTGCTTACGAGTTTGATACCCGTATGCAGTAAAGAATGCGTCAGCCTTTTCTGCCATTTGGCTGGCATCTTTCACCTGGCAGATCTTAAGCTGTGCTATGAGCTCAGCAGGCCACGACCTCTCTAGCTGTGTACGCAGCATAAGGTCAATTATCCCCTCACGCGTGGAAGGAGTTTCATCTTTCTCCATCCAGTCATTTAAGTAAGCTGTGAGACGATCAAGGAACTGAACAGCTGTCTGCTTGTCTTGGAGACGAGCTCGCATGAACTGAACTTTCGCGTCGTCTACTGTGAGACCATACGCCTTAATGAGTGCAGCTTTCATCATCTCATATGTGAGATTGTCTCCACGAATTCTGTGGAGAACATCGAGGGCAGGGCCCTCAAATAGGCTAAGAAACTGAAGCCGCTTAGCTGCCTCATCCAGTTGATACATGTCTGCCATGTCCTCAAAACGAGCTATGTACGGCTCGATTCGCTCGCTTTCCTTGTATGAAGGAAGCTTGATGCGTGGGGTCGCCAGGACATGTGCAGGGAGAACGCTCGTGGAGCTTTGACCAACTGCACCAGATGTATCTGAAGCCAAGGAATCTCGTATGAGCTTCATCATTTCATATTCGTGCTTTTCACGTGCCTCACTTTTGGCACGTTCGTGCTCTCGTTCTCTCTTGCGTTGTTCACGCTCGTATTCGCGCTGTTCTCGCTCGTGTTCGTGGTGTTGTCGCTCTTTTTCTAACTCGAGCTCGCGTTGTTTCTGCTCGTGTTCGCGCTCCTTTTCGCATTCCTCACGCTGTTCTCGCTCGTATTCGCGCTGTTCTCGCTCGTGTTCGCGTTGTTCTCGCTCACATTCGAGCTGAATCTTACGCTCTTCACGGGCATCATTCTCGCCCTGCTGCTCCTGATTATGCCGTGAGAGTATATACTCTTTAATTTCGGTTGGGTCCGAAAGACCCATTTCTTTGGCTTCCTGTAAAAATACAGTAGTAGCCATGGCGCTAATTTATAAAGCAAACCGAAATTGAGTACTGACTGCTTAGCGACGAATAATAATAAACACAAGTAAAGAATACAGACACAAGCTAGTGGTGACCAGTCTTATCAAGTTAACTGTCAAAGAATAAATAAAAAATGTAAATGACTGGGAAGACTCAATAATAGACACAATGGGTAGCGACTACCCAGGAGCGAATAAAATCGTCTGGCGTTACCAAGAATAAACTAGAGTTAAGTACTCTATGGATTGATGAAGCAAAAATTCACTTGCTAAATCAACGGTAACCACCAGTAAACTTGTGCCTATAAACTTTAATGATAAATTCCTAAATATGAACGAGTGAGCACTATCTCGTGAATAGCTTTATAGCTAGGAGTTAATATCCTGGAATGAGGTCGCCAATTGTCACGGGGTTTTTAAAATATCACGGTGTTTTTAAAATAAATGCTTAAATATTATTTAATTGATAATAATATTCAATAATATTGAAGAGCAAGGACAATGATTGTCTTGCTACATCAAGCAACGATTACTTTACGCTGACTTGCTACGATTCTCTAAGAACGAGAATTTATAAACTTTCTCAACAGTACACAGCAGAGACTAATTACTCACAAATGCTGAATTAGTACTGTTAGCCTCTGGAGAAAGTTACTTCACCCCTGACAATAAATAATTAAAACTAATAATAATATCAGGTCCTTGCTGATGCTTAACTCCTGGCACAACGGATTTTAAGTTAATACAACAAGACTGGTCTAAGCACCAGTTATGAATAGTAAAACGTTTATGCAAGCTAGAAGCTATATGGAAAATAAGCTTAATTTGGAGAAATGAAACAAGATTTTACTTTACATTAAGCTCAAGAAAAAGAACTGTTAAATTTATTGATTACAAAAATAAATTTAACGTTACATTTCAAATCAAATCAATGAGACCGCACTCACTCACTCACGCAAAAGCTAAATCCTTACGCCTAGGAAAAAAACACCTTAATTAAACTCTTAAGACTAGGGAAATACAAGAAGGAAATACTATAGTCGATGAATGCTTTGTATCACCAAGGTGGGAGTACTGGAGACTGTGATCTTGTGGAGCTTGGGTGCTAGCTGACCTCTCCTCTCACACTTCTGGAGCACAGGACCTCTCTCCGTCAAAGCAACAACTAGACTGCCCAAGTCGTGGGAACAAAAGGGGGAGCAGTAGGCCGCATTTTCTAACGGTCGAGGCAAGCAGGGGCGAACAATAAAGAAACAATAGTATCGCTCAGTACGACACTTAGTGACGTGCATTATATCGGTCACTTTTGAAAACAGTGACGAATGTTTTGAAAAGTATACCCCGAAATGGAGAGAGAAACGGTTAACTGAGCGATACACAGTGAGTTTTCCTCTAATAGTTCGTGGTTTCTCACAAAAGGGGAATGTCGCGAATTTGATTCGTGACAGAGAGGTGTGAATGAGGAGAGCAGGAGGGTGGAAGTGGTGAATGTGTTCAAGACTGCGAGATGTGCTGCGATGGCACTGTGTGCAACAAAGATGAAAGGGGGTGAAGTGGTGGAGTGGGAAGGTGTGAAATTTGTAAGACCGGGTATGAATGGGCGAGGAAGATGCATGGAAGGAGTTGCTTTGTTGATGAATGAGGTGTGGCAGGGTGTACTGGGAAATTACAAATGTGTCAGCTTGAGATGTATGTATGCCAGGTTCAAGTTTGAGAAGGTGAAAGTGGCTGTGATCGTGGCGTATGCACAGTGTGATGACAGGAGTGAAAGACAGGCTTTGGGATGAGCTGGATGTAACAGAGGGATAAATGCCCAGGACCTATAAAGTGATCGTAATGGGAGATATGAATGGAAGAGTAGGCACTGGTCCTGCAGATAACATAATGGGTTGTAACTGAGCACCAGGAGAAAATGATAATGGGAAGCGGCTGACGGATATGTGTCTGGAAAGAAGGCTTTGCATTTGTAACTCGTATTTCAAACACAAAAGTGCACATAAATATACATTGTGTAAAGGGAACGGGGATCGTGTTGAAAGGAGCCTGATTGATTACGTGACTGTGGAGAGGTCGATGCTGGGAATGGTTGCTGATACGAGGGCTGTGATAGGACGATGTGGAGGCCTGTCAGATCATATGACTGTGGTATGTATGATCAAGTTGAGAGGAGTGAGGTGGACCAGGAGAGAGATGAGCAGTCAGGGAGAAAGACTGAAAGTCGAGAAACTGAGGATCAAAGAAATGGCAGATGAATACAGAACCAAAGTATGGGACGAGTTTTAATAAGTGAAATGGAATGAAATGGATCTGGACAGCTTGTGGATTGCATATTGGGATTGCTTAGTTAGGAATGCTAAAGAGGTGTGTGATGTGGCAAGAGTAACAACAAAGAGGAAAGGTACTGCATGGTGGGATGAAGAGGTTAAGAGAGCAGTGGAGGAAAAGAGGAAGAAGTGGCTAGAGTGGTTACAGGACAGGGGTTCAATTGAAATTAGAACTGAATATATTGTGAGAAAGAAGCATGTAAAGAGACTGGTGAAGAGGAAAAAGGAGGTAAATGATGATCTAGGAAGACAAATGAATGCAAACAGCTCTGAAAACAGGAAGTTATTCTGGAACGAGGTGAGGAAATGTAGAAGTGACATCGGAAATAAATGTGGAAGTGTGAAGGATGGGGGTGGTAGATTATTAACCCATGGGGATGAAGTAAGGACCAGATGGAAAAAATATTTTGAAATCCTAATGAATGGGAATAGTAAGAGCAGAGCCACTGTAAACATGATTGGTTTTGGAGGTGTGCAGAGAAGGAATGCAATGCTAGGAAACGTGACACTCGCACAAGCGAAAAACGGTGTGAAGCGGCTGAAAAATGGGAAAGGAGCTGGGGTTGATGAGGTGTATGCGGAGATGATTAAGTGTAGTGGAGAGAGAGGAATGAAGCGCTTGTTGGAGGTAAGTAAGAAGGCATGGATGAGTGAAAGTGTGCCAGCAGAATGGAAAAATGCTGTGATTGTACCCTTTACAAAAACAAAGGTGAGCGAAGTGAGTGCAAAAATTATTGTGGCATAAGTTTATTGAGTGTGGCAGGGAAAGTATATGGAAGAATTAATATAGACAAAGCAAGAGAGATATCAGAAGTCCTAGTGAGTGATGAACAGGGTGGCTTTAGGAGTGGCAGAGGATTTGTAGATCAAATATTTGTAGCAAGACAAATGGTGGAGAAGGCTTGTAAGAAATACTATAATGTGTTTATGGCATTCATGGATCTGTAAAAAGCATACGACAAAGTAGACAGAGAGGGTTTGTGGAAAGTTTTGCGCATGTAAGGTGTAGATGGTAATATGCTAGGTGCGTCAAGAGTTTTCATGATGGCAGTGACGCATGTGTAAATGGGCATCTAAGTTAATGATTCACGATCGGTGTGGGCGTGCGACAAAGGTTCTGTAATGTCCTCATGGTTGTTCAATATTTATATGGCTGTGGTGATGGGAGAAGTAAAAACAGCAGTAATGGAGATGAGGATGGCGTTGGTAATGAAAGGTGGTGGATAGAATATCTCAGATTTGTTGTATGCTGATGATGCTGTACTACTTACAAATACCGAACAAGAACTTGGCAGACTAGTGCAGAGTTTTGCTTATTTCTGTGAGTGTCGTGCCTTGAGAGTATATGCAGAAAAGAGTAAAGTGACAGTTATTGAGAGGGAAGGTGACTCTCAGTGTGATGCTACAGTGAATGGAGAGAGACTGGAACTGGTGGGAGAGTTCAAATACCTGGGTACAGTGATAGAAAAGAGAGGAAAATGGGCAAAAGAAGTGGAAAGCAGAGTGACACAAAGATGAAAAGTATCTGATGTAATGATGGCCTTGATAAGAAACAGAGGCAGAGTGTTGCAGGTGCACGAGGCTTACATGATGGAATGTTAGTGCAAACATTATCATATGGATGTGAGGCTATGGTGTGGCATGAAAATTAAATGTCAAGAGTAAGAGCAATTGAGATGGGACTGCTGAGGAATATGTGAGGAGTATAGAGAGTGGATAGGATACAAAATAATGCGATTCGTGAAAGTTGCGGAGTTAGGAAATTTGTGGACACCAGAATCGAAGGGAGTGTACTGAGATGGTATGGTCATATGAAGAGAATGGATAACAATAGAGTGGTGAAAAAGGTATATCTGAGAGCATTTGAAGGAGGGAGGAGACGAGGTAGGCCAAGGAGAAGGTGGAGGGATATGGTGGATGAGTGTGTGTGGGAGAGAGGTTTGGAAGTCGGTGAGGCTAGGAGAGTGACAAGAGATCTAGCTGGTTGGATGAGATCTAGCGAATGATCAGGGATTTGGCACCCCTTTTTAATGTGACAGCGTCCAGATTGACTCTCTAGGATACATTTATGAGAAGCTACAGAATGTGGTGAATGTTTTTGGCGTGTCAGATAGAGCCAGGATTCCGAGGGCTTCAATGGTGAATGAACGGAAGCGTGGCCAATTGGACTGAGCAAAGCTGAGCTGTCTGGACGTTGCCACTCCTCACCCTGCCCTAGGGTGGGAAAGGAGGTCCGGATGATGATCATGATTAATCTTATTATTATTTTATTTTATTTTCATTATCATTATTATTATTATTATCATCATCATCATCATCATCATCATCATCATCATCATCATCATCATCATCATCATCATCATCATCATTATTATTATTATTATTATTATTATTGTTATTATTACTATTATTATTATTATTATTCTATCTATCTATCTATTGCCAGACACCTTAATCCCATACGGGGTGGCAACAAACAAATCGCCTGTACGTCGCCCTGTACCCCGCCATTTCACTAATCCCAGCTCACACCATTCCCAGTCCAGCTCTCGCCCAAGGCAGACGTCTCGATGCCTGTAGTCCGAGCTCCTGTTTCTTCCACTGCTCACGCCTACGACTCGTTGAGGGGAGCATCTAGTAGTAGTTCGAAGCCGCCGGGAGCCTGTAAGATCGTGGGTGCGGTGGTTTGGTTCAATGTGAAGTCTGGGTACGGGTTCATCAAGCGCCGGGACACCGGTGTTGATGTTTTCGTTCACAGACTCAGGATCATTGCACCAAATCCTTGGCACTTTCGGCGCTCTCTTGGCGAGGGTGAGACAGTGGAGTTTCGTCTCCGTCAGTCTCCTAAGGGTCCTGAGGGTAGGGATGTCACTGGGCCTGGGGGTGTTGCTGTGCAGGGCTCTGCCCATGCACGGCGGCGCCCTACGGCCCAGAGACGTCGGCCTCGCGGTCCTGGGTGATCTGGGGAGACGAATCTCCTTGTTTCGATGTGTGTCGCTACGGCACAGGCTTTTATTGGGGGTGACAAGGCTGTTTTGCGCCTTCTCCTCCCTCAGATTTTCGAGGAGAACGGGCTACCGAGCCTTGCCATCCCCCAGAGCTTTGCAGGCGATCCACATTTAGTCCTTCGTCAGGAGCGTCGTCCCCGGCGGCCGCAGCCGCAGCCGCAGCCATGGCCACGTCCACCTCGGCCTCGCACTACACTGCGAAAAAGGCTGCGACTGGATTGCCCCCTCAATAGGGCGACTGGCTTGACTGGCCCTCAGATCACTGACCCGGAACCGACCACGGCTATGGATTTAGACACTATCACCGTCTCTGCCGAGGTCCATCCCTTGCCGACCCGCAGCCGAAGGAGAAAGGGCTGCCTCACCTGATCCAGCCGAACCCTTGGATCTTCAGGGCCCTTCCTCCCAGGCTTCTCCATCTGCTGCTGAGGGTGTGGCCCTCACGCCTGCTGTTGTGCCTTCGGCCTCTCTTTCTACTCCTGTGGCTGTCCCTGATCACTCTCCTCTGCGCCCTGAGCTCGTTGCGATCTTGCCTCCCCATCTTGCTGAGATAGCTGCTGTGGATCCAGCAGCTGCTCGTGAGTTCCTTGAAACTGAACTCTAACGTGGCTTGTTTGAAGCCATAGAGCAGATGAGGGAGAGCAACGATCTTGGCTGTCCATCAAGCCTACGAGACTCAGGGGATTTGCCTATCTATGAAGATCTCGATCGGGACTCAGATTACACAGATATAGAAGACTCTGATGAGCTGCCTTGATTTCATCCTGCTCCAGTCGTTGCAGCTCGTGACAACCCTCTGCCTCCCTTACGCTCGTTTTTCTCTGATCGTCGCTTCCTCTTTTTTTTTTTTTTTTTTTTTTCCGCTTTGTGCTTTTTTGTTCTGCTCATGTCTGACGGGCTCTCCAGTTTCCCCGTGTCCCCACCCCTGTTGTGGGGCAAATATTACAAACAAATAAACAAGCTCACACCCCCCTCCTTCATTAACCCCTCCACTCCATCCCTCCATCTCATCCTTGGCTCCCCCTCCGTCTCTCCCCCTCCACCTCACTCACATACACTCTTCTTGTCAGTCTCTCACTCTCCATCCTCTCCGCATGGCCATACCACCTCAGTGTGATTCTCCTAACGCTTCCTATCACATCCACATCCACACCACACCGCTCCTTTACATCCTCATTTGTCAGTATGTCTCTCCATGTGATTCCACATGCTCCTCTCAAATAACTTATTTCCACTGCTCTCACTCTTGACTTGTGTCGCTCCAACAAGGTCCAAGCTTCACTTCCATACGTTAGAGTTGATCTCACAATACTGTCATGTAGTAACTTTTTCACTCCCATGCACACTTCCCTGTTTCTTATCACTGCTATGGAGGAACCAGCAACCTTCCCTGTTGTACCCTTTCATGCACTTCACCCTCCAAACTTCCATCCTTACTCATCACACTACCCAAGTACTTAAACATACTCACATTTTCTATTTCCTCCTCATCCAACTTCACTGTACATTCACTGACTTTACTACTGTCAAAGACCATAATTTTACTCCTCCCTACATTCACCTTTAGATTCCGTTTCCTACACACTTTCCCAAACTCATCCACCAAGCCTTGCAGCTCCCCTTCATCTTCACTTAACAACACAGTATCATCTGCAAATAACAGGGCAGAGAGTTTCCAAACACTGTCCTCTCTCATTAGGGCCACTCCAATATCCATTGCCCTACCTTATACCTCTTTCATAACCCCATCCACATACAGATTGAACAACCATGGGACATGACACATCCCTGTTTCATTCCAACCTTTCAATGGAAAAATTCACCCACTGCAGCATTAACCCCCTCATACATATTCTTCACAGCATTCAACAACGTCCCATCTACTCTATATATTCATAATACTTACCACAACCCTTGTCTATCCACCCTGTCATATGTTTTCTCCAAATCCATGAAGGCCACATACAACTTCTTTCCCTTCTCTAGAAACTTTTCCACTAAGGATCTAAGAATGAATATCTGATCTACACAACCTTTTCCCTTCCTAAAACCTCCCTGTTCTTCTCCAACTAATTCCTCTGTTATTTCCGTAACTCTGTCAATAAGTATCCTACCATATACTTTTCCTATTACACTAAGAAGACAAATGCCCCTGTGATTACCAGACACTTCTTTTTCCCCTTTTCCTTTGTGCAAGGGAATAATTATACCTGTCTTCCAATTCTCGGGGACTCTACCTTCCCCCCAGGCCAACCTGCACATTTTCCACATCCATTCTACCACACTCTCTCCCCAGTGCTTCAGCATTTCACCACACACTTCATCAATTCCTGGGGCTTTCCCCATTTTGACTTTCTTCATTACTTCTACAACTTCCATCCTACTGATTTCCTCCTCTCTTCTCACATCCTTCCTTCTCTCAGCCATTCCCCAGCCACTTATACTCTCATTACTTTCATTCTCTATGTTCAACAATTCATTAAAGTGTTTTCTCCATCTGCTCACCTTTTCTCCCTTCCTCACTAGTAGTCTATCGTTTTTATCTTTTACTCCCCGACTAACTTCATTGCCACCCTGTCTAACACTCTTTTCCTCGTTTCGAAACATTTTCTTACATTCCCTCCACTTTACACTCAAATTCCTTCCAAATTCCTCATCCACTCTCTTCTTATTCTCTCTTACTAATCTTTTCACCTCACTCTTCCTCTCTACATATAACTCTCTTGCGTCTCTCTCACGATTACAGTATTATATATTACCAACACCCATCGCCACAAAGCAGTATAATTGGTTAACAGTCATGCATTAATTACATATCACATAGTTCGTATTTACTAAATTTTAGGGAAGGAAAAGATTAACAGGATAGTAATTCAAGAATATTATAAGTGTAAAAACAGCAGGCGATGGTAAACTAACCCTTGAAAATATGGGTTAATTTACCGTCATCTGTTTTTACATTTATTTAATTCTTAAACCTTCCCTAAAAAACTGTAAGTACAACCAAGATGACAGAATTTTCATACATGAAATTAAGCAAATGGCATTATTTCATACTATTCTTTCGCTATGTTATTCTTCATTTAGGCTAAATGTTGCCGAATAAAGGGACCCCTCCCCTCCAAGTTTGTGTATTGCTGCCGTGTACTACGTGCTAAGTAACTCCTTACATGATACACACACACACACACACACACACACACACACACACACACACACACACACACACACACACACACACACACACACACACACACACACACACACACACACACACACACACACACACACACACACACACACACACACACACACACACACACACAGATGATACAGTTTGTGTGTCTTTTCCTTGCTGGATAATTGTCAGGGTAGTGAAGTGTGTTGGTAATGGTGATAACTGTGTTGGAGCTGGTGGTAGTTATGAAGGTGATGGTTGTAGTTGTGTGGTACTGCTCGCAGCTGTGACAATGCAGGGGTTAGTAATGGTGGCAGTTATGGTGCTGCTGGTGCTGGCTATGGTGATGCTGAGAGTTAGCTACGGCGATGGCCGTAGTTGTGGCTGTGCTGGTCTTTGCTGTGGGGGTTCTAGTGGTAGTTTTGATTGTTTGTGGTTGTTGTGATGCTGGTGGCGATTGCCGTGGTGTTGCGGCTGTGTGATGGTGTTGTGATGGTGTCGTGGTAGGGCAGTCATGGTAGTGTGGTAGATGTGTGATGTGGCACTGTTATGGTAACTGTGTTGGTACTGTGCTGACTGTTATGCTATGCTGATAGTTGTGGTAGTGTCGTTGTAGTTATGGGGCGGTTGTGGTAGGTGAGATGGTGATGCAGTATTTCTGATCGTGTTTTGATAATTCATGGTGGTGTGGAAGTTGTGACTGTCTTGCAGAGCTTGTGGTGGTGCTGATGTAGTTGTAGTGATGCTATCCTTACCTTTGTGGTAGTTGTGATGGTGCTGTTCATAATTTTGTTTTAATTGTGAGTGTGAGGTGGTATTTATATTGCTCTTGTGAACGCGATGAGAGTTTTAATAATACTATAGTAACTTTGGTGTTCTTTGTATATCTTTGAGAGCTGTAATAATGTTGTAGTAGTTGATGTGTGAAACAGGTTGTTTGTCAGAGTGAAAGTCCAGCATTCCCTTTTCGTCCTTTATTTGCTGGAGTTTGAGAAGACAAGACTGTGTACCTTTTCGGGATGAGATCTGCGCTGGAACAGAACATGGGAGAGAGAGTATCATGGCACTAAGGTCAAGGTTATCGCAATACAGCACAAACGGCTCCATGTTGTTCATCTCTTAACACCTCAGAACTCAGTCAGAGGAATTTCGGGGTCAGCCGTTAGACAGTCCTACATACTGCACGAAAGTAGTCATGGCTGTATATGATTATGTGGTATAGACATACAAATAAAATAGTAACAAGCAGTAAAGTTCAAGACTTATTGGTGGTATGATGGTACTTACTGTGCTGTGCTGGTTACAATAATGTTGATAGTTGTGGGGCTCGTCTGGCAGTTGTTACTGCTCCGTAGTTGTGGCTTCGTTTTATTAATTATTGTGGTTAATCAAGTTGTGACAGTATTGGTGCTTTCGTCATTGTTGCAACTGTTATGTGTCTTGTTATTCTGGTAGCAACTGCCAAAGCTTTTTTTTTTTTTTTTTCATTTCTTAATGACTGACCCTGGGCTCATGCGTAACAGCCCATCCCATAGGTCAATCAGTTCTTCTACGAGATGCTGTTTTGATAGCGATAGTTGTGGAAATATTGTAGTGCTGGTACTGTACAGTAGTATGTGCACTTGAAATTGACATAAACCATCTCTTCGTCGTGAAAGCTGAGCCATAGGTATATCTGTACAGTACTTTAGCATTAGAATCAAAGGCTAGTTGTGAAAAAGTGAAACAATAATGATACATAGTTTTAGTATTATCATATTCTGCCATGGAATGGGGAAGTACGCTATAAAAAGACGAAAATCTCAACCAGTAAGAGAAGGCGAGCTACAGAACGTTGTGTTTTTGAAACGGTAATGACAATGTAACAAACTGTGATAATATACAGCCTTCTTCCACATTGTCTGCTCACCCTTTATAACAACCCAACCACTGGTTGAAATGAGATCGTAATCGGGGTTGCAGAGTGAACGAAGAGAAATATTTATAGGTAGCTCAAAGGTTGTGTAGACTGCAAGAGAAATTTTTCCAAGCTAAATTTTCTTGGTGCAGTTCATCAAAACGTAGTACGACCACTTTAACACTGGACAACAGATTTTTGGTCGGTCTGGGAACCATGGCTACTAATTCCCCTTAACCATGATCGATGAGGGTGATAAATAACTATGGCATACGAGTTTGTCTAAAGAATAACACAAGGACAGATAACAAGAAAAATACTAACATGTAACAAAGTTTTCTGCTGGGGTAAACTAATTCCAAGAATAAAAATCTAACCACAGATGTCGAAATATGTTGAAACAGAAAACAAAAAATGTAGGATCTAACCCATTCGTAACTCCCTCTGACAAACAAGCAACCATCATAAGCATATAAATCAACTATGGCTGTTGGAAAACAGGGGAAAGGGAATACTGTGGTCTGTTCTTTTTTTACTGTCTTGGGAATAAAAGCACACACACACACACACACACACACACACACACACACACACACACACACACACACACACACACACACACACACACACACACACACACACACACATTAATGGAATCCACTTATAATTAAGCGTCCATCTCTCAGTCGACAATGTACAAGCCGCCATGACAATAAACAGCATTCCCTTACATGAGGTGTATAACGCTGAAATGGTTATCTCATCAAATATACATGTAGTCATCCTGCACCGCTGTAGATAGTTTCGCTACTTGCATAAAGTGTTGTTTCGTTGAGAAGAAACTTTTCTGAATAAGACGATCAACTCCCCATTTATCGGGACAACTCTGGTTTTACGCTTCCAGCTTACGTCAGATGATTTTCTTGCACGAGAGAATGAATCCTACGGGCATGAGCGCTAATACTGGTTCTATTGGCCCTCTCCTGGCCAAAATAGCTCTAATATTCTACATCAGCCAACATTAGACGATTTTAAGCTGAATGTGAGTCCTGGTAGCCTGTACAAAGAACAAAGCAATACAAAAGTAAGTAAATAGCAACAGTCTCGTCGGCGATTTTAAGGCTGTTTGTCATAGCGTGGGCTTAACTAGTAGCTAGTCTAGTGGGGTTGGAGGCATATATATTTAATCAAGATTCAAAAGTAAACATTTCCGCGTACACATTTATCCGAGGACAGGGCCACGTACACTGTGCAGGTAAACGAGCAATTATATGCACATCCAATTACCAGCAAAACACACACCAGCGGACTTCAGCTAATTACGCTCTGTAAATAGGACAACGCGTGGGTTGGTCCCCTATGCACATCCCATCCACTGCTTGCTGCGTACGCCATGCTCACTGTTCCTAACTCACATGGAAAGATCTTTTGGTGTCTTAGTTACCATATCCACTTCGCAATAGGAAGAACCAGATATTAATTCGCGTCCTGGTTTGAATGGTGGCCTCATTTTGATTCCCCGTAGTTCTTATTCATCCAGCAGTATAACTGGGGATCTGCATGTACAGCAGGTATTAGGATGGTATTCAGGGGAAGACTAGTGAAAGCGAAAACATGAATACCATAAAGACCTCCGCGCACACAAATGACAAAAATCAGACTTCTTATCTCTTAACTCACATCTAAGAGCATCACCATACAAGCTCATCTTACTTACCACTCACGCCCACCATATGGCAGTCATTTCATGTTCAACAACACACACCTCGCATCATCATCTTTAGCTATGATCTTGCCTTCAACAACACAAACCTTTATTCTTTCATTTCTTTTGACTAGCTCTTTATCGTAATCTGTTTTGCAACAATTACAATTTCTCTCTTGCAATGAAAATTTCACAGAGGCTGGGTGAGTTGAATATATTTCATACTTGGTTTAATCCTGGTCATTTACTTTCCTCTTCCCTCTCTGGAGTATAGTTCTAATGTGTGCTGTTCTTACTACATATGCGAGTAAGACTATTCAGTTGGCTCGATTCAACGGCATTTCATTCTATCATCTCATCCCCTTTCACTGACTCTCTCCAACCTCTCTCTCTCTCTCTCTCTCTCTCTCTCTCTCTCTCTCTCAGCAATTACAACAGTCGTGAACCCATCCCACTACCCCCATTAGTGGCCTTTTTAAGAGATGCGGCGGGAAATGTCCTCCACCACATTCACACTTGCTTTCTGTTTACCCCATTAACTAGATAATGTCTGTTATTAGGCTATTCTTCTTGTAATTAGACGATTTTCTTCAGATCAGTTGATGCCTTTCCAAATGCAATAATTATATACAGTACTATCGTCATTGGCCCTCTTCACGACTAATGCATTTTCGTAAGGTGAGTAGAATTTCCTGGGTATGCCTGAAATAAAACAAGGAGTACGTCGTTTGACTGAAGAAGTTAACTTCGTAACCATTAGCAGTATTCTGTTTAATATTAATTTAATACTGTAAGTTTTGAGTGTCAACTAAGTAATGTTAAGTAAATAACTGAAAGGAATGAGAGTGTTTTTGACTGGAGATATGAATGGAACAGTAGGGAATGAGAAGGTGGATGGCATAGTTGGTGAGTGGGGTGTGCCTGCAGAGATGGATGAGGATGGCAGTGCTTTAGTGGACATTTGTGCCGGGAGGGGGTTGGTGATAACCAATACCCTCCTCAGGCACAAAATGATCCAAAGGTATGCGTGATGAGTGATGAGAATGGTGAGTGGTGAACTGGATGAACGGAAAGCAATGATTGATTATGTGTATGTGGATGAAAGGATGAGAAGGTGTGTAATGCATGCAAGAGTATATAGCCTAGGGGTAGGGGAGTGGACTTTCTGACCGCCACATGCTGGTGGTCAGAATCAAAGCCCAAATGAAAATGGAGAAATAGAAGAAGGGAAGGACAGGAGGAAGTAGTTCACACAAGGGTGGTGGAAAGGCTACGAGAGGATGGAAAAAAGGCAGTATATATTAGGGAAGTGGAGGAGCGATTGGGTAAATATGGATTGGAGCAGATGGGGGACGTGGAATGTGTGTGCAAAATATTTACAGAAGAAATCTGTGCAGCATGTGTGTGGGATGAAGAGATGATGAAAAGGGGTGCAGGGAACAGCATGGTGGAAAGAAGAGGTGACAGAGGCTGTGGCACAAAAGAAGTAGGCATATGGTGAATGGATGAGAAACGGGTGTGGAAGAAGTTGAGAGACGGAAGAGAGAGTTATATGTAGAGAGGAAGAGAGAGGTGAAAAGTTTAGTAAGAGAGTAAGAAGAGGGTGGATGAGGAGTTTGGAAGGAATCTGAGTGTGAAGTGGAAGGAATGTAAGAAAATGTTCCGGAACGAGGAAAAGAGAGTTAGACAGGGTAGCAAAGAAGTTAGTTGAGGAGTGAAAGATAAAAATGGTATGTTACTAGTGGAGAAGGGAGAAAAAGCTAACAGATGGAGAGAACACTTTAAGGAATTGATGATCATAGAAAATGAAAGTAATGCGAGTGTAAGTGGCTGGGGAATGGCTGGGAGGCACAGGGATGCGAGAAGAGAGGAAGAAATCAGTAGGATGGAAGTTGTGGAAGCAATGAAGAAAGTTAAAATGGGGAAAGCCAAAGGAATTGATGGAGTGTGTGGTGAAATGATGAAGCATGGGGGAGAGATAGTGATGGAGTGGATGTGGAGGAGGTGCAGATTGGTCCGGGAGGAAGGTAGAGTCCCGGAGGATTGGAAGGCAGGTATAATTATTCCCCTGTACAAAGGAAAAGGGGAAAAAGAAGCGTGTGGTAATCATAGGGGCATTTGTCTTCTTATTGTAATAGGAAAAGTATATGGTAAGATACTTATGGACAAAGTTAGGGAAATAACAGAGGAATTAATTGGAGAAGAAGGGAGGTTTTAGGAAGGGAAGTATTGTGTAGATCAGATATTCATTCTTAGATGTTTGGTGGAAATGTTTCTAGAGAAGGCAAAGAAGTTGTATGTGGCCTTCATGGATATGTAGAAAGCATATGACAGGGTGGACAGACAAGAATTGTGGAAAGTATTAAGAATATATGGAGTAGACAGGAAGTTGTTGAAGGCCGTGAAGACTACGTATGAGGGTGCAAAGGCTGCAGTGCGTATGGATAGTGAACTGAGTGAATTTTTCTATCTGAAGGTTGGATTGAAACAAGAATGTGTTATATTTGGCAATGTTTGGAAACTCCCTGTACTGTTGTTTGCATGTGATACTGTGTTGTTAAGTGAAGACGACGCAGAGCTGCAAGGCTTGGCAGATGAGTTTCGAAGAATGTGTAAATAACGGAATCAAAAGATGAATGTAAGGAAGAGTACAGTTATTGTCTTTGAGAGAGAGGAACAATGAGAGACAGAGGGAGGAAGAGAGCTAATAGAGAAGAAAACAGAAAGAGGAAGAGGGACTGGTAGGTGAGAGGAACGAAGAGGAGGGTTGTGATGAAAAGGAGAGAGAAAAAGAATTATGACAAAGGGAAAGAAGAAATATTGGATGGGTGGAGATCAGCAACCTCTGCGATTCTTTAACGCAGAGGCGGATAATGATGAGGAGCTTTTGTTGTCTTAATACACGGATGCGGATAGTAATGCGGACATTATTTTCATTGTGGAGGCTCTGCAGAGGCGGAGGCGGAGGCGGATATATATATATATATATATATATTGTACATCCCCCTAGTACATGAGTACTCGTATATGGGCGGCAGAGGACATTGTGTACTAGGAATTCACGTACTGTGAATACATAAACTTATGGGAAAATTTACATTACATATGGGTGGCACCCCTTTTCATGGGCAACCTTTGGGATGCCTTTCAGACCTAAGTTTTGTACTATACAGGGAAACTATCTAAGACATAATACCTAAGATAAAGTAAACCAACAAGATTATGGTTTTATTAGGTAAATCAACAAGGATATGGCTTAACTAAACCAACAAGAATATGGCTGCTCACCTTTACTCAAGAGAACTGGCATGATGGAGGTAAGAATAGCATCCGAGGCAGGATGAGGAACCAAGCATGCATCTCCTGCATCATCCATCACACCACCTGGCACACCATCTTCCTCACCACTTTCGTCACCAGCACTTTCGACACTTTCACCAGCTAATGCATTCACTTCGTTCATAAACCATTCAGAGTCTATTTCTGACACCTCAGATGTCGAATCAGTCTCTTGATCCTCCTCAGGATATGGTTCTTCTGATGTTGAAGGGAGTGATTCCTCGCTTTGTTCAAGCCGAAGGTAATGGGTAATGAGTGTTTACTTCCATCTGTTTCTTTTTGGTTGTACTTGTCGGTGTAGTAACGGAAGGTTTTGTCCAGTGAAGACATCACCTCCTTCACTCGCAACTGAGAGTGTTCAATGGCCTTGAATTCTTCCTTGAATTTATCAAGGGCACACAGTACCCGGCTGATCTCCATCATGGACATATCTTCACTCTCCATCACTGGTGTTGCTGCCTTTTCTGCTGTGATCTCCTCTTCTGTCGGCCTCGTCCACTCACTGCACGATTTCCTGGGGATCCTGCTCTGCTGCTGCCGAATGTAAACCCCTGATCTCCTCCAGCAAGACGGCCTGAAACCTGGGCACATTTTATGCACTTGTGACAGTGGCTGCCCCGGCAGCAGCCAGAGACTGAAAGCTGCTTCCCGGTGTGATTTCACACAGGTGAGGTACGAGGAGCTGCCAAGCATGGTTAATTGTTGCAGTTGTTATATCTGCCGAAGAGGACAACAAGAGGGAGATGGCATCCTTGAGGTTGAATGACCGCCAAAAAGTGATTACAGTCTTCTCGGAGTTGAAGTTAGTTGCGCAGGTTCTGTGCGTGGTGAGGATGAAGCGGGTGAAGCGGGTGATGAGTCCAAACCATCTTCAGCATCCATGACATCACTCCTGACTATTCAAGTCAAGAATTGCCTGCAGCTCCTCACAGCTGTCGGTCTTGCTGAAGAGGTGATCGTAGAGGCGTTGGTGGTATAGCTGCTTGACCATTGCAATCAACTCCTGGTCTAGCAGTTGGATGAGAGAGGTCGTTCTTGGGGACAGAAAAACGATCTTGCATTCCTTGCTGAGGTCTGCTAGCCAGGTTTGATGACTTGTGGCACTGTCAAGGATGAGAAGCACCTTGAAGGGGATGCCAAGTTCCCGGGATTTTGCCTTGGCATCAGGGATGAAATGCCACAACAGCCACTAGGAAATGATGCTACTCATCATCTAACCATTGGAGTTGCTGTACCAGTATACCCCGCTGTCATCCATGCAGCGCAGATTCTTGTAACATCTGCGGTGTGCTGTGGTATGCACCACAACAGGACGCATCTTGTGTGAGCCTGATCAGTTCACGGCAAACATGACTGTTATCCTGCTCTTGTCGATTTTTCTGCCCCGGGCCTGGCGCTGGTCCTTACTAATATAAGTACACTTCGGCATAGCCTTGTAGTATAGGGCTGTTTCATCAACGCCATAAATTTGGTCCCTGCTGTAGCCACCCTCATTGATTATCCCCATTAGGATGGCTGGATAATCCCTGGCCGCCATTTCATCCGCTGATGCATGCTTCCCCATGAGGCGAATGTGACTTAGCTCCTTCCTCTTCAGAAAGTGGCAAAGCCATCCAACGGAGGCTTTAAATGGTTTCTTTACATCAAGCGTCAGAGCTGCAGCTTTGTAGAAAATCTTGGCCTGGTCCCTGATGTAGCTCCCGTTCAGTGGAATTCCTTCCTTCTCCTTCCTCAGGATAAATGTTGCCAGGTACCACTCCACAAGAATTATAGCCTGGTTGGTCAGCCTTTTTCTCCCGTCCAATGCCGCAGTCCCATATGTCTTCACAGTCTTCTTTCTGGCCTCCCTGTTGGCCCATATAGTTCGCACGGACGATTCTGCCAAGCCTAGTTCCTTGCCAATGACCATGTTACCCTTCCCACTCTCCTTCTTCCTAATGACTTGCATCTTCATGGCATGGATGATGCACCTCTTCTTCCTGGAGGAGGGAGCAAACATTCTGGCTCACAAAAAAAAATACCCTCAGAGTACACGGGAACGTACCTGGAACAGCGAGTGTACCCTCTGTGCACGTGTGTTTCCTCTCCTGGGACTCTCACCTCGCCATCCTCCAAGCAGCGCATATGGGCATCACGTGACGAGTGAGCAGCATCGACGTCACAAGATGGGCGGAGCATAAGTAACCGTAATCGCCTCTTGGGGGGGCAATGTCGCATACTCGGGGTAATCCCAGATTTGGCACGCTGTTCACTGCCCATCTCACTTACAAGGAGTTTAATTCGCGTACTAATAAAAAATACACACACACAAAAAAAAAGGTCCTCTCATACAAGGGGGATTGCATACTCGGAACTCGCGTACTGTGGGGATGTATTGTATATAGATATATATAAAGTACGTTAAATATCCGGTTTGATGACAGATTGAAATTCATTGTTCCAGCATGATTCTTGGTTAGGTCACTTTTATATTAGATCCTTCCCTAACCTATACACTTTGCTGATCTTTATTATTACTGTTGGATACAGTTCTCGAAGTCCTCATGTGGGTTATTGAACAGTATCATCATCGAACTGCATTTAATGCCTCAACAACATTGAAGCAGTGTCCTTTTAGAAGTATCTTCATGCTTAAAAAAAGAAAAAGTCTCACGGAGTCAGGTCCGGAGAATACTTGTATTGAGGCTGCTGCAGTTGCGGTGTTCCATGTTTATCCAAAAATCGGCTACATGAGTTTTTATGTGTGAATAGCCGTATGTTGTGATGGTGTAGCACCCAGTTCCTGCAGGACACTTGCAGTGGACATTTTCCCTCTCTTACCCCCCAAAGCCTGGTTGATGGCACTGGCCATTGGAAACTAGGTGTTCAGGAGACCCCGGCTGATGGACACAGCTGTTTTGCTTTTCCCCCCAAGGTTTGAAGTGATTGCTATTGCTTATATCACCATCTGAGTCATGCAAGCATAGAAGAGGTGGGTGGATGGCAGTGGCAGTCTATCATGCACTATGGGTATGCTAGCAATGACGAATTCCGATTATGTATCACTGGAACCATGCAAGGTCGCCTTGACCAAAAAAAGCACGACAGGTCAGCAGCAAGGTGAAATCCCCTCGCATATTCACTTTTTTTTTTTTTCTTCGACCACCGTGGTATTGTGCATCACGAATACGCAGCAGGTCAGACTGTCAACAAACATTAATACCTGGAAGTTATCAGTCATCTTCATGAAGCAGTTCAGCGTAAGAGACCAGACATTTGAAACGCGGCAAGTTGGAAGCTGAACCATGACAGTATCCCTACCCATTCGGCTCAACTGATTCAGGAATTTTTAGCCAAGCACAACATCCCGCAGGTCCAGCTGGCACCCAACTCATCAGACATGGGTCCGTGTGACTTTTGGATATTCCCCAAGCTCAAAACTCTGCTGGAGGGTTCCTGATTGAAGACGAGAGAAGAGATCATGATGAATGCAACGAACCACCTGCAGGAGATGCCGAAAACTGACTTTCAAAAATGTTTCAGGCAGTGGGAAGAACTCCGGGCTACGTGTGTCAAGTCAGAAGGGGCCTACTTTGAGGGGAGGAGGTTAGTGTCCTAGCTCAACAGGTTAGCTATTTATTTTTTTAAGAGCTTAAGGTCGGATACTTCCTGAACAGACCTCATATATGTATATATATATATATATATATATATATATATATATATATATGTATATATATATATATATATATATATATATATATATATATATGAGAGAGAGAGAGAGAGAGACTCTGTCATAAAAGACTTTGTAGTTACTTGTAGTGGAGTTTTATATATATTAGACTTGTGGGCGAGCGGTTGTTATATTTCAGTAGCTTGTAAGTAGATAATCATCTTTCCCATTTGTCATGTAGTGATAGGAGAGGTAAAGAATAGTATGGGACTATTTTTATTTGTCTTGGAAATATTAACAAGTCTCTCACACAGAGCGGAGTATAAAGTAGAGTCCCGCTAGCTATCTCTCTGTCTCGCTCTCTCTCTGTCTCTCTCTCAAGTTGCTAAGCCCTTCTCCCTGCGACCTGTCTGTTGTATGGCTAGCTTCTTTCTGCCCTCTCTTTCCTAAATTCTGGTGAAACAGGAGACGTATCACGTGTGTTCCTTGTGAGTGGAAAGTTCTAGAAGCCTGTGTGTGAATATGTGTGTATGTGTGTGTATGGTCACTAGGTGCTGTCGTGTGCCTATAAAGCATTCCTTGAGTTAAGAGTGTGTAAGCATGTTTAGCATTGCTCGATTCTCGCAGACACAATACCTTCTCATCATCTGACTCCCTGCTTCTATCTGTCTCTCTATCTATCTATCTATTATGATTTGTAATTATAATATGGAGTCCTAACATATTGCTCAGTCACGCGAAAATGGCGTACCATCGACAGTTAATAGTCATAACATATTAATACATATCATATTCACATTATAATGAAGTTATAAGCTAATTAAGTGAAATACATAATATTGTAAAAGTAACATAATTGTATGAATATTGTATACATATAATATTCATAGTAAATAGCAATTATCCAGTAATATTACATTTTAAACAAGTTGTATACATTTTGTGAGATGTGTATGTATAACAGACATACGCATATAATTGTGCAATGGTAATACATAATTGTAACATTTTATGAATTGTTACAAAATATTGTGGTAATGCATAATTGTGTTGGCCTTATAATTGTAGTTACATTTTGTTAATGCAACTATTACATAAGTGTCTTGGCCTTATAATTGTAGTTAAAGTTACATTAAAGTTACATCTTGTTAATGCAACTGTTACATAAATGGTACATACTGTTTGTAGTTACATAATTGTAGTTAAAGTTACATAAAAGCTACATCTTGTTAATGCAACTGTTACATAAATTGGTACATATTGTTTGTAGTTACATAATTGTAGCAAGTGTAACATAATGCAATCGTTTGTCGTTACATAATTGTTACATATCGTTTGTAGTTACATAATTGTAGTTAAAGTTACATAAAAGTTACATCTTGTTAATGCAACTGTTACATAAATTGGTACATATTGTTTGTAGTTACATAATTGTAGCAAGTGTAACATAATGCAATCGTTTGTCGTTACATAATTGTTACATATCGTTTGTAGTTACATAATTGTAGCAAGTGTAACATAATGCAATCGTTTGTCGTTACATAATTGTTCATAATGCAATCGTTTGTCGTTACATAATTATAATATGGAGTTACATAATTGTTACATATCGTTTGTAGTTATATAATTGTAGCAAGTGTAACATAATGCAATCGTTTGTAGTTACATAATTGTAATAATTGCAGTCCTGACACCTCTGTGGTTTTCCTACATGAGAGAACGAGGGTTCGCGCCCGGCAGGGTTATAAATTTTGGGAGAGTTCTTCCGGCCACATACGGCTTTGGCAGACATAAGAGGTGCTGTGGTTGAACAAGTGTCGCATATTATATAGTATGCTTGCACCCAGTTGGCTTGTGCGGGCCAGTTACACTTGGTTCACAGACTACACACACATCCAAAGCTACTCCAACACAACAATTACACTTACAAGCACTTCTCACCCTACATACAATCTCTGTCACACAGCCTAAGCCACTTGGTAGAGATACATAGGCTGTATCATCCCCACTTCGGTTGGGATAGGCGGGTCCTACAGTGGACATTCAAACTGCTGGTGACAATCTCTCTCTCTCTCTCTCTCTCTCTCTCTCTCTCCTGTATATCCATATCTATCTATCTATCTATATCTGTCTATCTATCTATCTATCTTTCTATCTATGTATACTGTATATCCATCTCTCTCTCTCTCTCTCTCTCTCTCTCTCTCTCTCTCTCTCTCTCTCTCTATATATATATATATATATATATATATATATATATATATATATATGGGCACATTATATATATATATATATATATATATATATATATATATATATATATATATATATATATATATATATATATATGGGCACAGAAGCAAAATTAATGAGGTGAATAGGAGGGCTCGTATCAAGTCCACACACACACACACACACATATATATATATATATATATATATATATATATATATATATATATATATATATATATATATATATATATATATATATATATATATATATATATTATGGTGTTCAGCACTTATAGTGGAGAGAAAAAAAAAAGGATATTTAGATGGGCAATGTATACAATCGATTCCACTTTACAAACAAAACACTGAAGCAAAAATTTATGTTTTTTTTTTTTTATCAGTGCAAAGTCGTGCCTTGCTACCCCTGCATACTATAAATCTAACTGATCTGAGTAAGTGAAAGGTATGGTGAAGAAAGGTAAAAGTAAACTGTGTAATACAAAAAGATTTTTTTTTTTTGAGCTATACAACAAGCATAATCAGTTTATTCCATGTTGGATTTTTTGGTCCAGTCGTAGAGGGCTCTGTGGTGCGCACTACATGGAATAGCAGCTGTAGTTCTTCATTCTTCGTCAGACCACTGTTGTAGTCCATTGCCAGGTTGACTGCCCGCTCAGCAGCGTTATTGACCACTTTGAGGTGGGCCATGTCATCAGGAATGGGACAGAAGTCATTGATGCTCGTCGGAGTATCCAGTTTCAAACACTGGAAGAGGTTTTTCGACTTCTTGGTGACAAACTTAGAGATTCTCAGATCTGATGCCTTATCAACCGTCTTCATGTTCAAACTACGCAGACACTTCTTCCTCTGCAGTGCTGTGGTCATATTTTTCAGCATTTCCTGCTTATCTTCAGCAGAGACTTTGTCAGAATACATGGCTAATGGAGCCAGGTCCTCACTGAGGTACCAGAGGTGGCTTTTGACTTTGTCCATTGCCTTCTTTGCTACAACGGGATCCACCTCTTTGAATTCTTCAGTCTTCTTCAGGAGATTGAGGTCATTGATTGGAATGTCGTCAGCATTTGGGGCTTCAGGCCAGTGCATCACATAGATGGTGATGAGGAAGACACAGAAGCGTTTGATGGCCTTCTTTTGATGCCATGTGAAGGGGAAGGAAGCTGCATCCTTCAGTTGATTTCTGAAAAGAAAGATCTTGAGGCAGTAAAGGCCTTTGGCCATCCAACGTGCTCTGTGATAGGCACCTGGACGGTGAAAGGTCATCAGTGCTGGCTTCTTGCCGAAGAAAGCCAAAGACAGCTGGAGGAGCTCAAGGAAGTCATCACGGGGTTGCGCACGATCCATGTGGCTGTGTATGAAGTGTTCAATGTCCTCGACTCTGTTGGCAATCCACGACTGAGATTTTTCATCTAAATCAGCATCGTAGGAATCGAAGGCATTTGTGTCAATATTGTTCCAGAACTCTTTGAACAGACCGAAATGAGGAATTTCAGGACCAGAAAAAGAGAAAAAGAGGTCAAAGATCCCTGCCATTATGAGTTCACACATGTGGTGCCTGCATGCCAAGAACAACAACAGGACTTGGAGACCTCTTTCAGTGGCAATGCAAGCTCTGCTTTGAACCCCAGTGTTAGAAGCTGTAGTATCAAAACAGAGCCCTGCAGTCCAGGGCTTCACTTTCAGCCTTACATCTAGATTCCTTAGCACTGCCGCTCCCATTGCTTTCCCCGTTCCAGCAGGGATCTTAAGGATCACCAGGATCTTCTCCATACCAATCCCTGTAATAACAATTGCCAGGGGATCACTGAGGCCGCTATTGTCGATGTTGGGCAAGAGCTTTCCATCAAAATAGAGAATTATAAATGTTTGTGGCTAGAATTCTTCTTTGATCTTTTCAGCAATCTCAGTCCTTGATTCATTCCGAACAGAGTGGAGAGATCCGACAGACAACGCGAGTTCCCCCACGTCAGGCCGTACTGCGATCAAGGTGGGAGTTACCATTTGCACTACAACTCGCATTAAAATGAGGCATGGGTTTGAGAAGGCCAAAGAAAAATTGCGAAGTATGGTGTAGTTCCCACCAGTAGTGGAACTGAATAAGCACTTTGCCCTTCAAGTTCCTGAAGGTTTGATTTATATATATATATATATATATATATATATATATATATATATAGCCCGACGCCCTAATCCCGCAAAGGGTGGCCGCAGACAAAACGCCTCCAAGTCGCTGAGTCACCCACCATTTGACTACCCTCCCCCCAACTCACCCCCCCCTCCCTCATATACCTCTCAACTCCATCCCTCCACCTCATCCTCGGTCTACCTCTCCCTCTCCCTCCCTCCACCTCATCTACATACACCCTCTTAGTCAGTCTTTCACTCTCCATTCTCTTCACATGTCCAAACCGCCTCAGTGTATTTCTCCTAATCTTCTCAACCACATCCACATCCACCCCACAGTGTTCCTTCACTTCTTCATTCGTCAACATGTCCCTCCACGTCACTCCACATGCTCCTCTCAAGTAACTCATTTCCACTGCTCTCACTTTTGACTTGTTCCTCTCTTGCAAGGTCCATGCCTCGCTTCTATACGTCAGGGTAGGGATCACAATACTATCATGCAGTGACTTCTTAACTTCCATACTCACCTCCCTATTTCTCATCACTGCTTTCAGTGTACCAACAACCTTCCTTCCCTGCTGTACCCTTTCACGCACTTCATCCCCCAAAGTTCCATCCCTACTCACCACACTACCCAAGTACTTGAATGCACTCACATTCTCCATATCCTCACCATCCAACCTCACTGCACACTCTGTGACTTCATTCCTCTCAAACACCATAACTTTACTTTTGTTTGCATTAACTTTCAGATTCCTCCTCTTACACACTGTCCCAAATTCATTCACCAAACCTTGCAACTCCCATTCATCTTCACTCAACAGTACTGTATCATCAGCAAACAGCAACACCGGAAGCTTCCAAATCTCACCCTCATTCATTAGAGCCACCCCCACATCCACTGCCCTACCCTGCACCTCCTTTACAACCCCATCCATGTATATATTAAACAGCCATGGAGACATCACACAACCCTGTTTCAGTCCCACACTGAGATCAAAGAACTCACTCAGCTCACCATCCACTCGCATCGCAGCCCTAGCTCCCTCATACATACTCTTCACAGCACTCAACAATTTCCCCTCCACTCCATATATTCTTAATACCTTCCACATACCTTGCCTATCTATTCTGTCATAAGCTTTCTCCAAGTCCATGAAGGCAGCATACACTTTCCTTCCCTTCTCTAGATACTTCTCCACTAAACATCTTAGAACAAATATCTGATCTACACACCCTTTTCCCTTCCTAAATCCCCCTTGTTCTTCTCCAACTAGCTCCTCTGTCATATGCCTAACCCTATCAATGAGTATTCTACATATATATTTTACCAGTCACTCTAAGTAGGCAAATACCCCTGTGGTTACCACATACTTCTCTCTCCCCTTTTCCTTTGTATATAGGAACAATTATACCTGATTTCCAGTCCTCTGGAACCCTTCCCTCTTCCCAGGCCAATCTACACAACTTCCATATCCACTCCACAACAATCTCACCCCCATACCTAAGCATTTCACCACACACTCCATCAATTCCTGGGGCCTTTCCCAACTTAATCTTCTTCATCGCTTCCACTACTTCTGCCCTACTAATCTCTTCCTCCCTCCTCTCATCTCTTCTTCTCCCAGCCATTCCCCAACCACTGATACTCGCACTGCTCTCACTCTCTACATTCAACAAATCCTCAAAGTGCTCCTTCCATCTCCTCAGTTTCTCTCTCTTCTCCACCAACAATCTATTATTCCTATCTTTCACTCCCCTACTATTTCCCCTTTCACACTGCCTTACTTTCTTTACCTCCTTCCAAAACAATTTCTTACTCTCCCTCCATTTCACACTCAGATTCCTCCCAAACTCTTCATCCACTTTCTTTTTACTCTCCTTCACCAGTCCCTTCACCTCCCTTCTCCTGCTCACATATACATCTCTCTTCTCTCTCTCATCTTCTCCCCTACCTCTATTCGCTAACCATTCACTACATGCTTTCTTCTTTTGTTCCACAGCTCGTTTCACGTCATCATTCCACCATGCTGTCCCTTGCACACCCTTGCATCTCCTCCTCACTCCACAAACCGCCTCACACGCTGCACCTAGCTCTTCCGTGAATATCTTACATATGTCTTCCACCCCTTCCATCTGCTCTAGCTCATACCTTCCCAATCTTTCTTCCACTAAGCTCTTATACTCTGTCATTTTCTCACTATCTTGCAATTTCACCACTGTTCTCACAGGAGTTGCTTCCTCCTGTCTTCCCCTTCGTCTCCTCAACCACTTTCTTTGCGCTCTACCTTGGCCATCACTAAGTGATGGTCCGAGACTCCATTCCCCCACCCTGTCCACACTCTTGCATCCAGCACTTGTCTTCTCATTCGCTCATCCACACACACGTAGTCTATCATTGCCTTTCGTTCAACAAGTTCACCATCCATCCTCCTCATTACTCTCCATGTGTACCGGTGGATCATCTTATGCCGAAAGTAGGTGTTAGCTATTGCCAATCCCTTTCCAGCACAGATGTCCACCAAAGCACTTCCATTCCCATCTACGTCAGCTGGCACATCCCACTGACCAACCACTCCATCCACTCGTACATTCCCAACTTTGCCATTCATGTCTCCAATCAACAGCACTCTCTCGCTCCTCTCAAACTTGTCCATACACTCTTCTACACTCGCCCAAAACTCATCTTTCACTCTTGCCACTCGATCCTCTGTTGGGGCATACACACATACAATCGGCCACGCTTGTATACCTACTTTCATCCTCACCCATACAATCCTTGCACCCATTGTTCCATACTCTCTTATATTCTCCTTCCACTTCTTGCTTATCATCAGACATACTCCCTCTCTTGCCCTCTCATTTTTATTGACTCCCACACATATACCTAAACCATATTCCCATTCTCTCACCCTTCACCTTTCCATTTAGTTTCAGTCAATCCACATATATCCACTTTTGCATCCTCCAGCACCTGAACAATCTCTCTCTCTTTCACTTCATCATTCACTCCTCTCACATTCCACGTTCCCACCCTAAGAATGTCCTTTGTCTGTTCCTTAGTCGTCAACGTATGGTCCGTCCGGGTCCGAGGCGCTTTATTCGCTTTTTTAGTTAGTTCTTTTTACGGGGTGGGGCACTAACCCATCACCAACCCTTTTAGTCACCTCGTGCAAGCAGGGATACTGAGAGAGTATTCTTGAAACCCCCCCTACCCCCAGGGATATATATATATATATATATATATATATATATATATATATATATATATATATATATATATATATATATTTTACGTGTCCGACTCTGGCCAAAGGCTTCAGGGCATATTCCCAAGTCCCAGTAGTCCTCCTTGGAGCCCAGCAGTCTTCCTACATCTCCACATGTCATCACTTCGGCGCTAATACCCACCATCTATACAGAATACATGCTATGGCTGTCTCATACAGGATTGGTGTACTGGTATCAGCGGGGGTACTTTTATGACATGTCGGCGGGTCATCTGGTAGATCAGAAAAGTCTGCTTTATAAGAAATTCAAATCTTTAAACTGTTCCCTGCCCCAGTCGGGATTCTAACCTGGGTCCATTAGGACTGTAGGCCTCCTCTCTACCGATTCTGCCACCGAAATTCAAATCCTTATACTGTTCCCTGTCCCAGCCGAGATAGATAGATAGATAGATGTTACAGGGAATTTGTTTTACAATTAATGTCATGATATCCGTAGTGAGTTTGTGAAATGAATGTAAGTTACAATGGGTTAATTAAGGTTAGGTCAATTTAGGCTGCAGTTAGGTCAGGCTGGGATAATCTAGGTTAAATATAGGTTGGATTAGGCTAGGGTGGTTAGGTTAGGTTAGGTTAAGTTAAAATTTGATGAATGTTATGTTAGGCGTTCATCTAACTTAACGAAACCTAACCTAGCCTAACCTAATCTAAACTTAACCTAGATTATCCCAGCCTAACCTAACCGTAGCCTAAATTAACCTAACCATAATCAACTCACCCTAATTTATACTCATTTCGCAAATTCACTAGGGATTTCATGAAATCGCTGGTTACACAAATTCCCTGTAACATATCTATCTATCCATTTATCTATCTATCTGTTTATCTCTATCTATTTCTGTCTGTTAATCTGTCTGTCTGTGTACATATAAATACAACTATCTATCTATCTATTTATCTATGCATTGTTGTGAGTATCAGATGGAAGAAGAATATAAGAGTATGGATCAGTTGGCTCAAGGACTGTGCGGGTAAGACTGAAAGTTGGACTACAAATGTGGGCGGTTGTATGCGTGTATGCACCAACGCAAGATGGTGCGAGAAGAGTGAAAGAAGAGTTCTGGACAAATGTGGAAGTGTGCATGGAAAAATTTGAAAGGAATGAGAGAGTGTTTTTGAATGGAGATATGAATGGAAAAGTAGGGAATGTGAAGGTGAATGGAGTGGTTGGTCAGTGGGGTGTGACTGCAGTTTTGGATGAGAATGGCAGAGCTTTAGTGGAAGTTTGTGCCGGGAGGGGGTTGGTGATAACCAATATCGTCTTCAGGCACAAAATGATCCACATGTACACGTGGCAAATGATGAGAAGGGTGGGTGGTGAACTGAATGAACGGAAGGCAATGACTGATTATGTGTGTGTGGATGAAAGGATGAGAAGGTGTGTAATGCATGCAAGAGTATACAGAGGTTGGGAGAGTGGACTTTCTGACCACAACTTGGTGGTGGTCAGAATCAAGGTACAAATGAAATGGAGAAATAGAAGAGTTGAAGGACAGGAGGAAGTAGCTTATAAAAGGAGAGTGGAAAGGTTACAAGAGGATGGAAAAAAGGCAGAATATAGGAGGGAAGTGGAGGAGCGATTGGGTAAATATGGATGGGGGACGTGGATAGTATGTGCAAGATATTCACAGAAGAAATCTGTGCAGCATGTGAGGTGGTGTGTGAGATGAAGAGAAGACGAAAGGGGGTGCAGGGAAAAGCATGGTGGAAAGAAGAGGTGACAGAGGCTGTGGCATAAAAGAAGAAAGCATATAATGAGTGGATGAGAAACAGGGGCGTGAAAGAAGTTGAGAGACAGAAGAGAGAGTTATATGTAGAGAGGAAGAGACAGAGGTGAAAAGAGTAGTAAGAGAGAGTAAGAAGAGAGTGGATGAGGAATTTGGAAGGAATTTGAGTGTAAAGTGGAAGGAATATAAGAAATTGTTCTGGAAGGAGGTAAACGGAGTTAGACAGGGTGGCAAAGAAGTTAGTTGGGGAGTGAAAGATAAAATTGGTAGATTACTAGTGGAGAAGGGAGAAGAAGTAAGCAGACAGAAAGAACACTTTAAGGAATTATTGAACCTAGAGAATGAAAGTAATGTGAGTGTAAGTGGCTGGGGAATGGCTGGGAGGCAGAGGGATGTGAGGAGAGAGGAAGAAATCAGTAGGATATAAGTTGTGGAGGCAATGAAGAAAGTTAAAATGGGGAAAGCCCCAGGAAGCGATGGAGAGTGTGGTGAAATGATGAAGCATGGGGGAGAGATAGTGGTGGAGTGGATGTGGAAGATGTGCAGATTGGTATGGGAGGAAGGTAGAGTCCCGGAGGATTGAAAGTCAGGTATAATTATTTCCTTGTACAATGGAAAAGGAGAAAAAGAAATGTGTGATAACCATAGAGGCATTTGTCTTCTTAGTGTAATAGGAAAAGTACATGGTAGGATACTTATTGACGGAGTTAGCAGAATAACAAAGAAATTAGTTGGAGAAGAACAGGGAGGTTTTAGGAAGGGAAGTGGTTGTGTAGATCAGACATTCATTCGTAGATCTTTAGTGGAAAAGTTTTTAGAGAAGGGAAAGAAGTTGTAGGCGACCTTCATGGATTTGGAGAAAGCATATGACAGAGTGGATAGACAAGGATTCTGGAAAGTATTAAGAATACATGGAGTAGATGGGAAGTTGTTGAATGCCGTGAAGAGTATGTACGAGGGTGCAAAGGCTGCAGTCCGTGCGGATAGTGAACTAAGTGAATTCTTCTATTGAAAGGTTGGATTAAAACAGGAATGTATCATGTTTCCTTGGTTGTTCAATCCGGATATGGATGGGGTTATAAGATTGATACAAGGTAAGGGAGTGGATGTGGGAGCGACCCTAATGAGAGAGGGCAGTGTTTGGAAACTCCCTGCACTGTTGTTTGCAAATGATACAGTGTTGTTAAGCGAAGACTAAGGGGAACTGCAAGGCTTGGTGGATGAGTATGGGAGAGTGTGTAAGAAACGGCATCTAAAGGTGAATGTAAGGAAGAGTAAAGTTATGGTCTTCGAGAGAAGTGAAGTCAGTGAATATACAGTGAGGTTGGATGAGGAGGAAATGGAAAATGTAAGTGCGATTTAGGTACTTGGGTAGTGTGATGAGTAAGGATGGAAGTTTAGAGGGTGAAGTGCTTGGAAGGGAACAACAAGGAAGAAGGATTGCTGGTTCCTTGGAAGCAGTGATAAGAAACAGGGAAGTGAGCATGGAAGTGAAAAAGTTATTACATGACAGTATTGTGATACCAACTCTAACGTATGGAAGTGAAGCTTGGACCTTCTTGGAGGGACAGAAGTCAAGAGTGAGAGCAGTGGAAATGAGTTATTTGAAAGGAACATGTGGAATCACATGGAGAGACAGTCTGACAAATGAGGAAGTGAAGGAATGTTGTGGTGTGGATGTGGAAGTGATAGGAAGCTTTAGGAGAAACACAGTGAGGTGGTTTGGCCATGTGAAGAGGATGGAGAGTGAGAGACTGGCGAGGAGAGTGCATGTGAGTGAGGTGGAGGGGGGGAGAGGGAGGGGACGGCCGAGGATGAGATGGATGGATGGGATGGAGCAGTACAGTATATGTGGGAGGGGTGTGTAAGCTGGGAGCAGGGCAGTCAAATGGTGGGGCACAGGGCCACCCCTTACGGGATTGAGGCGTTTGTCTGTCTATATATATATATATATACCTGTGACTAAGTTTTTAGTTGACAAAGTGAGATACCCAAGGTAACACCAGACGAAGTATACATTTCTCTTAAAACAATGAAAAGAGGGAAGGCCCCAGTAGAATATGGAATGGTAGTAAATTTACTGTCGGATGCAAGGGTAGAAATACAAAACAGGCTTGCCCACTTATTTACCCACTGTACAAAGAAGAAGAAAATCCCCCAAACATGGTGTAATGCAATAGTTATTTTGCTTTACAAGAGAGGCGACTCAAAGAATCTTAGTAACTGTCGACCCTTTAGCTTATTACCTGTCATTAATAATCTCTTCACTAAAGTCATTACGAACAGAATAACAAGAAATCTGGATGAAAACCAACCTCGTGAACAGGCAGGATTCCGAAGCGGCTATTCGATTACTGATCATTTACACACAATGAATCAGCTAACTGAGAAACTACATAATATAATAAACCATAGTTCTTAGGATTTGATGATTACGAAAAAGTTTTCGACTCAGTGAAACACATAGGAATTAAACATTAATTGCGGGAACAAGGAGTAAATGAAAACATTGTGAAACTTCTCGAAATCTAAACTGCTGCAGATAAATTACATAAAGACTCCAACAAAAAATAAGACTGAGAGGGGCGTGCGCGAAGGACGTACAGTTTCACCAAAATTATTTACAGCATGCCTAAAATGTATTATCAGAAAGCTAGACTAGGAAAACATAGGAGTAAAAATAGATGGAGAAAACCTAAACCATTTATGATTTGCAGATGACATTGTCCTAATCTCAGATATTGCAGAGATTTGCAAACCTTAATTGACCTAAACAGAGAAAGTTTCAAAGTAGGACTAAAGATGAACTGGAGTAAAACTAATGTTTATTCCATATACACCAAAGAGCGTCATACGAATAAGCGAGGAAATTCTTGGAGAAGTCGAGAAGTAGAATAATTTGGGGGAAATAATAAAACTAACGAAAGAACAAGATAGTGAAATAAAAAGACGCATTACAATTGGATGGAAAGCTTTCGGTAAACACAGAGAAGCCATGAAAAGTAGCTTACCAGTGTGTATGAAATGAGAAGTATTAAACAATTTTATAATCCCAGCTGTGACATACGTTTGTGAGTCCCGGGAACTGGCAAACTCGACTGAAAATCAGCTAAACAGTTCTCAAAGCAATGGAAAGGTCATTGTTGGGATTATATTTAAGAGATAGGAAAGAAATCAACTTCAATGAGAGAGCTGACTAAAGTCAAAGACATTATAGAGGTTACTGTATTAAAACACACACACACACACACACACACACACACACACACACACACACACACACACACACACACACACACACAGAAATGGAGGTGGGCAGGTCATGTAGCAAGAATTAGGGATAACCACTGCTGCCAGAGGCTTACTGACTGGACCCCAAGAGATTATAAGCGTAGCAGAAAAAGGCCAGACAGAAGGCGGAGACGTGAGTTATAGCAGTTTGTAAGCAAAACGTAGCAGATTTTTGGCTCAGTCAAGGAATTCGTGGAAAAGGTTGGGGAAGGCCTTTGTTCTGCAGTGGACTTGCAGTGGGCTGCTGCTGCTGCTACTGATATATATATCTATATCTATATCTATATCTACCTATCTATATCTATCTATCTATCTATCGATCTATATATATATATATATATATATATATATATATATATATATGTGTGTGTGTGTGTGTGTGTGTGTGTGTGTGTGTGTGTATCCTGGTTTATTATTACTGTACTTCTACCAAAAGCCATTAGTAAAACACTGTTACCACGATTTAATATTTCCCTTCAAACTAGACTCAAAACTAATGTCAGTAGATCTCAGGATATATTATCTTGTGTAGGTGTGGTATTCTAAGTGTTATCTGTGGCCTACGTGCCACTTTCTGTACTGCTCATCAGGCATCAGTTTCATTTTTTTTTTCTTTTTATGCGAGGAAGAAGGAACCAAAGGCCATGAGCCCTCAATAATTGTTCCCTCCAACAGAAAAACAAAATACAAGAGAGAGCCAAAGTCAACATCCGATCATTTCGATATGCCTCAACACACTGCGTTTCAAGGACTGGTGATCATAGGAAGCAGGAAATACAGACAGAGGGAGACAGATCCAGAGATATCCTGTTGCATGAATGAAGGACTGGGAGTAACGGTTAACTCTTGCATTAGAGAGTTGGACAGAAAAGGGATGAGAGTTTACTGCTAGACGGGTGCTACGCACCCGTCGCAGAGGTGGAGGAATGCATGCAGACAGTTCAGAGGAACAGTGACTATCGAAGTAGCAATAGCAAATAGGTAAAGATGCAACAGTGCGGCAAAGAGACAGGTTGATGGGAGCCAGTAAGAGGAGGAGAGTTAATGAGACGAAAAGCCTTTGACTCCACCCTATTGAGAAGAGCTGTATGTGGGGAGCCTCCCCACACATGAGAGTTGTACTCCACGCAAGGGCGATTAAAACCCCTGTATAGAGTCAACAATTGCGCAGGGGTAAAGAAGGAACGGAGTCGGCTTAGCACACCTAACCTCTTGGAAGCAGATTTTACTAGAGAAGTAATATGATCTTTCCAAGATAAGTCCCGAGTAAATGAAACCCCAAGCATGTTCAAGGATGATGCAGGATTAAGCTGAATATTATTAAACATTAGTGGATACACCTGTGGAAGATTTTGTAGGGTTGATAGGTGTAAGAACTGAGTCTTTGATGCATTAAAAACAAACAGATTATTTGTACCCCAGTCAGAAATACGAGCCAAGTCAGACATTAGGTGTGCCATAGTCTCATCCCTTGTTTGTTGAAGTAACTGCCGAGATGGGCGTTGCGGGAACCGAATGGAAAGGTGACCGTAAGAGGGCAGTTTGGAAATTAAAGATTTATGCCAGACTCGATCGAAAGCCTTTGAGATGTTAAGTGCAATGGCAAAGCTTTCGCCAAAGTCCCGAAAGGAGGATGACCATGAGTCTGAAAGGTAGGTGAGAAGATCGCCAGTGGAGCGTCCCTGACGGAACCGGTACTGACGATCAGAAAGAAGGTTGTCATAGGAAAGATGCCTTAAAATGTTTCCAATAAGAATTGACCTGAAAACTTTTGAGATACAGGATGTTAAAGCAATTGGACGATAGTTAGAGGGTTGGGAATGGTCACCATTCTTTGGGACTGGCTGAATGAGAGCAAACTTCCAGCAAGAAGGAAAGGTACAAGTTGATAGACAAAGGTGAAAGAGTTTGCCTAGGCAGGGTGTAAGCACAGAAGCACAGTTCTTGAGAACAACAGGAGGGACTCCATCAGGCCCATATGCCTTGTTAGGACTGAGGCCAGTGATGGCAGAAAATACATCAGCTGTAGAAATTTTAATGTCAGCCATGAGGAAGTCAGAGGGGAGAATTGATGGAGGAACAGCACCTGAATCATCTAAGGTGGAATTAGAGGAGAAAGTCTGAGCAAAAAGATCTGCTTTATCAGTAGAAGAAATAGTTACAGAACCATCAGAGTAGAAATGAGGAGGGAAGGATGATGAGGAAAATTTGTTAGAAAGGTTTTTGGCAAGGTGCCAGAAGGAGCAGGAAGAATTCGAGTAGGAGAGTTGAGAGCATTTAGTACAGATGAAATTATTTTTAGCAGAGCACGATTCCGGGCAGAAACGTAAAGATGATATGATTCAGGGGAGGGTTGGCTCCGGTACCTTTTGTAGGCCCTCTCCTTGTTGTGGACAGCGTTAGAACAAGCGTGATTAAACCAAGGCTTTCTTGTGTTAGACAAAGGATTCGAGAAAGGAATGTATGCTTCCATGCCCGAGAGAATAACCTCCGAAATGCGCAAGGCACACTCAGATGGCTCCTGGCCATGGAAGCAATAATCATTCCAGGGAAAATCAAAAACGTTCTGCCTGAGGGCCTCCCAGTCCGCATCTCCAAAGTGCCACAGACAATGTTTCTTTGGAGGGTCCACAGGCTGTACCGGAGTGATAGACCAGGTTAAGGTGATAAGGTTGTGATCGGAGGAACCCAACGGAGAGAAAAGGTTAACAGTGAAAGCAGAAGGATTAGTTGTAAGGATGAGGTCAAGTATATTGGAGTTCTCTTCAAGGCAGTCTTGGATACGGGTAGGGTGCTGTACAAGCTGCTCTAGGTCATTAAGGATAGAAAAGATGTAGGCTTGTTCACCAGGTGGATCAGTGAAAGGAAAGGAAAGCCAAAGGTGGTGGTGAACATTGAAATCTCCTAAAATGGAGATTTCAGAGAAAGGAGAAATGGATAGAATGTGTTCCATCGTAGAAGTAAGATAGTCGAAGAATTTTTGATAGGTAGAATTGTGGGATAAGTAAACAGCACAGATATATTTAGTCAGAGAATGACAGGAAAGCCGAAGCCAGAGTGTAGAGAATTCACAAGAATTCAGTTCTGGAACACGAGAGCAAGATAAGTCATTGTGTATATGTACACAATATCTATCTTTGGCTTTGAAATTAGTATAGAGAAAGTAGAAGGATACAGAACAGGGTTTGCTTTCAGTTGCCTCAGACAGCTGAGTCTCAGTTAGAAAGAGAAGGTGAGGTTTAAAGGAGGAGAGGTGGTGCTCAACAGAGCGAAAGTTAGAGGGAAGGCCGCGAATGTTGCAGAAATGAAGAAGAAGCGAGTCAGACAGTGGTTCCAGGCAGCTCAAGTCGTCACCGGGAGAGGGGCGGAAGGTGGGGGCATTTATGGTCCCCCCCCTGGGGACTCCGAGGCTGAGTGTTGCATAGCCATTATTTTTTTGAATTTTGGAAAAGGAAGTGTAGTGTGTACTGTGCATGTAGTCTGGTGTAGATAGAGAAATTTGCATTGGAGAGCATGCTGGCCTACTCTCTGTGTTACTGAGACACTGAGAAAGTTCAGCAAAGGTGGATGGTCAGGAACTAGTACTGAGGGCTGATGAAACAGGAGCTCCAGCTCTCCCTGTCGTCAGCTTTCCATCCACCTCGGGTGTACTGCCCTGCTCGACTGATGCTACAGTCTACTCCTCACTTAGGTCTGGTAAGAAGAGGCCCGGCTCCTCTCGGCGCTCTATAGTCAGTTCTGAGGCAAGTTTCATAGAGGTGAAATCTTATTCAACCAGAGAGAATAAACACCCGTTAATTTCATCGGACTGTTTGAAGGGAAATCGTGAAATGTTAATGAATGCTCCTCCTTACTATCAATTAGTTAGTGTTCCTCCTTACTTTCAACATGTAGTGGTGGGGTGACAGTAGACTGAGTGACTGAGTTTACTTGTGGAAGAACAAGGTGTGAGTAATTCAAGCCAGATACCTAAAGTCTCTGTATCATAATACCACCACAAGCAGGTATCAGTTCAATAGATTACTTAGCCATGGTGTCTCTGCCTGTTAAGACATCTGCAGGATACAGTAGATTGTTTGCGACATGAAACTCAGCTGTGAAGAGGTTTAATATTTCATCTAGTTGGATTTCTAAAGTTACCTTGACCTTCATGTGAAATTTTGAACCATCAGCTCCGTGGAGACGTAAATAAGATGGTTCAAGGATCTAAACCCGTTTAATTGGTCCCCTAATACTGTTTAAAGTTTCTGATATTACATTCACCACTGACCCAGAATCCATGAAGAGTGATGTGAGGTTTCCTTCACTTTTACCTAAAATAAATATATCTAAATGAGTTAGAGGGCCAATCTGGCGAAGGGGGAGCTTAGGTTCTTCTGTAGTTCTGGAGAATTTGTCCGAAAGGTGCACTCTTCTTCCACCGACCGGCGTTGTGCAAGGTAACGACATTCATCAGTGGTGTGACAGGTCAAGTTTTTATGATACTTGCAATAGTTACAGTGTGGTCGCGAAAGGTGTACGCTGTCGCCACTCCTGATGGGTTTGCCCCTGTTTGTGAGAATAGCTTGATTCATGGTGACCAGAAACACTGCAGTGCCAGCACACAATTCAGGATTTTTGGCCACGACACATAGTTCACTGGTCAGACTCTTGACCCCGATGCACAATCGACTGGTCACAGCCAGTTGTAGGTGATTGGTGTCACGAGCTAGAATGAGTATTGTTAGTGACACCCCTGGTAGTCAGCTGCGAACGTTAAAACATCATTGAGATGTGAGCAATTGGTCCATCCCTTAAAGTTCCAACTGTAGTGCGAGTGGTTGTGGTGCAACAGCCCGCCTGCCGAGTGACGTCTGAGCCTAGTCTCTCATCGATCTCCTTTGAAAGTTCCAGCAATTGATCTCCTGGTCTGAATCCAGTTTGTTAGGCAGTTTTTAATTGTTTTGGATCTAGCCAACTGATAAATCTAAAGTAACCCATTAAATGACCAAAATCTTTTAATGTAATAACTTCATCCCCATTGACGAAATTTACCCATGGAGTCACCCGCAACAGCTGGCCTATCTCAGAACTGGCAGCGTCCACTACCGCAACTGCCTCATATAATGTGGCCTCTTTAGCTGGTACTAGCATGTCATCCTTCATGTGTCTAACCCGCCCCGTCCCAACCAATTTTCCACCACTGACTCCACCCAGTCCTGACCAATTTTGGAAAAAAAAAAATTTTTGGCTCAAACCTCCGCTTTTGGTGAGAAACATTGAAAATTCATAGAGAAATCGCTCACCTGAGGTTTAAAATACTCAATACAGCTAGCAGTACTCCTTACCTTTCTGGGTTTTCTATCAAGCTGGCTCCAAAGAAAACGAGTTCTATGGGAGGGTAACTATTCCACACCACTCATAAACGGTATTTATTTATTTATTTGGTACGAATTTATATGTAGTATGAGAGTATATTGCTTTTCACACAGTAATATAGGCAATATGAGCATTGTTTCACTCACTGACATATCAACATACATGACCTTTTTTGGCGACATTACCTGATCATCATTTCTGACTGTTTCTTCCTCTAATGCTATGTAAACTTTGTCCTCCACATTGTCATCAATTGGGGAATCACTCTGGGCTTGAATGTCTTTATTGGCTAGGTCACTGATAACAGGGTGAATTGCCAAGACAATGGCGTGCGAGGGGGGAGGTCATGCGGGGTAAGGCATTGTCTCTGCCTGGCATCTTGTAGAGGAAGGTGTCCCATGTATATGTACCAAAAATCACACGCAAAAATTGAAAATTGTGCAAATTATGAACCTTGCAATTGCGCGATGTACTGGTACGTCGACGGGACTAGCTGTGACAAAACGTTGCGACGTACCCATACATCGACGGGATGCCTCAGGTTAAGGAGAATGGAGAAAGCAATGAAGGAGCCCACTTTAGAATGAGAGCTACAGAACTTTATTAACTTCCTGCAAAATTCGTCAAGTGTTGTGCAACTGTCAGAGTAACCAGACCATAACCCAGCACCCATGTGCGATTTTCCTTGGTCTAATCGGCCTTTAAGGTAAGAGATCTTCAGTGGTTCTGTGTGGAACTGCCTGTTATCAATATCAGTATTGCAGAGGAAGTCGAATACTGATATGCAGTTATCTTCAACAGTGAATTTTGGACGGTTAATATCATCCAAGAAAATGGATTGTGGAGGGGGGGGGGGCTTGGTGTGACATCACTGGGAGAGTTTGAGTTGGCAAGGATGTGGGAATAGTCATTGTGTTAAGTTCAGAGTGTGTGGGAGAAGCAGCAGGTAAGGCAGTAGTAGTGGTGTCTGACGGGGTTCATAGTGGTATAGTTGTAGCAGAAAGAGAAGAAAGAGGCAGTGGTCAAAGTGGCTGAAATTCTAGAGAATAAGCTGGGGGAGAAGGAGTAGAATATCTGGATTAAAATCATCTGGGTTTTCTACAACGGTAGTAGGATTAGTAGTAGTAGTGGAGTAGATGGTAGCACCGGTCGAGCAGGGCAGTACTCCCAAGGTGGATGGAATGCTGATGACAGGGAGAGCTGGAGCTCCCGTTTCATCAGCCTCCGGGACTATTCCCGACCATCACCTTTTGCTGAACTTTTTAGTGTTTCAGTAACACAGAGAGTAGGCCAGCATGCTCTCCAATACAAATTTCTCTATCTACACCAGACTACATGCACAGTACACACTACACTTCCTTTTCCAAAATTCAACAATCATGGCATCTCTACACACAGCCTCGGAGTCCCCAGGGGGGGGACCTTAAATGCCCCCACCTTCCGCCCCTCTCCCGGTGACGACTTGAGCTGCCTGGAACCTCTGTCTGCCTCACTTCTTCATTTCTGCAAAATTCGTGGCCTTTCCTCTATCTTTCACTCTGTTGAGCACCACCTCTCCTCCTGTAAACCTCACCTTCTTTTCCTAACTGAGACTCAGCTGTCTGAGGCAACTGACAGCAAACCCTTTTCTGTATCCTCCTAATTTCTCTATACTCATTTCAAAGCCAAGGGTGGCTGTTGTGTGTATATACGCAACGACTTATCTTGCTCTCGTGTTCCTGAACTCGATTCTTCTGAATTCTCTACACTCTGGCTTCGGCTTTCCTGTCATTCTCTGACTAAATATATCTGCACTGTTTACTTATCTCCTATCTCTACTGATTATCAAAAATTCTTCGACTATCTTACTTCTACGATGGAAAACATTCTATCCATTTCTCCTTTCTCTGAAATCTCCATTTTAGGATATATCAATGTTCACCACCACCTTTGGCTCTCCTCTCCTCTCACTGATCCACCTGGTGAACAAGCCTACACCTTTTCTATCCTCAATGACCTTGAGCAGCTTGTACAGCACCCTACCCGTATCCCTGACCGCCTTGGAGAGAGCTCCAACATACTTGACCTCTTTCTAACAACTAATCCTTCTGCTTACACTGTTAATCTTTTCTCTCCGTTGGACTTCTGCAATCACAACCTTATCACCTTAACCTGACCTATCTCTCCAGTATGGCCCGTGGACCCTCCAAAGAAACTTCGTCTGTGGCACTTTGGAGCTGCAGACTGGGAGGCCCTCAGGCAGTACTTCTTTGATTTTCCCTGGAATGATTATTGCTTCCATGGCCAGGAGCCATCTGAGTGTGCCTTGTGCATTATGGAAGTTATTCTCTCAGGCATGGAAGCATACATTCCTTTTGCATATCCTTTGACTAATGTAAGAAAGCCTTGGTTTAATCACTCTTCTTCTAATGCTGTCCGCAACAAGGAGAGGACCTATAAAGGGTACCGGAGCCAACCGACCTCTGAATCACATCTTGCTTGTGTTTCTGCCTGGAATCATGCTAAGTCTGTTCTTCGCTCTGCGAAAAATAATTTCATCCGTACTAAATGCTCTCAACTCTCCTACTCGAATTCTTCCCACTCCTTCTGCCACCTTGCCAAAAACCTTTCTAACAGCTTTACTTCATCATCCGTCCCTCCTCTTTTCTACTCTGATGGCTCTGTAGCTATTTCTTCTACTGATAAAGCAGATCTCTTCACTCAGACTTTCTCCTCCAATTCCACCTTAGACAATTCCAGTGCTGTTCCTCCATCACTTCCCCCATCTGACTTCCTCATGGCTGGAATTAAAATTTCTTCAGCTGATGTATTTTCTGCCATCACTGGCCTCAGTCCTAACAAGGCATATGGGCCTGATGGAGTCCTTCCTGTTGTTCTCAAGAACTTCTGTGCTTACACTTTGCCTAGGCAAACTCTTTCACCTTTGTCTGTCAACTTGTACCTTTCCTTCTTGCTGGAAGTTTGCTCTCATTCAGCCAGTCCCAAAGAAGGGTGACCATTCCCAACCCTCTAACTATCGTCCAATTGCTTTAACATCCTGTATCTCAAAAGTTTTCGAGTCAATTCTTAATAGAAAAATTTTAAGGCATCTTTCCTACGACAACCTTCTTTCTGATCGTCAGTATGGGTTCCGTCAGAGACGCTTCACTGGTGATCTTCTCACCTACCTTTCAGACTCATGGTCAACATCCTTTTGGGACCTTGGCGAAAGCTTTGCCATTACACTTGACATCTCAAAGGCCTTCGATCGAGTCTGGCATAAATCTTTAATTTCCAAACTGCCCTCTTGCGGTTTCTATCTTTCTATCTGTGCCTTCATCTCTAGCTTCCTTTCTGGTCGTTCTATAGCCGCTGTTGTAGACGGGCATCGTTCTTCTCCTAGATCTATCAACAGTGGTTTTCCTCAGGGCTCTGTCCTATCACCAACTCTCTTCCTTTTATTCATCAATGACCTTGTAAGCTGTACATCTAACCCTATCCACTCATACGCTGATGACTCCACTCTTCACCTTTCCATTCGGTTCCCGCAACGCCCATCTCGGCAGTTACTTCAACAAACAAGGGATGAGGCTATGGCACACCTAGTGTTTGACTTGGCTTGTATCTCTGGCTGGGGTAAAAATAGGCTTGTTGTTTTTAATGCATCAAAGACTCTCTTCTTACACCTATCAACCCAACAAAATCTTCCACAGGTGTACCCACTAATGTTTAGTAATATTCAGCTTAATCCTGAATCATCCTTGAACTTGCTTGGGGTTTCATTTACTCGGGATTTGTCTTGGAAAGATCATATTTCATCTCTTGTAAAATCTGCTTCCAAGAGATTGGGTGCGCTAAGCCGACTTCATTCCTTCTTTACCCCTGCACAATTGTTGACACTATACACGGGTTTTATCCGCCCCTGTGTGGAGTACAAGTCTCATGTGTGGGGAGGTTCCCCACATACAGCTCTTCTCAATAGGGTGGAGTCAAAGGCTTTTCGTCTCATTAACTCTCCTCCTCTTACTGACTCCCTTCAGCCTCTGTCTCTTTGCCGCACTGTTGCATCTTTATCCCTTTTCTATCGCTACTTCGAAGGTCACTGCTCCTCTGAACTGTCTGCATGTATTCCTCCACCTCTACAATGGGCGCTTAGCACCCATCTAGCAGTAAACTCTCATCCCTTTTCTGTCCAACTCTCTAATGCAAGAGTTAACCGCTACTCCCAGTCCTTCATTTATGCAACAGGTCAGCTCTGGAACTGTCTCCCTCTGCCTGTTTCCTGCTTCCTGTGATCTCCAGTCTTTAAAACCCAGTGTGTCGAGGCATCTCGAAATGATCGGATGTTGAATTTGGCTCTCGCTTGTATTTTGTTTTTCTGTTGGAGGGAACAATTATTGCGGGCTCGTGGCCTTTGGTTCCTTCTTCCTCACATAGAAAAAAAAAAAAAAAGATGTAGGAGTAGTATCAGTAACAGTGCGAGTAGTCAGAGTGGTTGAGATATAGTGTAAGATTCACCACTACGGAGGAATGTCACACTGTTATCACTAACAGTCATCATCACTCTAATCTCTATTCGCTTGTCAAATGGGAGAAAATTCAACTTTACGGAGGTAGCTCATGAATGGGAATGGGGTCTGAACTGGAGGGGGTAGAGTGAGAAAGAAAAATATTGATACACTTACAACTGCGAAATATACTGTATATAATGAGAAGTAGGCCTATATGGTTGTGAATTAATCATCTACAGTGAAAAGTATATGGAGGAGTGAATAAAGTGAGTGGAGAAATGATTAATAAATATGAAGGATGTAAGGTGGTGAATGAAATCAGCTGAATAATAGTATGAATCACAATCTGTAAACAAAGCTACATGCAGAGAAGGTTATTTGTTATATTAACGACGTTTCGTAAACTATGTACATTATGAAGTGACAAAGAGTATAGTTTATTTTTCTATGGGTATGCAATGTATGATCTAAGGCTCTAGTCATGAAGCCGTTTGTCATTTATTTATTTTTTTACCTGTTTAATTTCATGTATTTTATTCATTTTATCATGATCTGTGATTATTTTAATATTAATTTCAAAATCCATAATAATAATAATAATAATAATAATAATAATAATAATAACAATACCAACAATAATAAAATAAAAAGAAGGAAAACGAAAAAACTAAGCTAACATCGTAACATGGCTAAACGTAAAAAACCGCTAACCTATACTAACTCCTAAAGACACAAATATCTAATCCTAAGTATTCACATTGCTCACAACTATAGTTAAAATACATCCACCAACAGAACACCATCGACTAAACATGTGTAATGTTTCTCTATATTACACACCTACACACATCTCCCAGCGACCGTCAGGCGAGGTACATAAACTGTATTAATATAGGGGACATCAGCATATGAAAGAGATTCAAATGAGTCAGGAATTATTCCATACACGTCAATTCTTGACCGTAATTAAGAAAACCGAAACGGATGCAAAACATTTACATATGTACAACAAGAAGATACTATCGTCATAGACCTGCTACCAAACTATACATCAATTGTTGCAACAGCTGACATGTCAAATCAACTCAAAATTTCAAGCTGAGGAACTTTATATCATAAGAAAGCCGCTATAATGCCTCCAAACAGCCGAAGCTGAAAATCGCCTGATAGCAAATACAACTGCTGATATGTTAATTCAAGTAAAAATTTCAAGCTGAGCAACCTTGCAATTCATAAGAAAATCGCTCAGAGTTCTGTCAGAGCAGGTATTCGAACTTTCCATGAAGGAGAAAGAAGTAAAAATCATATAATAATCAACTGATGCGTCAGTTGAAATGTTAAATCAACTCAAAATTTCAAGCTGAGAAACTTAGTATTAAAAAAAATCGTTAAGAGCTCTCTAAGAGTAGATATTCGAACTTTCCTTGAAGAAGAGAGAGAGAGAGAGAGAGAGAGAGAGAGAGAGAGAGAGAGAGAGAGAGAGACTAAAAAGATCCTCAGGTGTCCCGCTCATAGACCTGTTGGCTTCGTTGCAGTTATAAAATGAAATACCTTGCCCAACGGAACACCATCGACTGGAAGTGCCCAATGTCTCAATATTGCACACTTAGACTCATCAACTGGTGACTGTCAGGTAAGGCACGTGGTTTGTTACAGGGGACATCAATACAAGAAACAGAATCGTCAGAAGCAGGAGCTATTCCAAATACCGGGTATGTCTGCTATTAGCTCTGATTAAATAATGCAATATTCATACAAATATACAATCGATGAAAACCATAAGCAATCACTAAAAAAGTCACAATACTCTAATCAAACCGATCTTCCTTTAGAAAGCCATCAATTTATCAGTCATAACAAGATTTTCATTTTTCAAGAAGGTGGAAAGGGTGATGGGAACGTCAGCTGCGCCGCAATAAGTTTCAAGTGAAACACGTTCACGAATAAATCGCTGACAGCACAGGATGATATGACCGATAGATACCACCGCACCACATATGTCACAGTGCGGTGGAAAACGTCTTTCAATATATGACAACATATGTGTAATATGGGGCAGTTCATCATCAACCACGCCAAAAAAAATTCCTTAAGGCGGCTGAGACGGTTGGCAGTATCCCGGTCGCCATGCAGTGGCTTGCAAGTTGAAATATCTAGTCTGATCCACTGAGTTTACCACAGAAGATTTATTGACTTCTTTCCAAGGGAGAGACTGGAACACAGATCGCGAGGAACGTCTCCTCGAGTTCTACAATCAACGTTGCAAGTAAGCCTGCCCTCTGCCGTATATACGACAATGACCAGACACCCAGATCAGCGTGAAGGACTTGTTCCATGAATTCAGTTTATTAACAATGCGGCCCTGGAACTCATGAGTATCAGTATAGGAAGCAGCAGTTGCCAGAAGGGCTAACTTAGACACTGAATATATGGCTAGTGAGTCATGTCGATAATTTAGAGTTTAGTTTGTGTCTTGTCAATGGCAAAAAGTTCAGAGGTAAACACAGATTTATAAGTCGGCAACCGCAACCTGAGGGCACATTCAGACGACCACACACCAGCGCCCACACATTCACTCTCCTTGGAGCTATTGGTGTACAATTGGTGAATTGGTGGGATCCAAACAAGTCACAGAGAGACTACAGTATATTCCACTTCATTACAGCCCGTAAACCTATCTGTTAAAGAAAAGAAGGTATGAAGAATTTAAAGTTTCAAAAACAGAAAACTGGTCAGCCATCTTGGATTTTTTCAGAATTTCGAAAAGACGGGCATCAATCTCCTATTTGTCCCTACAATCACACAAAATATGAGAAAATTCCAATAAATCATTTCTGAGATACAGCATGGAACGGACAAACGGACCTACGGACTAACTGACGCACGGATGGACGGACATAACCTATATTAAAATTCCACTTCATGAGAACGAACTGGAATAATAAGTGGAGGACCTCCACCGCCAGTGCCTTGATCTTCGGTGCTGGGAGCCATGAATCATCAACTACAGTATGATTATTGTTGGGTATCTCTCAAGGCGCTGTATTGTTAAGCACCAACTTGTCGCATTCACTGAGGTCCACACCAAGCTCCTGAGTCAGTAAGTGGAGGTGGAAGGCACGTGGTCGACAAACCTTCCACATAGATTGTAGTATTGACGCAGGAGGATACAGGTCACATTGTCGATATTATCACTTTTTCGGACGGTCCTAACACCTTATTATATAAAAGGATGATCCTGGCGGATACAGAAGGAATGTACATTGGTCTACACTTCCATACAACCTACACGTGTACACTCTGAGGCCCCATGACACATTTGCAAACATTTATTCTGTAACGCATCCAACCTCCTCAATATGGCATCAGATACCAAACCATACACCTGTGAGCCATAGTCTAGCTTGGACTGAATAAGGGACTTGTACACCATCAATAAAGATTTTCTGTCGACTCCTCAAGTTGTATCTGCTAGGTATTTAAGAACATTTATGGGGTTATCACAACGAACAATTATTTTATTGTGATATTTAAAGTCTAACCTGTGGTCAAAATGAAAGCCCAAAAATTTTACAGAATTTTGAAAAGGTATCACCCATTATCCAAAGACAAAAGTAGAGTAGGGACATTACGGGTTGTAAAAACTACAGTGGCACACTCGGGGATGGTAATCATACATCCCTACTGAAAGGCTCACTGGTGGACGGAGTCAAGGGTAGCTTGAGTCCACCCAGCAGAAAATTGTGCATAATTGGAAGAGTGCCATATTACACAGTCGTCAGCATAGAGTGAGTATTTAAGATTCCTCGGGATGGGAGCTGATCACAGAATATCATTGATCATACAGTAATGCTAAACAAAGCGGGACTAAACACACTTTCCCGAGGCACCCCTTTTATTGCATAAATGTGTCCAATGTTGCGTTTGTTTGTTCTGTCCCTTGAAAAGCTTGAAATATAGATAGATTACCTCTTAAACCTTAAGTACAGAGCGTCATTAGTATACCATGTCGCAACGTCATGTCGTAGGCTTTATGGATGTCCAAGAACATCCTTATCATGAATTCTTCCAAAATGCCATGCTCCAAATTCGTTAAATGATCTAGTGACTTTCTGTATTTACGAAAGCTATATTGTCGATCATTTAATAAATTTTTCGTCTCTAAAGGAAGAGGAAGCCTATTACAAATCATTCATTCCATTACCTTACATAGACGAGAAGTCAATACAACAGGACGAAAAGAAGTGGGATTGATAAGAAGACCACTCTGTTTCGGTATCGATATGACGTGTGCAAAGTGCCATGAGTTTGGGAACGCCCAAAGCTCAATGTACAAAGCTAACGGCCGTATTATTAAAAAATATTGAGCATGTCTATGGAAAGCACACTCTCCCTTGCACTAAGGAAAGTCAAACTCTATTTTTATTATTAAAACAGCTGATCGGAAGTGTGCTTTCGTGAGCCGATTGGTATGCCAGCAGCTACTTTTCGGTAATGTTGGTATGCCTGCATACATGACTGTGTTCGAATTGTCTGAAACAAATTAAAACTCCAGCAATCAAAATACCTCTGGCATCATTATAGCATAAGAGAGCCATCGTTCATAAACATTTTTACATTGTAAAATAAAGATATAACAGGTTAGAATATGTATAAGATGCCAGAAATTAGATATTATGCTGATAAAAGCCACTGGCTCACCGGTAATAATCGAACGATTTGTGTTTGTTTATGTCATTTGTCAAACTGTTTCCCGGGATTATCACCACTGAAGAGAGAAATGACAGGCTTGATCTCATCGAGGATTGAATAAAGAAAAACATAATCTTTTATAAGAAGACAGATGGAGGGATAATTCCGGTAAAAATGAGGACGTGGGAGGAGATAAGTAACGCCTTGAATGATGCTGGATTGGGCCACAGAGCTACATACAAGATGCGCGCAGGGGCCGCTGAGGTGTCGCGACCGGAAGTGAGTCGGCGGCCATCTTACTATGACCACTTGCCCCGTCGGTCAGAGAGAGCTCAGCTTACGGCTAGGTAAGTTGTCTGTCTCATTTCTCAGCTTTTTTTTTTTTTTCGTTACATGGGATATTTACTACGTCGCAGTGGTATACAAATAATCATTAAATGCTTCCGTTAGCGATATTTTGATGAATGACTACCAGAAATCATATAAATTCTGTTTAATAAAAGAAATAAGTACAGGTACACGGAGCGAATTTTTAAACTCATCAAAGTATCCTACTATATAAAATTCCCTGAATCTTTATTTAAATCAATCTGTTATGGTTTTCCTGCACTGATTCTATAGTAATGTTAAATACTGATTATATAGGTACGTATTTTAAGGTAAGAATATTGGCTGATTTTAAATAATATTGTTATTCTCAGTGTGTTGTGAGATGCCACACTGCGCTGCTTGGAAGTGTCGCAACCGTTCGGATCTTCACGGGAAGAAATATAGCAAATCTTTTTACACGTAATGTGTTTCATTATAACTAACATGATCTCGTCAGTACAATTTGATGTATAATTAACATCATTTCATATATATTCATGGGTCTGTGTATTTCGCATTAAGAATTGCACAAACGAATAACAAATCAACATCAGGCTATACAGTATTTACCCACCAAGCTATATAGCTCTTTATACATGCCATGACATGGCTTAAAGCTTAATTTAATTATGCCATATCACTTATGCTACAAGCCTACAAGGTGAAACTGGCTGCACAAACATAAGTTCTAGTGTAGCCGATGCATTGCTTTTTTGTAGGGATTCATTACATCTCCCACAGTTCAATGATTGTCAGGGTACAATTAATTTTTTGAAAACTTCTGATAAACTTTTCGAGAATTCAAGAAACAAATTTGCAAGAGGGATGAAAGCAGCACTGAAGCCTCATACAGAAGCTGAGTGTATGGCCTTCTTGTCTGACGCTTATGAATATTTCAAGTCTATTAAGAACCCTGAGGATAAATCAATGATCAAAACTTCCAGAAAGACGCCCTTCATAGGATTCCTGGCTGCAATTAAGAGCACTATGGCACTTTATAAACAGTATGTTGGACAAGACAAACCACTACAGTATCTTTCAACATACAAACTGTCACAAGACCACCTAGAACTGTTTTTCTGTGTCATTCGTGCATATGGAGGTTTTGGCAACAACCCTACAGCCCTACAGTTCATGTCAGCCTGCAAGAGACTCCTTTTGCGACATGAGATCAAGTCAACAAAAGGGAATGTCTCTGCGCAAGATATCACGAAAGTCCTCACATCAGCTACAACAAGCAGCACTTTGGAGAGGGCCGTAGAGGATAAAACAGAAGACATTATGGTTGCAAGGCGATATGAACTGATTCCTCGTAGTCCTGTACAACATCGTGATTATGCAGACTGCCCAAGTTTTTCAGTTCTATCTGCTTACAATGAGGCTGCAGATGGCTACATTGCCGGGTGCGTGGTGAGGATGGTAAAAAGAAACATTGCATGTCCAGAGTGTGTCTGCATTAACAACCAATCTTGCAGAAACAAAGGACGTTGATGAAAGTTCAGCATTAATAATGATTAAGGATGAAGGTGGTTTGATAAAGCCATCCAGAGATGTTGTGAAAATCTGTAGAACAAGTGAGAGAATCATTCAGAGAATGCTGAAAACTAATGAGAAACTGTAGTATCACATATCAAGATTTCCATCTGCAGTTGCATACTCAGTTTTAAAAGAATCTGGTACCACTGCTTTTCCAACACATGATTCACATGTATGACTGCGAACCTGATAACAACCACATTTTTTCTTTCATTAAAGCAGTGGTATTTGCATATTGTAAAATACGTATGCATCACATGGCTAAGAAAAAAAGTTCTGAAATAAAAGGTCATTATGTTAGGAAAACACTGTCCAAGTTGGTATTATTTAAGAACCAGTAAATCTTTTTCATGCATGATTTATGAATAAAATGCTAAGTTTTTTTTAGTAATATTATTGTGTGTGTGTGTGTGTGTGTGTGTGTGTGTGTGTGTGTGTGTGTGTGTGTGTGTGTGTGAGAGAGAGAGAGAGAGAGAGAGAGAGAGAGAGAGGTTAACTGGCTTATACTCTGGCTCAATAAACCTGTTTAAATAGAATTATTTTGTATCATTATCCAACCGTATTCCACAGGCTACAGTGTCAACCGTATTCCACAGGCTAGAATGCTAAACTACAAGAAACGCCGGTAAATGTGGATAGAAATCACCGATGACGTATGTAACGGGAGTTCAAGGTGCGCGCCAGTGGTCACACTAAGATGGCTGCCAGGCAAGGCTCGCTGGCGACACCCCTCACCCGCCTCACAACACAGGGACGCGCACTCTATATGTATAACTCTTTGGATTGGGCCCACCAGAACATTCCAGTAAAAAAAAAAAAATGGCAAAGTATAATAACAAGGCGAGTGTCTGTATAGAATTATTCAGGAAAAATGTATTTATTGCCATTTCCACCAACTAGTTTTTGTCAGTTAAGATGTGTGCCGATGCTATGCAATGTTACGTATGTGCTGTCGTGTTTTCTTAGCAGCTTACACTTCTATCACTGGGGATTCATTACATGACCTTTAACATGAAAGCTTAAGATGCGAGTAAAAGTTTGGAAGCATGGAATTGTATACAAATGAAATTAGTTACCTTATTATGATTATGTGAAGATTATTTCCAAAAAAGAAAGTTGTGGTTTCTCTCAGACAGGCCAGGGTTTGTAGAGCTTAGTTTGAGTAAACCCCATAAAAGACCCATGAAGTAGTACTGGTACCACTGTCATGAAAGAAGGATGCCAAGGTTATGATGGAAGAAATGCTTTCTTAACGGTTAGGTTCAATATATGCTTAGCTCTGATTTTCAGATGGCATTTTTCTCATTTCAGACCATACCGCTATGATCTTGGTGGTGAACTGTTTGTGTGTGTGTGTGTGTGTGTGTGTGTGTGTGTGTGTGTGTGTGTGTGTGTGTGTGTGTGTGACTTGGTTCATGTGATGGAAATTTCCAGTAGCTGATATACCATTTACCCCAAAAGTGAGTCATTTACAAACCATTTATGGTAGCAATACTTAACCTAACCTAGACTCCAAGCAAATCAGTCTAATCAAAACAAATTCCAGCTTTACCCTAGTGATATGCATCACATACCCTGAGGAAACCAGAGCAGGAACAGGAGAGCATCTGTTACTTTCAAAGAAGTTGAGGCATAACAGAACTACCAGGCAGCAACATGGCTGGTGATGGCTAGAGTAAGTCATGTGACCCTCTTCTTCGCCGGCAGATGTGTAGATTAAAAATTATCTCCATTACCACTCACTTGATGTAATGCTGCCTACTTCTTCCTTAGCCTTTATCATTCTTTTTCTGTGCCGGCCCTACTCTCTTCCTATTTCTCCCATCTTTGCTGTTACAGGTGGCTTTACATTGAGTGACAAGCCAAATGGTTTCCTGTAAGCCAAGAAACCATTTACAACGCTGGGTGGTAACCATATAACCAAACCATACGTGCTTCCTACGTATCAAGTGGGTTGGTGGAGGGTTAGTGCCCCTCCCTGTGAAACAAATAACTCAGAGTCAAATGGCCACCCCATACGGGATTATGGCGTCTGGCAATTGATAGATAGATAGATAGTACTGATTTCTGACACAAGTGTCACAGGAGAAATCTAACTACTAGGATAAAACATTCCCTGAAAAAAAGTAGCTATCAGTTATAGGCTAAGACAATATTAATACCTTGCAGATTTTCATGTTTTTTAACATTTATCCAGAAAATGAGATAATATGCTGGTGTATATCACAGTGGTAATCAGGGCTCTGGTGTATATCACAGTGGTAATCAGGGCTCTGGTGTATATCACAGTGGTAATCAGGGCTCTGGTGTATATCACAGTGGTAATCAGGGCTCTGGTGTATATCACAGTGGTAATCAGGGCTCTGGTGTATATCACAGTGGTAATCAGGGCTCTGGTGTATATCACAGTGGTAATCAGGGCTCTGGTGTATATCACAGTGGTAATCAGGGCTCTGGTGTATATCACAGTGGTAATCAGGGCTCTGGTGTATATCACAGTGGTAATCAGGGCTCTGGTGTATATCACAGTGGTAATCAGGGCTCTGGTGTATATCACAGTGGTAATCAGGGCTCTGGTGTATATCACAGTGGTAATCAGGGCTCTGGTGTATATCACAGTGGTAATCAGGGCTCTGGTGTATATCACAGTGGTAATCAGGGCTCAGATTGCAGTTATTCAATGCTGGCAGTGGTTTTCCCACCTAGCTACATTGGTTGGGTTAGGGAGGACAATGGTGTGAAAGTATGAGCCAACTTAGTGTAAAAGGGATATAGTTTTCATTTCTAGTGCTAGAATATGCAGTTCTCATTTAAGTTTCCATTATGTGTTTGAAATCCCACTACAGTACATGGGAAGACTATCCGATGTACTGGATCATCGGATTTATCGGATCAGGCTTACACCAGGCGATTTGTTAGAGCGAGCTTCGACAGTACTGTATATGGATGTGGTAATGTTACAGCAATTCAGTCATGCAACACATCACAAAACAAACTACATAATGATTCCAGAAACATTTACCTCTTGAAACGGTTCGTCTAATGTGATGAAACTTGTCGTACGCAGTAGTTACAGTAGCTACAAATTTTGCCCATTACACAGTGGCTCTATAAATTTTAGCCTGCATATCAATGGGGGCCCCCTAGTACCAGTGGAGCCCTAAACAACTGCTTAGTCTGTTTATGCAAGGAAACGACTCTGTAAAAATAAAAATAATATTTAATTCCTCAGCTGCATTCCTTTACAAAGTAACAGATTTTTTTCTGAGCAAAGAAAGTAGCAAGTAAGAGGAGGAGGAGGGATATTTTCCACATTTGTGGTGGTGGCTTCCGTCCTGAAGAGTTGGATTGCCAAAAAGGAATATTGGCCTAAATTGAGAAGGGGTTTGAATCACCACTGTGACAATGGCTGTGATGGACCTGATGTTAGTATAATATTCTTCCCTCAGTAGCCTTTTTTTCACAGTTTATAATTCCTGACCCACTTTTTCTATACCTGTAACTTCTTTATAGAGAATGACACCAAAAGATTTTCATGTGATTTCAAAATGCTATTGAAAGCAATTTGCTTGTGGCCACCACTTTTGGAGTGAAGGTGTTCAGCATTAGATACACAAAGAATCAGGCATGTTCCTATAATATTGCCATAAAATTACCTCAAAAATCACCTCTTGCTTTTTCTGCATTAAGTCCTGGGACACCCTTGTATTAGCTCTGCAACATTACTTCGCATAATGTGAAAGGGGGAAGACTAACATATTCATATAAAATATTTTGACATATAATGTTTCAGCACATTATGATATACTATTAACACATATTCACAGTACAACAGCCTCAAAAGGTAAGTACAGTATATGTATACATCAAATGGTCTTTTTTCTATCTCATGCTATAAAGGGAGTATCGTTATCCAGCTTTCATTAAAAGACTAAATTCGTTTTTCATTTATTTTTATCAGGATCAAATATTGAAGGTATAAAGGTATTATATATATATATATATATATATATATATATATATATATATATATATATATATATATATATATATATATATATATAAATATAAAATATACTATTCCAGTAGCCGTATGTGTGTGTGTGTGTGTGTGTGTGTGTGTGTGTGTGTGTGTGTGTGTGTGTGTGTGTTTTGGGCAGCCGAAACTACACATTCAAATCTCACCGAAATTGGCATGAAAATCGCAAAAAATTCGCTGATGTGAAGAAATTGGTCTCATCTTGATTGAAAAACTTTTACTATATTCAATGAGCAATCACATTTAGATAAGAAATACCGCTCCCGGCGCCCGGCATAGGATCTCCATGGAATTTTTTGCCTCTAGCTACAACTAAAATATACTGTAGCGGTAGCCGTGTGTCTGTGTGTGTATTTCGGACTTGCATTCGGACAACTTGGATTCCATTCCCGAAGCGGCAAATAACACGATCAACTGGTTAGCTGCAAAAAATCCAAGTGACAACGTTAGACTAGAACAGCACATAAACTTGATTCGGATTACCTGAAATGATCACAACGTGCGCACGAAGCACGAGGAAACGAGTGAGAAGCACGAGGGTGCGAAGCACGAGAAAGCGAGCACGAGGGGCCTGAAAGGCACACGAGCACTTGTTTATACATACTGTATATCAACATAATTACCTGTTGAGATCCTCTGCAGGACTGGCCTACCCCTACCGAAGCAAGGACGATACAGCCAATATATGTCCAGTGACTTACGCTGTCTGGTAGAGACTGTATGTAGGGTGAGAAGTGTTTGTGAGTGTGATTGTAATGTTGGAGTGGTTCTGGATGCGTGTGTAGTCTGTGAACTAAGTGCAATCGGCCAGCCTTAAGCCAACTGGGTGCAGGCATACTAGTATCCAACACTGGTTCAACCACAGCACCCCTTATGTCCATCAAAGCGGTCAGTGGCTCAGTGAACACTTCCCAAAGTTTTTACAACTCTGGTGGGATCGAACCCGCGTCCACCAGCGTGCGAGACGCACACTCTACCACTGACACTCCATATATATATATATATATATATATATATATATATATATATATATATATATATATATATATATATATATATATATATATATATATATATCATCATCAGCCGTTTGAGTATCCACTGCAGGACCGGCCTATCCCAACCGAAGTGGGGACGATACAGCCAATGTATCTCTACCAAGTGGCTTAGGCTGTCTGGTAGAGACTGTATGTTGGGTGTGAAGTGCTTGTAAGTGTAATTGTTGTGTTGGAGTGGCTTTGGATGTGTGTGTAGTCTGTGAACCAAGTGTAATCGGCCCGTGCAAGCCGACTGGGTGCAAGCACTTTTATAGTAAGCGACACTGGTTCAACCACAGCACCCCTTGTGTCCGCCAAGCAGTACGTGGCCAGGAGAACGCTCCCAAAGTTTTTTACCCTGACAGGGCGCAAACCCTCGGTCTCCAGTGTGTGAAAACGCACACTTTACCACTGTACCACAGAGGCTTCATATATATATATATATATATATATATATATATATATATATATATATATATATATATATATACATACATACATGGTCAATCTACAGTGCATGTTTATTTAGCCAAAAACATATTTCCAGTATATTATGCATACAAAAGTTTTATGTTTAACAGGCTGACCAACTAATACAATAATAATTTTTATTATAACAATAATAATAACAATAATAATAATAATAATAATAATAATAATAATAATAATGAAGAAGGGCAACAAGTTAACCATGATACAAGAGATAGTCTAGTAACGTTTTATTTACAATTATAGTAATATCCAATAAAGTCCACTGAAACGCAATCCGGAACACAGGCCGTGCCGACGTCTTACTCAATGATTAATTGAAAATCTTGAAACATTTTGAGAGTCCCGTCATTCAGCAAACACCAGAAAGTGAGCTTCTTATCAGATATTATCGCCAAATTCCACAACACTATTTCCCCCCCCCCTCCCCAAATCGCACCCACAAGAGACTATTTAGTACCAAGACAAAAGATGAGATTTATATTCATATTTGAATCCGGATGCATTGTTCTTTTCCAGAATATTACTCGGGATGTTATTCCAAATCTTCACTCCTCGATAGACAATCTGAGACTGTGACTGTTTTGTTGTCATAAAAGGAATTTTTAGTAAGCTGCTACCTCGGAGATTCTACCTATTATTGATATTGAATTGGAAGTAATCATTATGAACGGTGTTTTTTTAAAGATTTATATACAGACAAGGCTCAACAGTATAAGTTTGTCATCCAGTCTTAAGACACCGAGCTTTTTAAACGAGGGAGCAGCATGCTCATATATTAGTAGGTTATCAATTATTTTTATGGCTTTCTTCAGCACGATGGATAAACGATTTAGTAACAGCTTCCCAGTGCCACCCCACACAGCATTGCAGTAAAATAGTAATGTGAATATTAACAAAGAAGCTTCAGTGTCTGTGTTGTCAGAATATCTCGAATAAGATATAAAACTCCACACTTCTTACTGATTTTAGATTAGAGATAACAAGTATGGAGCTGCCATGACAAATTCGCCTCAATTTTAACACCCAAGAATTTTGTACTGTTCTCCCGCTCAAGCTCCCGGTCACCAATTCGATTACTTGGTCGGAGAGTTATTGTTTATTTTTTCCCCTATTAAATAGAATATAGTTGGATTTATTTATACTAACTGTATGTTTATTGGAAGATATCCAATTTTTCATCCTTGTCAGGTTGTTATTAACAATATTTGTTAGTTCAATGAGATTATGATGGCTAGTGTAAAAGGTGCTGTCATCAACGAACAACACATATTTCATGTGGTGGCTAGCATTTATGATATCGTTATTGTATAATAGGAATAAAAGAGGTTCAAAAACCGATCCCTGAGGAACTCCATACTCTACGGTCATGTACCGGGACTGACAATGGTGATATTCAACAAACTGTTACGGTTTCTTAAATATGACAAGACCGTTAAAATGCTGCATCTTTTATTCCAGAATTATTGAGCTTTTAAATTAATATTTTATGATTAACAGTGTTGAATTCCTTCGCCTGATCCAGAAACATACCCATACTAAACTTTCCATCATCAGAAGAACTGAGCACATCTTTAGTGAATGAATGGAGAACACTTTCGGTTGACATCCCTGCCCTAAATCCAAATTGGAAAATTGTTATGATGTTATGATCAGTGAAAAAACTGATCAACCTATTATATACGAGTTTTACTATGACGTTACTGAGCGCTGGAAGTATTGAAATCAGGTAGTACTTGTAGTTAATTAAAATTCTTCGACCACCGGATTTGAAAATTGGAATAACTTTGGCTATCTTTAGTTCATCGGGAAAAATTCCCGTTTTGAAAGATAAATTACAGAGGAAGACTATACTAGGAACAATGGAGTTTATAGCTTCTTTAATAATAAACATGGGAATGTGGTCATATCCAGCACCCGTCTCTCGTAGATATTTTACTGTATTTATTACTTCAATTTCCGTAGTCTGTGATAAGGGGAAAGTATTTCCTTGTCTGTTAGATAAGAAAGTTTCGAAGTTTGACTGTGATTCGCTCGTTTTCTCAACTAGATTTTTACCAACTTTATCAAAATAACGATTAAAACTTTCTGCTGTGACTTTAGGCTGTTATTTCTTTGTTGTTTACTAGTTAAACACGGTTTTTACACTGATGAGCATGAGTTTTGTTTATAATGGTGTTATTTATGTCCAAGTTTTCTTACTATTTCCTGAACTTTCGTTTATCTTGCTTTTAAAGTAGCTTGACTCGGCCTTTCTTATTTTGATCGTTATTTGATTTCGCAATTTACGATACCCTTCACCATAAGTGATTGGCTTTTTCGCGCATTTTCTTTGAAGTCTGCTTCTTTTGTCATTGTTTTTATATCTCCATTTATGTATGATTTATCAATATATTTTTATTTAACCTTTTTGTTCTTTAGTGGGAAATTATTGACGTACATAGTGGAAAATAGAAGACTAAAATTACAGTATCCGATCTGGGAGTCGCTGGCACCGAAAACAAGGTCCCACGATACTTGCTGAAGTTTTTCCTTAAATCTAATTATATAATGTGGACTAAACTCTATATGTTACTGTAGTTTGTTCATTTAGCTTGTTCCGATAAATTCTTTACCTTAAAATGTGATACAACAGGAAAACGATCAGATATTTTGTTGTAAATACTACTACTTTTTATGCACTCTCTATAATTATTCGGTCCTATATGATCTACTGCATTATTGTGGCGGATGTTAATGATACACGTGTTGGTTTATTTATAGTATTATAGTACAGTAATTATGTGAATAGCAGATGGTTAGTATGTCAGTTACTCGCGGATCACTTTCACTTATGAGAGGGTCAGTGTTAAAATCACCACAAATATAGCAATAATTATTTCTCACATTAAATACGTCCATAACATTATTGAAATCAGTTAAAAACTGCCTCGTATCTGTGTTGGGGCGTATGCATAATTATGACACTGGTGGTTATGATATTCGAACCGTATCTCAAGTCAACGAATAAAGTTTCAGTGTGGTCTCTTAATTGTCAAGTCCATTCTTATGCTGCTATAATATATGTGTCGCACGTACACAGCGACCCCTCCACTGCTACGTGTACAGGTGTGTGAATAAAGCATAGTTTGGAATCATATATATATTTTCGATGTTGTCATTTAACCTGGTCTCACAAAATCCTAAGATATGAAAGTGATGGTTAACGGGGCTCATGCACTGGTCTATAAACGCATCATAATACAAAGGTAAACTTCCGATTTTATGGAACATAAGTGATAATGCGTCTCTAGAGAAGTAATTGTTTTCATGCACATACGAGTCACTGAAATAACGAAGTTGGTAAGCTGAGACTGTATAAATTCTACATAAAATTGTCAGGATCATAAGTAGATGTATAATTACCATTATTGAAAAGAAAAGAAATTGAACAAATCTGATCAAGTTCTGACAAAATCGCCTTTCATAGGTACAGAAGTAATTGAGCAATATGAATAGTTCCGTATCATTCAGGCTGTGAAAAGGTAGACTAATCTTTTCAATAGAGTAGAAATAGGCAACTAGAGAGATTCATTATATACTTTATAATGTTCGTATTATTGGATTTTCTAGTTTTCACATAAGTGTTTGCCCACAGATATGTACTTTACATTTACGTCATAGTTTTCGCAAAATGAATTATTCTTACACACTGTATTCACTGTGTGCCTTTTCTCGAACATACAAGACATATTGCAGTAAGGAAGAGATGGCATTATATACTTGACTTACTTCACTTTTATCTAGCATATGTTCGTGAGGCGGGGCAGGTACTGACCCCGCCAACAGCCCCCACCTCGTCCTCTCGCTGCGTCACGTCAGCCATACGCTCATCCCTCGCTCTGGTCTAGTCACTAGGGTCCATTGCTGCTAGAGTCTCGCTTATTGCTGATGAGGGAGACGATGATAGTGGGCCTGATTCTATTTGCTTCGATGTTGTTGGTTGTAGAAGAAGGGGAAATTCGTGGAGTGTGTTGGTGCGTGGTGCTGACGTATCCTGTATTGTAGTAAGTTGCGACAGTGGCATCCAAGGTCTTAGTGCCGGGGACGGTGGTAGTGTACAGTACCTGGTGCAGATCCGGGGTGGCGTAGAAGAGCGGGGAGATACTGCTTTAGTTTGATCATGCCTGGGGTGTATAATGCGAGACTTGCGGTCATCTGAACGTCGCTCCCTCACCACTAGGGTGCGATAATTAAAGAAAGCATACCTCCCCAGTCTCCGTGCTTCCCGGTACGCAGACATCTGTTGACGACGTGCTTCCACTGAGCCAGGACACAAATCTTCATTAATAAAAATATATGTCCCTTTTAATTTGCTCCTATTTCGTAATACTTGTTCACGGTCAGGAAACTTGGTGAACTTGACACAATATCTTGGTGCTGTTTCTTGAAACTTTGCCGATGCGATGAACACTGTCGAAACTTGTTTTGATGTTAAGGTGCTTATATGGTTTCTACCTTAAGTTGACATTGTTCCCAGGTATCATCCGGCTCCTCCGTTACACCTGTGAAGCGCAAGTTGGTTCTCCTCCCTTGATCGTCCAAATAATCAAGTCGTTTCAACATCACACCTCGTTGTTGTTTCAGTTTGAGATTTTCTTTGGTTAGTTGTTTCACTTGCGAAATGACGTCTCGCTTCTCAGGTGCTTCACGGTCGAGTTTTGCTTCGATGTCTTGGGGATGATTCTGGGTGAATTGAAGGCTCTTGATTACTTCATTTAATTGTTCTTGAAAGGATTTAGTACTAGTAACGAATTCTTGCTTTAATCTTGATACTGTAGTGTCATTATCATCTCACTGCTTTGCTAAAAGTGCATTTAGCTCATCAGTATCCATGGTGGTGAAATGGTAATGCTAAACCAAGAGGAAGCGAGAAGTACAACCTTAACCCGCCCCATCCCGTCGACGTATGGGTACGTTGCAACGATTTGCATTTGCCAGTCCCGGCGACGTACCAGTACGTCGTGCAATTGCAAGGTCCCTAATTTGCACAATTTTCAATTTTCGCACGTGATTTTTCGTATGTATACACGGGACACCTTCCTCTATTCCTCTACAAGATGCCAAGCAGGGACAATGCCTTACACTGCATAACCTCCCCCCTCCCCCCCTCACACCATTGTCTTGGCAAAGGACCTGTTACCAGTGACCTGCCTAGTAAAGATATTCAGGGCCAGAGTGATTCCCCAATCGATGACAATGTGGAGGACAATGTTTACATAGCATTAGAAGAAGAAACAGCCAGAAATAATGATCAGGTAATGTGGCAAAAAAGGTCAGGTATGGTGATTAGTTAGTGAGTGAAACAATGCTTATAATGCCTTTATTACTGCTTGAAAACCAATATACTCACATACTACATATACATTCGTACCAAGTAAATAAATAAATACCGTTTATGAGTGGATAAAATAGTTACCCTCCCATAGAACTCGTTTTCTTTGGTGCCAGCATGTTAGAAAACCCACTCAGGTAAGGAGGAACTCCTACCTGGATTGGGCACTTTAAACCTCAGGTGAGCGATTTCTCTATGAATTTTCGATGTTTCTCACCAAAAGCGAAGGTTTTAGCCAAAAAAAAAATTTTCGAAAATACCTCAGGACTGGGGGATGTCGGAGGTGCGGAAAACCTCGGGACGTGACGGGTTAAACCATATATATATATATATATATATATATATGTATATGATGAATGAGGTGTGGCAGAGTGGAATGAGAGACTACAAATGCGTCAGCTCGAGGCGTAAGTATGTCAAGTTCAAGTTTGAGAAGGTGAAAATGGCAGTGATTGTAGCGTAAGCACCGAGTGAGGACAGGAGTGATAGAGAGAAAGACAGGTTTTGGGATGAGCTGGGTGAAGTAGTGGGAAAAATGCCCAGGAGCTATAAAGTAATCGTGATGAGGGATATGAACGAAAGAGTAGCACTGGTCCAGAGGATGACATAATGGGTTGGTATAGAGTACCAGGAGAAAATGATAATAAGAAAAGACTAAAGGATATGTGTCAGGAGAGGAGGTTGTGCATTTATATTTCGTATTTCAAACACAAAGATGCACATAAATATACATGGTATAGAGGAAACGGGGATCGTGTTGAAAGAAGCCTGATTGATTACGTGCTCGTTGAGACGTCGATGATGGGAATGTTTTTTTTTTTTTTTTTTTTATGCGAGGAAGAAGGAACCAAAGGCCATGAGCCCGCAGTAACAGTTCCCTCCAAGAGAAAAACAAAATACAATATAGAGCCAAATTCAAGATCCGATCATTTTGAGATACCTGGACACACTGCGTTTGAAAGACTGGAGATCATAGGCAGCAGGAAATACAGACAGAGGGAGACAGTTCCAGAGCTGACCTGTTGCATAAATGAAAGACTGGGAGTAACGGTTAACTCTTGCATTAGAGAGTTGGACAGAAAAAGGATGAGAGTTTGCTGCCAGACGGGTGCTACGCGCCCGTCGTAGAGGTGGAGGAATGCAAGCAGACAGTTCAGAGGAGCAGTGACCATTAAAGTAGCGATAGAAAAGAGATAAAGATGCAACAGTGCGGCGAAGAGACAGAGGTTGAAGGGAGTCAGTAAGAGGAGGAGAGTTAATGAGACGAAAAGCCTTTGACTCCACCCTATTGAGAAGAGCTGTATGTGGGGAGCCTCCCCACACATGAGAGTTGTACTCCACACAGGGGCGGATAAAACCCCAGTATAGAGTCAACAATTGCGCAGGGGTAAAGAAAGAGCGGAGTCGGCTTAGCACACCCAATCTCTTGGAAGCAGATTCTACAAGAGATGTAATATGATCTTTCCAAGATAAGTCCCGAGTAAATGAAACCCCAAGCATGTTCAAGGATGATGCAGGATTAAGCTGAATATTATTAAACATTAGTGGATATACCTGTGGAAGATTTTGTCGGGTTGATAGGTGTAAGAACTGAGTCTTAGATGCATTAAAGACAACCATATTATTTTTACCCCAGTCAGAGATACGAGCCAAGTCAGACATTAGGTGTGCCATAGCCTCATCCCTTGTTTGTTGAAGTAACTGTTGAGATGGGCGTTGCGGGAACCGAATGGAAAGGTGAAGGGTGGAGTCATCAGCGTATGAGTGGATAGGGTTAGATGTACAGCTTAGAAGATCATTGATGAATAAAAGGAAGAGAGTTGGTGATAGGACAGAGCCCTGAGGAACACCACTGTTGATAGATCTAGAGAAGAACGATGGCCGTCTACAACAGCGGCTATAGAACGACCAGAAAGGAAGCTAGCGATGAAGGCACAGATAGAAGGATAGAAACCGTAGGAGGGCAGTTTGGAAATTAACGATTTATGCCAGACTCGATCGAAAGCCTTTGAGATGTCAAGTGCAATGGCAAAGCTTTCGCCAAAGTCCCGAAAGGAGGATGACCAGGAGTCTGAAAGGTAGGAGAAGATCGCCAGTGGAGCGTCCCTGACGGAACCCATACTGGCGATCGGAAAGAAGGTTGTGATAGGAAAGATGCCTTAAAATTTTTCTATTAAGAATTGACTCAAAAAACTTTTGAAATACGGGACATTAAAGCAATTGGACGATAGTTGGAGGGTTGGGAGTGGTCACCCTTCTTTGGGACTGGCTGAATGAGAGCAAACTTCCAGCAAGAAGGAAAGGTACAAGTTGACAGACAAAGACGAAAGAGTTTGCCTAGGCAGGGTGTAAGCACAGAAGCACAGTTCTTGAGAACAACAGGAGGGACCCCATCAGGCCCATATGCCTTGTTAGTACTGAGGCCAGTGATGGCAGAAAATACATCAACTGAAGAAATTTTAATGTCAGCCATGAGGAAGTCAGAGGGGGGAAGTGATGGAGGACCAGCACCGGAATCGTCTAAGGTAGAATTGGAGGAGAAAGTTCAGTGCGAAGAAGAGATCTGCTTTATCAGTAGAAGAAATAGCTACAGAACCATCAGAGTAGAAAAGAGGAGGGAAGGATGATGAGGTAAAATTGTTAGAAAGATTTTTGGCAAGATGCCAGAAGGGGCGGGAAGAATTCGAGTTGGAGAGTTGAGAGCATTTAGTATGGATGAAATTATTTTTAGTAGAGCGAAGAACAGACTTAGCACGATTCCGGGCAGAAACGTAAAGATGATGTGATTCAGGGGTGGGTTGGCTCCGGTACCTTTTGTAGGCCCTCTCCTTGTTGCGGACAGCATTAGAACAAGCGTGATTAAACCAAGGCTTTCTTGCGTTAGTCAAAGGATATGAGAAAGGAATGTATGCTTCCATGCCCGAGAGAATAACCTCCGTAATGCGCAAGGCACACTCAGATGGCTCACGGCCATGGAAGCAATAATCATTCCAGGAAAAATCAAAGAAGTACTGCCTGAGGGCCTCCCAGTCCGCGGCTCCAAAATGCCACAGACGACGTTTCCCGGGAGGGTCCACAGGCCAGACCGGAGTGATAGGACAGGTTAAGGTAATAAGGTTGTGATCGGAGGAGCCCAACGGAGAGAAAAGATTAACAGAGTAAGCAGAAGGATTAGTTGTGAGGAAGAGGTCAAGTATGTTGGAGCTCTCTCCAAGGCGGTCAGGGATACGGGTAGGGTGCTGTACAAGCTGCTCTAGGTCATTAAGGATAGAAAAGATGTAGGCTTGTTCACCAGGTGGATCCGTGAAAGGAGAGGAGAGCCAAAGGTGGTGGTGAACATTGAAATCTCCAAGAATGGAGATTTCAGAGAAAGGAGAAATGGATAGAATGTGTTCCATTGTAGAAGTAAGATAGTCGAAGAATTTTTGATAGTCAGTAGAATTAGGGGATAAGTAAACAGCACAGATATATTTAGTCAGAGAATGACAGGAAAGCCGAAGCCAGAGTGTGGAGAATTCAGAAGAATCAAGTTCAGGAACACGAGAGCAAGATAAGTCGTTGCGTATATATACACAACAGCCACCTTTGGCTTTGAAATGAGTATAGAGAAAGTAGGAGGATACAGAAAAGGGTTTGCTGTCAGTTGCCTCAGACAGCTGAGTCTCCGTTAGAAAAAGAAGGTGAGGTTTAGAGGAGGAGAGGTGGTGCTCAACAGAACGAAAGTTAGAGGAAAGGCCGCGAATGTTGCAGAAATGAAGAAGAAGAGAGTCAGACAGTGGTTCCAGGCACCTTGAGTCGTCACCGGGAGAGGGGCAGATGGTGGGGGCATTTATGGTCCCCCCCCCTGGGGACTCCGAGGCTTGATATAACGACGCCATTTTAGGTAAATTTTGAATAGGAAGTGTAGTGTGTACTGTGCATGTAGTTTGGTGAAGATAGTTAGAGAAATTTGTACTGGAGAGCATGCTGGCCTACTCTCTGTGTAACTGAGACACTGAAAAAGTTCAGCAAAGGGGGATGGTCAGGAACTAGTCCTGAGGGCTGATGAAACGGGAGCTCCAGCACTCCCTGTTATCAGCTTTCCATCCACCTCGGGAGTACTGCCCTGCTCGACTGGTGCTACAGTCTACTCCACATACGAGAGCTGTGAGAGGACGATGTGGAGGTCTGTCAGATCATATGATTGTGGTATGCAAGATCAAGCTGAGAGGAGTGAGGTGGATCAAGAGAGAGAGGAGCAATCAGGGTGAAAGACTGAAAGTTGAGAAGCTGAGGATCAAAGACGTGGCAGATGATTACAGGACCAAAGTAGAGGACGAGTTAGAATCAGTGAACTGGAATGAATTGGATCTGGACAGCCTGTGGAATGCATATAGGGATTGCTTAGTTAGGAATGCTAAAGAGGTGTGTGGTGTGGCAAGAGCATCAACAAAGAAAAAGGGTACGGCATGGTGGGATGAGGATGTTAAGAGAGCGGTGGAGGAAAAGAGGAAGAAGTGGCTAAACTGGTTACAAGACAGGGGTTCAGTTGAAATAAGAACTGAGTATATTGAGAGCAAGAAGAACATAAAGAGATTAGTGAAGAGGAAAAAAAAGGAGGTAAATGATGATCTGGGAAGAAAATTGAATGCGGACTACTCTGAAAATTGGAAATAATATTCTGGAAAGAGGTGCGGAAATGTAGAAGTGAAAGCGGAAATCAATGTGATAGTTTGAAGGATGCAGGTGGTAGGTCACTAACCCATGGAGATGAAGTAAGGACCAGATGGAAAGAATATTTTGAAAGCCTGATGAATTGGAATAGACAGAGCAGAGCGGCTGTAAACATGATTGATCTTGGGGGTGTGCAGAGAAGGAATGCAGTGCCAGGAGATGACACTCGCACAGGTGAAGAGCGCTGTGAAACGGCTGAAAAAAGGGAAAGCAGCTGGGGTTGATGAGGTGTATGCATAGATGCTTAAGTGCAGTGGAGAGAGTGGAATGAGGTGCTTGTTGGAGATATGTAAGAAGGTATGGATGAGTGGAACTGTGCCTGGAGAGTGGAAAAAGGCTGTGATTGTACCCATGTACAAATATAAAGGTGAGCGAAGTGAGTGCAACAATTATCGTGGCTTAAATTTATTGAGTGTGGTAGGGAAGATATATGGAAGAATTATTGTAGAGAAAGTAAGAGAGATATCAGAAGTCCTAGTGAGTGATGAACAGGGTGGCTTTAGGAATGGCAGAGGATGTGTGGATCAAGTATTTGCAGTGAGACAAATAGCAGAGAAGACTTGTGAGAAGGACCATAAGGTGTTTATGGCATTCACGGATATGGAAAAAGCATGCGACAAAGTAGACAGGGAGGGATTGTGGAAAGTTTTGCGCATGTATGGTGTAGATGGTAAGCTGATAGGTGCTGTCAAGAGCTTTTATGATGGTAGTGAAGCATGTGTAAGGGTCAATGGGCATCTAAGTGAATGGTTCACAATCGGTGTGGGCATGCGACAAGGTTGTGTGATGTCCCCATGGTTGTTCAATGTATATATGGATGGGGTGATGAAAGAAGTGAAAACACGAGTAATGAAGAGAGTGATGGAGATGGTAATGAATGGTGATGGGTGGAATATCTCAAATTTGTTGTATTCTGATGATGCAGTACTGCTTGCAAGTACCGGACAGGAACTTGGTAGGCTAGCACAGAGTTTTGTTGATGTCTGTGAGTGTCGTGCCTTGAGAGTAAATGTAGAGAAGACTAAAGTGATGGTTACTGAGAGAGAAGGTGACTCCCAGTGTGATGTCACAGTGAATGGAGAGAGACTGGAATTGGTGAGAGAGTTCAAATACTTGGGTACAGTGATAGAAAAGAGAGGAAAATGTCCAAAAGAAGTTGAATGTAGAGTGACACAAGAAAGAAAAGTAACTGGTCCAATTAAGGCATTGATAAGAAACAGAGGCTTGAGTGTTGCAGCTGCACGAGGCTTACATGAGGGAGTGTTAGTGCCAACTCTAACTTATGGGTGTGAGACTATGGTGTGGCATGAAAATGAAAAGTCAAGAGTAAGAGCAGTGGAGTGCTAGGTGGATAGGATACGAAAAAGTGTGATTCGTGAAAGATGTGGAGTGAGGAAGTCAATGGACACCAGAATCGAAGAGAGTGTCATGAGATGGTATGGTCATGTGGAAAGAATGGATAACAATAGAGAGGTGAAAAAGGTTTACCTGAGCTAATTTTAAGGAGGAAGGAGGCGTGGTAGGCCAAGGAGAAGGTGGAGAGATATGGTGAATGAGTCTTTGAGCAAGAGAGGTTTGGAAGTCGGTGAGGCTAGGAAACTGACAAGAGATCGAACTGGCTGGATGAATATTGTGAGGAGAAATGCGTGATCAGAGATTTTGGCACCCCCTGTGAGCATGGCAGCGTCCGGATTGACTCAACCGGATACGTTCGTGTGAAGCTGCAGAATGTGTTGAATGTTTTTTGGCGTATCCGGTAAAGCCAGGATTCAGGGGGCTTGAGTGATGAGTGAATGGAAGTGTGGCCTATTTGGATTGGGCAAGTTTGTGCTGTCTGGACATTGCTACTCCTCACCCTGCCCTTGGGTGGGAAAGGAGGTCCGGATGATGATATATATATATATATATATATATATATATATATATATATATATATATATAGACTGGAGCCTCTGTGGTACAGTGGTAGAGTATGAGTTTTCGTACACGGGTAAGCCAGGGTTCGCACCCTGCCAGGGTAATAAACTCTGGGGGTATTCATCTGGCCACGTACTATTTTGGCGGACACAAGGGGTGATGTGGTTGAACCAGTGTCGCTTACTATAAGGTATACTTGCACCCAGTCGGCTTGCGCAGGGCGATTACAAGTGGTTCACAGACTACATACACATCCAAAGCCACTCCAGTACTGCAATTCCACTAACAAGCACTTCTCACCCTACATACAATCTCTACTAGAAAGCTTAAGCCATTTGGTAGAGATACATTGACTATCGTCCCGACTTCGGTCGGAATAGGCCGGTCCTGCAGTGGATACTCAAACGGCTGATGATGATGATGATGATAATATATAGACAATGATTTGTGGAAAGTATTGAAAATATATTTCTGAAGTTGATGGGAAGTTGTTGAATGGCGTGAAGAGTATGTATAAGGGTGCTAAGGCTGCAGTGCGTGTGGATAGTGAACTGAGTGAATTCTTCTGTTTGAAGGGTGTGTAACTTGCAATACTTTGGTGATAGAAACTCCGTGTACAAACAGCTAGTTAAGGAGTTTATTACGAGCTCTGACAAAAACAGTCTGCCCTTCTTGAGTGTCTGCTCAGAACTGACGCAGTAACGCCCTCTGCCCAGGCTTGGACTATGGGAAAGCGTGCTGGGTCAGCAAGTTTAGTGGGGGCATGTGTGCATTGGGGGGGGGGGCATATATACATCGGGGGTAGACATATTGTAGGGGGGGTACACTACTCCCCCGGGTAGCTGAGATGGTGTCTCCTGACACCAGGAGGTATATGGTGTTTGATTATATTACTAAGGCAGGGTTGGGGAGGTTTGTACAAGGGATAAGTATGATACAGGGGCAGTAGAGGCGACATGGCCATGTTTAGGGGAGGGAATTAGAAGGATATATACAAGTAAGATATACAAGGATTAATTGATGGGTATGTGCCCAGTAAGGGTCGAAGGTATACATAGACATAATGGGGATTATACAATAATATCTTGATACATGATAAACAAGGAGTAGATATGAGGGTTTTTGTTTTTCTTTGTTCATTTTTTTTTTTTTTTGCTAGTTTCTGTAGGATACACTGTCACTCAATAATGCATTAAAGAAATACCATCAGTTTCTAGTAGGAAGAGTTTTGTTCATAGTTTGGTTAATTGTCAGATGGCATTGGTAGTCACTTAATGTGAGGGCACTAAGTACAGGGAGTTTCTACGTCGTGTGTAGGACGTACTATGCCTGTAGCGACTCTGATTTCTTGGAGTCGGCGTTCTATTTTCCTGACACAACAATGCACGGCACATATGCTGAGTAGAAAACCTATGAAAGCGATAACCACAGGGGGAAACACAACTGTTGGATGAACCCATGAACGGCTGAAGGCCAGAGAAAATTGATCCATAATGAAGTCACTGTCATTGAGGAATGTTAGCATGCGCAAGTTAGGGAAGGTGACGGTAATGTTGACAGATGGTAGGGTTGAAGGCATGTCGATTGGTTGAAAGATGTCATAGGAGTGTTTACAGACAGCTTGGTGATAGCAAGTGGCGTAAGTGATGACGGACTCTGATTTGATGGTACAATAGTTCGGTGCTTTGTAGAGACTACTAGTGGGGATGGATCGAACTGAAGAACCAGGACACATGATTGTGATAGAGATGGGAACAGCAAAGAAGAAGTACTGGACATGGTTGAGGTGTGCATGGTGAATCGGGAGTTCAGGAGCTGGTACAAAGGAACAAGCTGAGTAGATGGAATGGTTGCGAACTAAAGCACACTCACAGGATGTAGCGCTGCTAGGGAAGATAGCGAAAAGGTGGGCAGCACAGAGACGAGAGGTCGGAGTAAGGGAGGAGCATTTCTGGAGGTCTGTGGAAGAAAGGAAGGCAACTGAAAGATGATCATGGGAGAGGAGGAAATATTCTGAAGGAACAGATACTTGTAACAAGGAGTTGTTGAGGCGGAAAGGGAATGGAATGATGTGGAAAAGGTTAAAGGGTATGGCAGAACGGAGAGGAATATGGACGATGACGAATTTGGTGAGAAGAGTGGCTTCGAGAACAGGATAATAATATTCGAGGAAGGAGTAGGGGAGGACCTGGGACTGACCGAAGGTGGAGTGAGCCCATTCCAGGACAGAACAGAGAGCTGAGACAGGTACTAAGTCGGCAGTGACACGTCCATTTATAGCTATGACCAGGATACGAACCAAGGTAGAGACTTGAGACAGGAGAGAGTCAATGGCCAGGTGGAGATTATCAATGTTGAGTTTGAGGAAGAAGAACTGAGAGATAACATTGAGATCTGAAAGGTGTTGTCGTAAGATATCGGGCAAGTTGTTTAGAGTGGACGTTACTTCATTAAGGTGGGCCATAATCTTCTGCAACATAGTGTGTTGGATTTTGATGACTCGGCGTTGAGATTCTAGGGCTGAAGCTAAATGAGCGAGATCAGATTTGAAGCCAGAAATGTCAAGGGCTGTAGCAACGCCAAACAAGCCACTTAGAATCTCACCTCCGAAGTCGAAGAGACCTCGTTTCACACGTTACGACCAACGGGTGTCTGAATGGAAAATGTGTCATTGAGCTCAGTGAATTTGTTACTTATGTATTGCAATTGCCAGGAGAGTGGTAGGAAAAGGTTACAGAGATACTGATTTGGGTTGTGTGTCCCCATGATGGCCGTGAGTTAGGTCTTGATTCCATGGAGCTGGTGCGTGTAGGTAGGTAGGGCAATGGCTACGTTGGCCCGGGGCGCAAGATCGTAGTGCATGGAGACTACCTCGCGTCCTGAGCCGACCAAGGCCCCGAGACGTACTCCACCATCGTCCTGACCCGACCCAGACCCCAGGAGGGTCAGCACTGCCAGCAGGTAGATCGCTAACATCGTACCTAGAAAATCAGGGTAGAGTTAATGGGATAGGTCCTGAAGAGGTTGATGGGCAGAGCTCAGTTTGGACTGATATTAACTGGTTGATGAATGAGTAGGTGTAAGTGGAGATGAAGGAGATTGAGGGATGTGTGAAGGGAAGGGGGGTCAGGAGGTTGTGTAAGTGACGCTTCCAACACGAGGCCACGGGGTGCTCGCTTTAAGTCATTGACGTGGACCCATCTGGTGTCCTTAATGGACAGGTCCTGGAGGTGAAATTTGTTGCCTTGTTGAGTGAGGACGCGGTGGGGTCCTGTAAATTTGTCATCCAACTTAGAGGAATGCGTATGGGAATAAGCAAAGACAAGATCGCCTACACTGATAGTGATAGGAGAGGCAGATTTATGTTGGTGCAGCAGCATGTCCTCCTGAGAGGAAGCCAAAGTGGATTGGACATACTGGTGGATTGTTTGGAAGTTGGCCAATTTTAATTTAACATAATCATCCATGTTGTAGATAGGTTCTGGCTTTGAGGATAAGAGAGAGTATGGGAGGTCCTTGTCAAAACCAAAGAGGACGAAGAAGGGAGATTCGGCAATGGATGCATTGATGGAGCTATTGATTGAGAATGCCACTTGGGGAATCCAGTCATCCCAGGACGAACCATGGGAGCCTAGATGTCTCAGGCACTCTAAGATTTTTTGGTTGTGGCGTTCTACAAGGCCATTGGAAGCCGGATGGTTAGGCACGACATTGCAATTACTGATATGAAAGCGGCGACCTATCACATCTAGAAGGCTATTGTTGAACTCTGTACCATTGTCAGTAAGAATGGTATGAGGGGTACTGAACGGGCAAATTACATGATCTACAAAGGCATGTGCAACACTCTTCGCGGTCTTGTCGGAGAGGGGTATGAGGACACAGTAGCGGGAGAAGTGGTCGACCACTACGAACAAGTACTCAGTGCTGGATTCCGTGAGAGGTAGTTTTAAGAGATCGATTGAGACAGTTTCCCATGGTCGTGACAGGATTGGGTATTATAAGAGCGGTGCAGGTAAGCCGGTTGATCCTTTGTGGCGGTGGCAGGAGAGGGAAGAGTCACAGTGGGCATTGATATCACGGCGCATGGTTGGCCAATAGTACTTGAGACGTCCCTGGTGAAAGCATCGGTCTTTTCCATGGATGGGAAGCTTGAGGGGTATTATGAACAATGTGAAGAACTGTTGGTATCAGGGCAGTGGGGACAACAAGTTGGCGTACTTTGCGATTAGGCATGTCTTTTCCTTTTAGTAGTGTTTTCCTGTACAAGAGATCATCATCTAGCATGAACTCATCTAGTGATACTGGCAGAGTAGGTAAGGTCGAGGCATCGCCAGATTCTAGGAAATAAATGACTTTGGACCATATGGGGTCTTGGCACTGAAAGTTTCAAACAACTTCTGACTTTAGTGTAGTGTTTTCAGTTACTTCGGGATGCAGTGATGTTATAGCTGCTGCTACGTGACGTGAGAGTGTGTCTGCAACGACATTCAACTTGCCTGGTACATATTGAAAAGTGGGATTGAAGTCCTGGATGATGACGGACCATCTAGCTAGCCTACCTGTTAGGTTGTGGTTCTTGAACAAATCACACAGTGGAAGGTGGTCTGTTTGGATATGCACTGGATAACCATAGACTATATCTCCAAAATGTTTCAAAGACCAGACTACCGCTAGCGCTTCGAGATCTGTGACAATGTAGTTACATCCAGCGGTTGTAAGGGTGCGACTAGCATACGCTATTATGCGCTTCCTTGATGCTTCATCGAGTTGCATCAAAACGGCACCAAGTCCAGTGCCTGAGGCATCTATGCAGAGAAGGAAGGGTTTGGTATAATCAGGGAATGCTAGAATAGGGGCATTTACAAGAGGTCTTTAGCTTTTGGAAAGCCTGTGACTGGTCATTAGTCCAAACGAAGGGCACATTCTGCTTGAGTAAGTGGGTTAGAGGAGCGGCGATCTTTGCATAATCTTGTAGGAATCTACGATAATTGCCACTGAGGCCCAGGAAACTTCGTACAGCTTCGGTAGTGGTAGGTTCTGGGAAGTTAATAATCGCTTTAGTTTTATCTTCATTAGTATGAATGCCTTGTGCATCTACAATATGGCCTAGGAATTTGATTTTCTTTCGCAGGAAGTCACATTTACTGAGATTGATTTTCAGGCCTGTGAGCTGGAGGCATTCAAAGACTTGCTGGAGCTTGGTAAAATGGTCAGGGATGGATTTACTTACAACAATGATATCATCTAGGTAAGCAAAAAGAGTGTCCCATCATACCGTTGAAGACTGAATGGATAAGCCGCATGAACACGGAAGGAGCATTTCTCAGACCAAAAGGGAGTTTCTTAAACTGAAAATGTCCGGAAGGGGTGCTGAAGGCTGTAACTGGGCGAGAGGACTCTTCCATTTCGACCTGCCAGTAACCGCTGAGGAGATCTAAAGATGAAAAGACTACGTTATCTTCACCAAGGGATTCTAGCAAATCAGTGAGGACGGGTAACGGGAAATGGTCTGGAACGATGACAGAATTGACCTTACGATAGTCGACTACTGGTCTAAAGCTGCCGTCCTTCTTTGGTACTAAGAAAAGTGGGCTATTCCATGGACTGACGGAGGGTTCAATAATGTCCTGGTCTAACATGTTCTGTACCATTTGATCTGTTTGCTTTCTCTGGCTGTGAGGAAATCGATACGCTAGTATGTAAATCGGCTGAGTTCCTGGTAGTAGTTCAATCATATGTTTGACAAGGTCTGTTCTGCCCATCGGTTCACCGGGTAAGGCAACCACGTTTCTGTACGAGGTCAGAAGGTCGAGGAGTTGTGGCGTATATTCTGGGAAATACGTGCAAGTGAGATGTGAGAGCATATCGGGTGAATATGTCGGCGCAGATCCCATAGAGTTAATAGTACATACAGCAATTGGCATACTATCATCAGTCTGAATAGTAGGAATTGAGGAATCCTGGCACACCTTTACGGTCGCTGGGTATACTAGGAAGTCTCCAATCTTTTTACCATGTTTAAGTTTTAGTGGAGCATTTGTGACATTGAGCAAGTACAGGTAGCATAGACTGTCCTCTAAGACTGTACACCACGCTGACTCATAAGTCAAGCCATTCACACAACACGTCTCAGGTAGTGTTAGTACATCCATTCCTTCTTTCACAGCGGCAACACAAACAGAGACTTTGGTGAACTCATGCGGTAACAAAATTGTGCACGTATTCATTACTGCACGTTTCGTCTCTGCGTGTCGGAAAAGATCATTCGCACTGTGTGAGGTAGGTAACTGAGACATGTCTGAGTCAGCGATAGTGTTGTCGGGAGAGGAGGTAAGAGCCATTTCCGAAGGCTGAGAGGATGTATCAGTAGACATTGAGGAATTTATGTCCTTGCTCGCAGTCAGTAAAGGAATGATCTCTGTATTCTCAGATGATGATGGTGGTGGTTTGGGCTGGTCTGGACTTTTTGGTAGTGATAGGGACAGAGGTAACTGAAGGACTGATTTGATCGTAAGAACAGGACGGGGACCTTCCATACTGTATACTGGGAATCCAGAAATGTCTGTACTACCACATGCAGGTAATAATGCAATGGAGTGTTGTGCCATGGTGGAGAAACCAATAAGGGCATCTGCGGGATACTGCAAGTCATTAGTGACATGAAAGTCAATTGGGATAAGGGGCAAATCTCTGTGTAGTTTGACTTCTAGGGTGACTCTTCCCTTAGCCATAAACTCTGAGCCTTCGACACCACATAGGCGAATGTGTGGTGGTTCTAGGAAACTGACGTGGTTGTGATGTCGTTGAATAATATGTAAGGAATTGTCGGAGATCAGATTTACTATAGATCCTGTGTCCAAGAAGAATGACGTTGGTATGTCATGACTGCATCCAAGAATGACTAAACCCAAGGATGTTATGGGACCAACATGGCGGATAGGGAGTTGGGTTTCTGGTTCTACGTGATATTGGGTCGATACGGGCGCGGCGCTTCCCCCGACTGGTGGCGGTTGAGGTAACGACATTCCTCAGTGGTGTGAGTCGTGCTGGATTTGTGGTATTTGCATTTTGGACGACGGGAGCGGGAAGGCGTATGCTGTCTGGCTTGGGAGTGAGAACGTCTGTATTTACGGTCGCAACTGGATGCTCGATGTCCAGGATGACCACAGTGCCAGCAAAGAATTGAAGATTGTGTGTTCCGTCGGACGCTAGATTGATCACGACCTCCGATAGGAGAACGATGCGTGGCAGGTCTGCCGCGTGTGGTGGGACGGGAGCGAGATTGGTCTGGAGTAGTGAAGGTGTGACAGACTGAGGAGGCCAAGGGTTGGGTGGTGCCCTGACGCGTGTAGTTCGAAACTGTTCTTTCATGAATGGCTTTAGTGACCTGAATAATTTTATCTCCTGGACTGAAACCTATTTCCAAGGCTAGCTCTCGCTGTGTAGGAGTAAGCCAGTGAAGGAATCTCAGGTAACCGATTAAGTCAGCAAAGATGGTGAGTGAAACCACTGGAATGCCATTTTTGTGTTCTAACCATTTCGTGCCTTCCAGTAATTGGACCATCTCGCTACTAGTTGCTTTCATGGCGGTGGCAGCTTCGTGGAGCTTGGCATGTTGTGCTGGGACCCTCAAGTCCTCATCCATTTGGTTTAGGAGATTAATGAATCCCATGAGAGATGCGGTATTTGAATGCTGGCAACAAAGGCTGATGAGTTCCGTACGAAAATCAGCAAAGGTATTAATGCTATCGAAATGGCCTGCATGGATCACGGATCCGATGTCCGATTTGCCGTGGTGCAAGCAACCCATGAGGTAGGCTACTTTGAGCGATACATCGGTAATCTGCCGATTGTGGATGTCGGTTTCGACTTCTCTGAGGAAATCATAGACAGACCAAGTTGGGTCCTGGCCGGTAAATTTGGGACGATTGGCATCGTTGAGATAGACTGTGGAGGGGTGGCCATGGCTGGAAGTGCAGAAGTGGCAGAAGGAGAGGAGTGGGAGAGAGAGAAGGTAGTGGTAGTTAAGGGCGAGCAAGACGGGGTATGAAGTGAGGCAGGAGAGTGAACGATAGGGGAAGGAGTAGAGGAAGAAGAAGGGAGTGTAGAGGTAGGGGTAGAGGAAGAGGTATCTGGATTTACGAGTGTAGGATGGGTAGTAAGTGGTTCTGCGGGAAGTGAAACGGGAGTCTGAGATACAGGTCGGTGGTACTCTTTGCCACTTCTTAAGTGAGTGATCGTGTTAGAGTCGGCAGATGGTGTATGATCAGGTGATGTTTCCGGGTCAAGAGGGCTGGTGTTAAGCGGTTAATGGAAGATGAGATGAAGGATGAAGATGGATATGTAGGGGGAAATGTATAATATAAAGATGAGAGAATGTAATACATGAGTAGGTGTGAAAACGAATGAAGGTGAGGGGATGGAGGGTTTAAATAAAAGGCGAAGGATGAGATGGATAATAAATAACGTAGGTGAAGATGAAAACGGGGTAATGGAAGTGACATGGAATATTTACAAAATATCCAATCTGTAGAGAAAATCGAGGATAATCTCTGTAGAAAAGTAAGGTATACTATAGTTACACAGTAGAGACAGGACTGACGAGATGCATGACATGCAGGTGTGGCTGGGCGTAGCAGGGCTGGGGCGGGGCTGGGGCGAAGCAGGGTGGGGCGGCGCTGGAGGGACAGCTGGTCGGAGATGAGTGGCTGGGGATGAGACTGGAGCGATATGTTGGATGAGTCTTAGAAGAGGTGGAACTTCTCACTGGGCTTAAGTCGAAACGGGAAGAGACGCTCCGATGAGTCACCGGCAGGGAGTTGCGGTCCTAGGAGGCTCACTTAATGCAGACTACATGTGAGGGCAGGGTATGGCGGCGTCGGGGCCGGTGGTGGGGGTGAGGGCAGATGTTGGTACAATGCAGGTGTAGAGCTCTTGAGTTGCAAATTCAGAGAATGGCGGTGGGCAGACAGTGATAAGTGGCACCGTGGGGGCAGGATTTATGATGAGTTCGGAACAGGTGCTGGGAACAGGTGGAACAGGTGCGTAGGTAGGCGATGGTGACACTTGTGGTCAGGAACAAGGTGTGTGGGTGGGGTTGTTTGAGAGGTGAGCACTGGTGAGAGAAATTGTACACCTGAAGGCACAGCCGGTTATTACACCACGAGAGGCACTGAGGAGGGGTGAGGCTTTGAGATGCGAGATGTCGTGTATCTGTTGGTGTCACTAAATAGTGTAGGAGGCGGTCAGAATCTGATGGTCCAAAACACCGCTGCTACCAAATGTAACTTGCAATACTTTGGTGATAGAAACTCCATGTACAAACAGCTAGTTAAGGAGTTTATTACGAGCTCTGACAAAAACAGTCTGCCCTTCTTGAGTGTCTGCTCAGAACTGACGCAGTAACGCCCTCTGCCCAGGCTTGGACTCTGGGAAAGCGTGCTAGGTCAGCAAGTTTAGTGGGAGCATGTATGCATGGGGGGGGGGGCATATATACATCTAGGGTAGACATACTGTAGTGGGGGTACAGGTGGATTGAAACAGGGATGTGTCATGTCTCCATGGATGTTTAATCTGTATATGGATTGGGTTATAAAAGAGATACAAAGTAAAACAGTGGATGTTGGAGCAGCCCTAGTAAGAAAGGGCAATGTTTGGAAACTCCCTGAACGGTTGTTTGCAGCTGATACTGTGTTGTTAAGTGAAGATGAAGGGGAGCTGCAACTGCAAGGCTTGGTGGATGAATTTGGGAGTGTGTAAGAAACGGAATCTAAAGGTGACGTAGGGATGAGCAAAGTTATGGTCTTGGAGAGAAGTGAAGTCAATGAATGTACAGTGAGGTTGGATGAGGAGGAAAAGAAAATGTGAATGCGTTTAAGTACTTGGGTAGTGTGATGAGTAAGGATGGAAGTTTAGAGGGTGACGTGCTTGAAAGGGTACAACAAGGAAGAGAGGTTGCTGGTTCCTTGAAAGCAGTGATAAGAAACAGGGAAGTGAGCATGGAAGTGAAAAAGTTGCTACATGACAGTATAGTGATACCAACTCTAACGTATGGAAGTGAAGCTTGGTCCTTGTTGGAGGACAGAAGTCAAGAGTGAGAGCAGTGGAAATAAGTTATCTGAGAGGAGCTTGTGGAGTCACATGGAGAGACAGACTGACAAATGAGGAAATTAAGGAGCGTTGTGGTGTCGGTGTGGATGTGATAGGAAGCGTTAGGAGAAACACATTGAGGTGGTTTGGCCATGTGGAGAGGATGGAGAGTCAGAGACTGACGAGGAGAGTGTATGTGAGTGAGGTGGAGGGAGGGACAGGGAAGGGAAGGCCAAGGATGAGATGGAGGGATGGAGTGGAGAGGTGTATGTATGAGAGAGGGGGTGTGAGCTGGGAGCAGGGCAGTGAACTGGCGGGGGACAGGGCGACATGGAGGCAATTTGTTTGTGTCCAGCACTTACGAGATTAAGGTGTCTGGCAATATATACCGTATATATATATATATATATATATATATATTATATATATATATATATATATATATCATCAGCCATTACAAGTCCACTGCTGAACAAAGGGCTCCCCCAACCTTCTCCACGAATTCCTTGACTAAGCCAATCTTTGCCACGTTTTCCCTACAAATTTCTCTATTTCTGCACCTCCTGTCTGGCTTTTTTCTGCTACGCTTATAGTCTCTTGGTGTCCAGTCAGTCAGCCTCTTGCTTCATCGGTTATCCCTAATTCCTGCTACATGGCCTGCCCACCTCCATTTCTGTTCTTTTTTTAACTGCTACAGTATCTTTGACTTTAGTCTGCTGTCTCACCAAAGTTGATCTTTTCCTGCCTCTCAAAGTTATTCCCAGCATTGACCTTGCCATTACTCTCTGTGAACGGATTAATTTATTTTTCATCTATTTTGTCAGTTTCCTGGTCTCACAACCGTACGTCATAGCTGGATTTATACATTCGTTATATACTTTTTCGTTTCATACAAACTGGCAAGCTACTTTTCATAATGTCTCTGTTTTTACCGAAAACTTTCCGTCCACTTGAAATGCGTGTTTTTATTTCGCTACCATGATCTTTCGCTAACTGTAGTATTTGCCCCAAGTAATTGTATTCCTTGACTTCTTCAAGGATTTCTTCGCTTATTCTGATGACGTTTCTTGGTGTATGTAGATTAAACATTAATTTTACTCTAGTTCATCCTTAGCCCTACTTTGAGACTTTCTCTGTTCAGGTCATTTGACATTTTTCTTGCAGTGTCTCTGCCGTTTCTGAGATTAGGACAATGTCATCAGCAAATCTTAAATGGTTTAGCATTTCTCCATCTATGTTTACTCCTTTGTTTTCCTAGTCTAACTTTCTTAAAATACTTTCTAGGTAAGCTGTAAATAATTTTGGTGAAACTGTATCTCCTTGACGCACGGCCTTCTCAGTCTTAATTTTTTCCAAGTCCTTATGCAATTTAACTGTCGCAGTTCCCTCTTTATATATGTTTTCGAGCAGTTTTACAATATTCTCATTCACTCCTTGTTCTCGCAATGAATTTATAATTGCTATGTACTCCACTGTCGGAAGCCTTTTCGTAATCAACAAAACTTGAGCACAGTGGTTTGTTATATTCTGTATTTTTCTAAATTTGCTGATTCATTGTGTGTAGATGGTCAGTAGTCGATGTCACTGGGTTTTGGAGAATATACAATATTAAAGAATACTTTAAATGTTAACTTATCAATATTAACAAAGAATTGACTTGCAAGAATCAAGCAATGATTGATACTTTATGCCAGCTTACTTCGCCGATGCTCTAAGGACGAGAATTTATTTACTTTCTCAGCAGAACACAGGAGAGACTAATTACTCACAAATGCTGTTTGTTAGTACTGCAAGCCTCACGAGAAAGTGACTCCACCCCTGACAATCAATAACTAATGCTATGAATGATAAGCAGGTTCTTGCTGGTGCATTAACTCCAAGTTGCACAACGGATTTGAGTTAATAAAAAGGGCTGGCCTAAGTACCAGTTATGAATAATGCAGAGCGTTATGCAAACTAGGAGCGATAAGTGAAATAAGCTTAATGTGGAGAAATAAAACACGAGTTTACATTACATTAAGCTCAAGAAAAAGAACTGTTAATTTACTGATTACAATGAGTGAAATTTACGTTACATGTTTCAAAATGAATTCAAGATAAGGAGAACACACTCACTCGCTTACTCAAAAGCTAAACTCTTAAGCCTAAGAAAATACGAAAGAAAAATACTGGTCAGAGCGTGGGCTAAGCGGGATGAACTGGGCGTCGTTGCTGAGGAAGGACGCTGCCACACATGCTGAACCTCTCGCCGATTCACGCTAGGTGGAGATTCAGGAACTCGCTGTACACATGCTGCTCCAAGCTGGGCCAACGAACCTAGTCCCATGGCGTTCTAATCCTGACTGATTCAAATAAGTGAGGTAAGGGCTGGGACGGGTGCGCACCCAGTAACTGCTAACGAAAAAAATGTGAGCAATGCATGCCCACAACAATTCACTCAATGAAAGCGCCAATGTCGCACGCAAGGACGATCACTTATGACACAGTGAAAAATTGTTCTGAAAACACTCCCAATCGGGTGAATACGTAGCGGTTGACTGAGTGATACTTACCGGGATTCCACTAGAATTTGCGGTTTCCCACCAAAGTTCAATGTCACGAGTTTAATTAGATAGAAAATCGCGCCAACTCGTGACATTATGACCCATCAAAATCAATTTTTTTCCCTCAGGAAAAAAAAAAAAAAATCAATTTACAATAACTTTGCAGCTTCTTGTAGTGAAGTTTTGTAGATCAGTTATACAGATATTAGACTTGTGGACGAGCGGTTGTTATACTTGAGATACTTGAGTAGTTTTGTAAGTAGATAATCTTCGTTCCCTTTTTGTCATGCAATGACAGGAGAGGTAAAGATGAGTATGGGACTATTTTTATTTGTCTTGGAAATATTAACAAAGTCTCTCACACACGAGTGAAGTATAGAGTCCCGCGAGCTAACCTCCCTCTCTCTCTCTCTCGCCCATGTTGCTAGGCTCTTTCTCCCTACTACCTGTCGGTTCTATAGCTAACCTCCTTCTGAGCTCTGCTTCCTAAATTCTGGTGTAGCAGGGGTCGTGTCACGTGTGTTACATTTTTGTTGAAATGTTCTAGAAGCCTGTGTGTGAGTATGAGTGTATGTGTGTGTGTGGTCACGGGGCGCTGTCGTGTGCCTATCAAGCATTGGAGTGTGTAAGCATGTTTAGCATTGCTCGATTCTCTCAGACACAATACCTATCTTGCTGCTTCTATCTGTCTGTCTGTCTATCTATCTATCTATCTATCTATTATGATTTGTAATTATAATATGGAGTCCTGACACTGCTCGGTCACGCGCTGGAGGTCCTCCGACAGTAATTATCATTGACATATGCTAATCTATTAGTACATAATATTGATGATATTATTGTACAGGTATAATATTTATGGTAAATTGCAATGATCTAGTAATATTACATTTTAAACAAGTTGTATACATATTTGAATAAATGCAATGGTTGTTGTATGACATTTTGTAAGATGTGTATGTATAACAGACATACGCATATAATTGTGCAATGGTAATACTGCTAGGTTATTATATTACATATTGAGTTATCCCTTTAGTAATGTCTAATATTTCACCTAACTTGTGTGATGATTCTGGTAATACAGAATTGTGGTAACATTGTATGAATTTACAAAATACTGTAGTAACATTGTGGTAATACATAATTGTAACATTGTATGAATTGTTACACAATTGCATTGTATTTGTTACATTGTAGTAACATTGTAGTAATACATAATTGTAACATTGTATGAATTGTTACATAATATTGTAGAAACATTGTAGTAATACATACTTGTAACATTGTATGAGTTGTTACATAATATTGTGGTAATGCATAATTGTGTTGGCCTTATAATTGTAGTTACATTTTGTTAATGCAACTGATACATAATTGTGTTGGCCTTATAATTGTAGTTAAAGTTACATAAAAGTTACATCTTGTTAATGTAACTGTTACATAATTGTTACATAATGTTTGTAGTTACTTATCGTTTGTAGTTACATCTATCTATCTATCTATTGCCAGACGCCTCAATCCCGTTTGGGGTGGCCACAAACAAATCGCCTCCAAGTCACCCTGTCCCCCGCCATTTCACTGCCCTGCTCCCAACTCACACCCCCCTCTCTCATATACCTCTCCACCCCATCCCTCCATCTCATCCTCGGTCTCCCCCTCCCTCTTCCACCCTCCACCTCACTCACATACACTCTCTTCGTCAATCTTTCACCCTCCATCCTCTCCACATGGCCAAACCACCTCAGTGTGTTCCTCACAACGCTTCCTATCACATCCACATCCACACCACAACGCTCCTTTATATCCTCATTCGTCAGCCTGTCTCTCCACGTGACTCCACAGGCTCCTCTTAAATAACTCATTTCCACTGCTCTCACTCTTGACTTGTGTCCTTCCAACAATGTCCAAGCTTCACTTCCGTACGTTAGAGTTGGTATCACAATACTGTCATGTAGTAACTTTTTTACTTCCATGCTCACTTCCCTGTTTCTTATCACTGCTTTTAAGGAACCAGCAACCTTTCTTCCCTGCTGTACCCTTTCAAGCACTTCACCCTCCAAACCTCCATCCTTACTCATCACACTACCCAAATACTTAAACGTACTCACATTTTCCAATTCCTCACCATCCGGTCATGCTGCAGTCGATAATAGTGATGATGTGCCATGCCACTAGCTTGTGGAGACAACAATTTGCATTTTGTTTGTAGTTTATGTGGTATTTTGGCACTTGTAGTAGCACTTACGCTTATTTTCATTTGTTTGTTATGTGATCTTACTGTATTTCTTTCTTTCTTTTTCTTTCTTTCCCTCTCTCTCTCTCTTTTTTTTTTTTTTTTTTATGTATTGATTTACTATAGTTTGCTTTTCTTCGTTTGTCTACGCTTTTTCGGTGTTGTCCGAGGTTGCATAATTGCTGGCTAATTTCCTTGGGACCCTTTTTTAAGGTCTAATTTATATTGCACAGATATTACTGAAAATGATATTATATAGCCCCATATTTTGTTATTTTATATATAATATATATATATATATATATATATATATATATATATATATATATAAAAATATATATATATACTATATACAGTATTAACTATATACACTGACTTGTTGTTCACTTGTACCTATCGTGGGCAATATATGTGTCAGCACTGTGTGGAAATCTTTGTCTTCACGACTGTGTGGAAGATGTTCATTCTTGCTAACGTCATTTGTGTTGGCCTTTTTTTTTTTTCTGGTTTTCCTTGTAACTTAATTTGTCTGTTTCCACTAGGTAGCTTTAATTAATAAATGTTTAATACAGTTCTTTTGATCGCTCACTGAGAAGCTGTGATAGTATATTTTCTTTATTACTTTGTAGATGTAATAATGTATAGCTGTATGTATGAAACACGTATTTTATGTAGGTATAAATGGTAACACTCGTTGGTAGTAAATAAATGCTATAATAAATGAATGAATATATACAGTGTAGAATATTTATTGTTGGTGCAAGTATTTAATGATTGAATTATGCTGATGACTGAAGTGAGTATGTGTAAGTAAGTTAACTATATAGCACGTTTTATATGTTTGTGCAGAAGTTTTTTGTCTATCACTGTGTATTGTATAAATGAAGTAACTATGTAACTCACTAATTTTTACCGTGGTGGGAATGGTGTGAGTGGTGTTGCATGTGGTGATAGCGTTGTTCTTCACGGGTTGATTGACGTGTTGCGGGGTGTCAGACACACGTTGAGAGGCGTGGCGTCGTGTCAGCAAACACGTATGGTAACGTCGACTTCCCACACTGGTAGCTGTGGTGAGTAAATGAGTAGCGATGAGTAACTTCAGTGACGATAAGTGAGTAAGATGGGTTGTGAATATGGACTTGGTATTTGCTTTGTCGTCTTGAAATCGCACTCCTGCGTCAGTGGTGGAGGTTGGTGGAGGTAGCAAAGAGAGGAGGGTGAGGTCTGGTGGTTGTGAGTTGTGAGTCGTCTCTCACTCTTCGTTTTTTTGTTTTGTTTTTCTTTCTCGATGTATTTTCGGTCCTTTTCTCTTGTGATTTACTCGTTGTGGGATGAAGACTGCCGCTACTTGTAGGTGTGTGTAGAAGATTATACAGACGACTTGTAGAGTTGTTACTTGTAGTTGATTGTAGATGGTTGTAGTTCGTTGGTTCGTCGTAGAAATTGCAAGATTGTTTGTATCAGTACTTTGTTAAACTACTGGGAAGGCGTCCTCTGACCTCTTCACCTCTAAATCAGCATGATGATCGGGGAGACGGAGAGGGGGTTGGAGAGAATACTGTCAGGAGCTGGTTGTGAGTTGTTGGTTGTAAGAGATATTTTTTGTTTTCAATCTTGATAATGTGGAATCAACTGTACACTCGTAGACTCGTAGGCTTATAGACTCGCAGACTCGTAGGCTTGTAGCCTGTATTTTGTAGGAATTCACTGTAGAACTGAAGCTAATCTTATAGAGTCTCGCCTGCTTTTGTAGAAATTCACTGTAGATTTGTAGACGAGGTTCGTACGTTCGCTGCCACCATATCTTACAATAACTTTGTAGCTTCTTGTAGTGAAGTTTTGTAGATCAGTTATACAGATATTTGACTTGTGGACGAGCGGTTGTTATACTTGAGTAGTTTTGTAAGTAGATAATCTTTGTTCCCTTTTTTTCATGCAATGACAGGAGAGGTAAAGATGAGTATGGGACTATTTTTATTTGTCTTGGAAATATTAACAAAGTCTCTCACACACGAGTGAAGTATAGAGTCCTGTGAGCTAACCTACCTGTCTCTCTCTCTCTCTCTCTCTCTCTCTCTCTCTCTCTCTCTCTCTCTCTCTCTCTCTCTCACCCTGTCGCCCATGTTCCTAGGCTCCTTCTCCCTACTACCTGTCGGTTCTATAGCTAACCTCCTTCTGAGCTCTGCTTCCTAAATTCTGGTGTAGCAGGGGTCGTGTCACGTGTGTTACACTGTTGTTGAAATGTCCTAGAAGCCTGTGTGTGAGTTTGTGTGTATGTGTGTGTATGGTCACGAGGTGCTGTCGTGTGCCTATCAAGCATTAGATTGTGTAAGCATGTTTAGCATTGCTCGATTTTCTCAGACACAATACCTATCTTGCTGCTTCTATCTGTCTGTCTATCTATCTATCTATCTATCTATTATGATTTGTAATTATAATATGGAGTCCTGACATAAATCCTAACTCAGTCACACAAGTTTCACACTGTGGTGTGTGCGCTATCCTGCTATAGGAAAAAGTCACTGTCGCCAGTGAGCGAAAAAACCTCATATTTACGTTAATAGAAGCAAGCTTGAGGAAAAAAACCCCATGATGATGGTGAAAAATCCTGTACTCAGGTCAAACTGAGCAAAAAGTTCGCTACCTTTACATTAACAACTAATTGTTAAGTAGCGCAATGTATGTTATACATGGTGTAGTTGTGACAATTGTGGTGTAACTGTACCTACGTGTAAAATTACATAATGCAAATTAATAGTAAATGATGATGACAAGCCAGAAGAGAAGAGGCGGCAGCATGTGTCAGGGACAATCAGCTATTCTGCACAGCAATGCTGCACCTGCCAGCTGCACCTGCAAATGCAATCAAGGTGGAGCATCAAAAGTGTCATTTCTCTCTCTCTGTACTTATGTTACAAAAAGTACACTATTTACATTATTAACCAGGAAACGTAGTCAAGGCGTCTCTGCAGGACATCAAACGCTGACCCAGTTTACTTGTTAAACCCTAAACTTAATTAGCAAAAAGACTGGGCATTTGTGCAGGACATCAAACGCTGCAATTCGCTAAATTAATCAGGGAACGTGGTCATGAGCGAAAAGACTGGGCGTCTGTGCAGGACATCAAACGCTGCGATTCGCCAGTTTACTGGTTAAACTCTAAACCTAATTAGCGAAAAGACGGCGCCTGTGCAGGACATCAAACACTGCAATTCGCTAAATTAACCAGGGAATGTGGTCAAGAGCGAAAAGAGTGGATGTCTGTGCAAGACATCAAACGCTGCAATTCGCTAGGGACCCAGTTTACTGGTTAAACTAACTCTACTCTTACGATTAACATTAGGAAGTTTAGAATCCCTATCCAATCTCGGGCAGGTCACATTTTAACACCCACTGTGGGTGTAAACACTCATGTGGATAATGTGCATTCTCTGGGAATCCTCAGAGAGGCCCACAGCTTGAGACGTTCCACAAGGTAATTCATACACAGCCTCGGACTGTCTCTGCGGGGATCTCAAACTTCCCCCTTAACTTACGGTACATATGTATGTACAGGCCCTGGACATACTGTGTCCTGTGGGGCCAACGGGCGAGACGTCAGGTGTGCACCCACTTCACCACTGCCCTGTCTTCCAACTGACTCAGAGATTACGGGTGTGGTTTCAAATGGCACAGGAAGGACATGTCCCTGATTAGTGGTACGTGGACACACATTGCAGGAACGAACAAAACTATCTATCTCTCGTCCCATCCCTGGCCAGAAAAAGTCAGCACAGATACGGCCCTGGGTCTTCCTTTTGTCCATGTGACCTCCTGAGGCTGAACAATGACCCCATTCTACCACTGCTTGGCGGTACTTTGCGGGGACGACGAACTGCAGTCAAACCTTGCCCTGGGGTGTTCGTGACTCACGGTACAGCCGTCCTTGTTTGCGAAGGAACTTGGCTTGGCCTCCCCATGAATACATTATCACTTTACCCTTTTGCTTCTTTCGCACGGCAGCATGTGTTGGGTCAGAATGTTGTTCTTGAACAACTACTTGGCTACACATCAGATCTTGCAGCGATTCAATGGTCACCAGGGTCACGCAGTTCGGAGCCACAGCGATGGCTCATGTTTCTGCAGCCGAAGTCTGAGTAGCGTCAATGCAACTATCCTTGGCACCGGGAATATTGCCTATGATAAGGTCAAATAAGGGTTCTGGCATGACAACTGCAACTATCATACCAGTGTAAAATGGAGATCCCACCTGGATACGTGCCTCAGGGAACAATCTCACTGATCCATCAGTAAGGTTAGCTTGGATCTGTCGACCTGTGTACTGCTCAGGCCGAACTAGATTCTGCCTGACAGAGCAACCTGAGGAACTGTTGTCTCTCAGGACCTTCACAGGAATGTCTCCCACAAACCCTGGCTGAACAAGGAAGGCCCTGTCACCTGTGGGAGGGCCTGTGGAGGAAGCAGCCAGCCACTGATTAGGCTGCTGAATAAATTATGTGGCAAACATGGTGCCCTGAGAATTAGATGCTTAAGGGGTTGTACTCACCATCTGAGAAGGTGGAGCATTGACCACCTGTGGCGGAAGGTTCACTGTCACCATGGGACTAGTGAACTGTGGGGAAGTACCCGTACTGCTAGGGACGACACCACCGTGGTGCTGCTGAGGAATGAAGGCTGCGTTTGCCTCCTGCCTCTGATTCACTGGGGGTGTTGCAGAAAAGGATAGTCCCGACGGTCGGTTGCGTGGCTGATACTGCTGCTGGTTAGGGTACATGTTGTACCTCTTCCACTCAGGCTTCTGAGTGTTTTGCCACTGGTCCTTCCTCTGTGGTTTTGAACCTTGGCCATTATTCTGAGAATGGCCTTGTTGCTGGGGTTCAGTCTGAGATGGTTTCCCAGATTTATCAGTTTTCCTGTTCCAGGTATGCTGCTTGCGAGTTTGATACCCGTATGCAGTGAAGAATGCATCAGCCTTCTCCACCATTTGGCTGGCATCCCTTACCTGGCAGATCTTAAGCTGAGCCATAAGTTCGGCAGGCCACGACTTTTCTAACTGCTTGCGCAGCATAAGGTTAATTATCCCCCCACGTGTGGAAGGAGTTTCATCTTTCTCCATCCACTCATCTAGGTAAGCAGTAAGCTTGTCAAGAAACTGAACGGCAGTCTCTTTTTCCTGTAAATGCGCCCTCATGAACTGACTCTTGGCGTCGTCAACTGTGAGACCGTATGCTTTGATGAGTGCAGCCTTCATCTTCTCATACGTGAGATTGTCTCCACGAATTCTGTGGAGAATATCGAGGGCTGGGCCCTCAAACAGGGTAAGAAACTGAAGCCGCTTAGTTGCATCATCCAGCTGGTAAAGCCAAGCCTTGTCTTCAAAACAAGCTATGAATGGCTCGATTCACTCACCTTCCTTGTATGGGGGAAGCTTGATGTGTGGGGTCACCAGAACATGTGCAGGGAGAGCACTCGTGGAGCTTGGGCCAGCTGCACCAGATGTGTCTGGAGCCAAGGAATCTTGCTTGAGCTTCAACATTTCAAGTTCATGTTTTTTGCGTGCTTCTCGCTCGGCACGTTAGTGTTCTCGTTGTTCACGCTTGTATTCACGTTCTCTCTCACGTTGTTGTAACTCGTCTTGACGTTCTCTCGCGTTGTTCTAACTCGAGTTCGCGTTGTTTTTGCTCGTATTTGCGTTGTTGTTGCTCTTGTTCTAACTCGAGTTCGCGTTGTTTTCATTCATGTTCACGTTCTCTCTCGCGTTCCTCACGCTGATTTCGACGTTCTTCGCAAGCATCATTCTCACGTTGCTGCTCGTAACTAAGCCGAGAGAGGACACACTCTTTAACTTCTTTGGGGTCGCTAAGCCCCATATCTCTAGCTTACTGTACATAGACGTCGGTAGACATGATGTTAACTCAGTCTGAGTGAACTAGAGACCAAGCACTGACTGCTATTTTGCAGAGAAAGATGCCAATAATCGAGAATAAAGAATAGAGGCACAGGTTAGTGGTGACCATTTTTCTATAGTTAAACTGGTAAAGAAAGATAATTAAACAAACAAGTGACTATGAAAACTATTATGTAAAATTAATAGAACTGAATCAATAATCACCAGTAAGATAGTGCCTAAAGACTTTAATGATAAATACCAAAGTATGAGTGAGTGAGTTTTATCTCATAACTTTAGAGCTAGGAGTTAATATCCTGGAATGAGGTCACCAGATGTCACGGGATTTTGGAGAATATACAATATTAAAGAATACTTTAAATGTTAACTTGTCAATATCAACAAAGAATTGACTTGCAAGAATCAAGCAATGATTGATACTTTATGCCAGCTTACTTCGCCAATTCTCTAAGGATGAGAATTTATTTACTTTCTCAGCAGTACACAGCAGAGACTAATTACTCACAAATGCTGTTTGTTAGTACTGATAGCCTCTCGAGAAAGTGACTCCACCCCTGACAATCAATAACTAATGCTATGAACGATAAGCAGGTTCTTGCTGGTGCATTAACTCCACGTTGCACAACGGATTTAAGTTAATAAAAAGGGCTGGCCTAAGTACCAGTTATGAATAATGCAAAGCATTATGCAAACTAGGAGCGATAAGTGAAATAAGCTTAATGTGGAGAAATAAAACACGAGTTTACATTAAACTCAAGAAAAAGAACTGTTAATTTATTGATTACAATGAGTTAAATTTATGTTACATGTTTCAAAATGAATTCAAAATAAGGAGAACACACTCACTCTCTCACTCAAAAGCTAAACTCTCAAGCGTAGGAAAATACAAAAGGAAAATACTGGTCAGAGAGTGGGCTAAGCGGGATGAACTGGGCGTCGTTGCTGAGGAAGGACGCTGCCACACATGCTGAACCTCTCGCCGATTCACGCTAGGTGGGGATTCAGGAACTCGCTGTACACATGCTGCTCCAAGCTGG
>NC_137032.1:20121025-20146025 GCF_032717465.1 Coenobita brevimanus
ATTCAAGATGCTTTCGTTACGAGATGCCTTGACATATTTTGTTTAAAAGACTTGGGGTGATAGGCAGTAGGAAATAAAGACAGTGGAAGACGATTCCAGGGTTGACCTGCCGCATTAATGTAGGACTGGGAATAATTGTTATATCTTGCATTAGAGAGTTGGACAGAAAAGAGACGTGCATACTGCAGTGACTGAAGGATGCAAGGAGACAGCTCAGAGGGGCAGTGACCACCGTAGCTGCGATAATAGTAAATACGAGATAAAGATGCAGAAATGCCGAGGAAAGACATAAGTTGAAGGAATGCAGTTACACGAGGAGAGTTGATAAGATGAAAAGCCTGAGACTTCAAATTGTTGAGAAGAGCTGTATGCAAGGATCCTCCCCACGCAGAAGACTTGTATTATACTCAGGGGTGAATAAAACCTCTGAACAAAGTCAACAACTGTTCAGGGGTAAAGAGGGCACAAAGTAGGCTTAGCATACCCATTATCTTTGAAGCTGATTTTACAAGAAAGGTAATGTGATCTATCCAAGATAAATCCTCAGAGAATAAAATCCCAAGTATGCTCGAAGATGATCCAGGATTGAGTTGGATATTGTTAACAATTAGAGGATACACCTGTGAAAGATTCTGACCGGTCGAAAGATCTAAGAACTGCATTTTTTATTTAAAAAAAAAAAAAAAATCTACTCCTATCAGAGATATGAGCTAAGTCAGACACTTAGTGTGCCATAGGCTCATACCTAGTTCGTTCAAGCAACTGCTGAGATGGACGCTACCAGCAGCGAATGGAAAGGTGAAGGGGGAAGTCATCAGCGCCTAAGTGGATAGGGTTATATGTACAGCTTAGAAGGTCACTGATGAATAGAAGGAAGAGAGATGGTGATAGGACAGAACCCTGAGGCACACCACTGTTGATAGCTCTAGGAGAAGAACGGAGGCCGTCTACAACAACAGAAATAGAATAACCAGAAAGGAAGTTAGGGATGAAGGCACAGACAGAAGAAAAATTGTAAGTGGGCAGTTTGAAAATGAAATACTTATGCTAGACTCGATCGAAAGCCATTGAGATTTCAAGTGTAATGGCAAAGCTTTCGCCAAAGTCTCGAAAGGAGGATAACTAGGAGTCAGAGAGGAAGGTGAAAAGATCGCCAGTTGAGCATACTTGGCGAAATCCATACTGAGGTTCAGATAGGAAAGTTACTTATAATTTTTGTTTCAAAAAATATTCAAAAACTTTCGAACTGCAGAATGTTAAAGAAATTGGTCAACAGTCAGATGTCAGTGAATGGTCACCCCTTTTTGGGACAGACTGAATGAGAGCAAACTTCCTGCAAGTGGAAAAAGCCATCAGGCAGAAGTGAAAGGCTTTACCTAGGCAGGGTGTAAGAACAGAAGCACAATTCTTGAGGGAAACAGGAGGAACTCCATCAGGCTCATACGCCTTATAAGTACTGAAGTCAGTGAGGATAGAAAGTACAACTGAAGAAATTTTATTGTCAGTCATGGGAATGTAAAATGAGGGAAGTGATGGACTAAAAGCACTGGAAGAATTTGATTCAGAGAGTTGAGAGTTTAGAACGAATGAAATTACTATTAGCAGAGTGAAGAACAGACTTACCACGGTTCCGAGGCATATATGAGATGAGATTCGGGGATGAGATAGTTCCTGTACCTTTTGTAGGCCTTCTCCTTGTTGTGGACATCATTAGGACAAGCGTGATGAAACTATTTTTTTTTTCTAGTCACAGGATGCGAAAAAGGAATGTATGCTTCCATGCCTGAGAGAATAACCTCTGTATTGCACGAGGCCCACTCAGATGGCTTTCGGCCATGGAAGCAAATATTTATTCCAGAGAAAATCGAGGAAGTACTGCCTAAGGTCCTCCCAGGCAGCAGCTCCAATGTCTACAGCTGCTGCTTCTTGGGTGGGTCCACAGGCTACTGGAGCATTTTGACGTGTCAAGGTGACAAGGTTGTGATTGGAAAAGCCCAATGGAGAGAAAAGGTTAACAGAGTAAGAAGAAGGATTCGTTGTAAGGATGAGGAGAATTATTTTGGAGCTCTCTCCAAAGTGGTCAGGGATATGGGTAAGGTGCTGTACAAGCTGCCCTAGGTTATTAAGGATACATAAAATATAGGCTTGTTCACTAGGTGGATCAATGAATGGAGAGGAAAGTTAAAGGTATTGGTGAACATTGAAATCACCTATAATGAAGATTTCAGAGAAAGGAGAAGTTGATAGAATGTTTTCCATTTTTGATGTAAGATAAGCAAAAAGATTTCAATAGTCAGTAGAATTAGGGGATAGGTACACAGCACAAAAATATTTTGTCGGAGAATGACGGGATAGCCGAAGCCAGAGAGCAGAGAACTCAGAAGATTCAGGTTCCGGAACAGCAGAGCAAGTTACGTTGTTGCATACATACATACAATATAGAGAAAGGAGGAAAAAGAGAAGGGTTTGCTATCAGTCGCCTCAGACAGCTGCATCTCAGTAAGGTAGAGAAGGTGAGATTTCGAGGAAGTGATGTAGTGTTCCCCAGAGAGAAGAGTAGAAGAAAGGCCAGGAATGTTTCTGAAATTAATAAAGGTGAGTCAGACTATGATTCAATGCATCTCACGTGGTCGTCATTGGAAAAGGAGCTGATGGTGGGGGCTTTTATAATCCCACTCCTACCTCCCCCGGAACTCCGAGACTGGCTATTGAAACGCCATTTTGCTGAATTTAGAATAGGAACTAGGGTGTATAATGTGGATGTAGTTTGGTGTTGACAGTTGGAGGAAATTGTATGGGGGAGTATGCTGTCCAACATGCTATGCTGTTGAAACACTGAAAAGGTTCAGCAAAAGGGGATGGTCAGAAACAAGTTCCGAGGGCTGATGAAACGGAATCTCCAGCTCTCACTGTCAAAAGCTTTCCAATCACCTTGGAAGTACCTTCATTTTCGACTGGTTTTACAATCTATTCCCTATAACCACCCAGAGTTGTAAATAGTTTCCTAGGTTACAGGAAACCATTAGACTTGTCACTCAATGTGGTGCCACCTGAAGTGGAAAGAACAGCAATAAAGCTGACACGAAGGAATAGGAGATGTAGGAAGAGGGGAGGAAAGGCACAAGAATAGAATGATAAAAATGCAGGAAAAAGGAGGCAGCATTACACTGAGTCAGTGAATGATGGCAGGGGCCATCTACTACATGGGAGGTGTTTATTAGCGAAGATGTGTACAAAATATAGCAATATGGTGATTAAAGTACATAAAGTACCAAATGAGCATTAATTACCTCAGGGAAAAGTTTATGAAAGGAAGTTCGTCAGGAATGGCCCATAACTAAGAGTAATGTACTGTTGTCAATAATATGCCGTGTAAGATTCTACGAATATTATTTATAAAACACTCATAGAAACTGAGATCTTTATGTACGGGGTTAAAGGTGGCAATTGATGGGTAGTTGCACACTAGTCAGGTACGAAAATTAACTGGTTTGAATACTGAGAATACTGTAGTTTATACAGGGAGACCCCAAATGGATGCAATCCATGAAAGTGTGTTATTTATACAACTGATGAGAAATTTGCTTTATTTTTGCAATCATGTTAAGCTGAGTTGAATACAAAACAGACCTGAAAGTTTGGGTTCTGCAGTTCAAATGGTCTTTTTTTAATGATCTCTCCAAAATGTGTTCCAAATGACCACCTCAACGTCACAGGCACTCCTGAATGTGGCGCACAATTTCGTTTTTCAAGCCATGTCAGTGGCTCAATCGGTAGAGAGGTGGCCTGCAGTCCCAACGGACCCAGGTTCGAATCCCGGCTGGGGCAGGGAACAGTTTAAGGATTTGAATTTCATTAAATCAGGCTTTACTGATCTACCAGAAGACCCGCCGACATGTCGTAAAAATACCCCCGCTAATACCAATACACCAGTCCTGTATGAGACAGCCCTAGCATGTATTCAATATGGACGGTGGGTGTTAGCGCCGAAGTGGTGACATGTGGAGGTGTATGGTATGTAGGAGGACTGCTGGGCCTTGATAGCAGGCTGTGAAGCCTATGCCCAGAGTCGGACACATAAAAAAAAAAAAAAAAAAAAAGTATTTTGGGAGACACAGCACTACCAGAGGATATTCTCCAGCGTCCATTGCATTTAACAAAATGCACAGCAAGGGTGGTCATCTCAAAGCATGGGATCATTGGACCTTTTTTGTTCGAAGACGATGAAGAAGAGTCTGTCACGTCAACGTTATCTTGAAGTCATGAGGAAGTTTGGACGACACCAGAAAGATGTAGGGGCATCACTCGTGGGAAACAATGGTTCCAGCAGGATGGATCCACCCACACACTTTAAACCGAACGTTGATGTGGCTGCGGCAACGATTCGGGGATCAACTGATGAGTAGGAGGTGTGACCCTGAGTGGGCCCCACACTCACCCTATCCGAATCACCGAGATTTCTATCTGTGTGGTTATCTGAAGGATCATGCTCAAGAAAACCACCCCCAGACAATAAGAGACCAGCAAACAGAAATCACTGCCAACATCAGAGCTATCCCAAGAGAGGAGTGTGTCCGCATAATTGACATTTTGCGCACCGCATTCTGGAGTGCCAGGGATCTCGAGGTGATCGTTTGAAACACATTTTGGAAAGGTCATTAAAATAAGACCATTTGAACTGCATACCCCAAACTTTCAGGACTGATTTGTTATCAACTCAGCTTAACATGCATGCACAAATAAAGCAAATCTCTTACCGACACAATTTTTTGCATTCATTTCAGGTCACCCTGTACATTGGACACACTCTTGAGAAAATTATCGTATGAAGAAAATTTTTTGAAACTATGTTCTTTTATCTTAATTTGACCCAGATTTTAGTCCCTTTGCAGCTTATTTCACGTAGTTCAGTGGCAGAATAAGGCAGTGCTACAACTTTTTATCTTTTTCATAGCACTTCTTCGTGAACAGCGCCATATTCTAGTGTTATTCAGTTGTCACTACCCAGCACTCGAGTTAAAGAGATGACAGTTTCATACCAAATTACGAGTTGCGTAAAAAGAGTATAATTATCCTTTTATAAAGATTGTCATCAAGGAGATACACTGCGAGTTAAAAACTTACTTGAGGAACAAAATCTAAATTTTATAGGAAAATCTGCGATGAAACTAACAGAACAATGAGTGGATTCACAGAACTCTTAAGGCACGGATCCCCTTGCGTCACCTGAAGCTACGGCACTGAGGCAGATATAGTCATTCACAGATCATGGATGCAGCCATCTTGCAGCGATATCTGACGTCGCAAGTTCAACAGAGAAAGGACGTACTTTAACCTAAGCCACAACACGGAAACAGTGTGTTTATCGTTTATGTGATCTTTGCTCGTTGATGGCCTCTAGCCCTCTTCCACTCTAGTGAATGTTATTAAAACAATAAGGAACCGCTACAGTGATACAGGAAGTGTCATAATGGTTTTCTGTGCGGTAAGAAGTTTTGATAATTGTCATCGCTGGTAAACTAGCAGGAATGTGTAATACTCGTGCACGGAGGCAGGAGGGAGAAAGCCACCTTTGGGTCGCTCGAGCAATGTGGGAAGTTTTATTTATTTATTTATTTATTTTATTATTTTTTTTTTTTGTGCCCAACTAACCGAAACAGAAATTAATATGTTCTTCACTTATTTTCGGCAGCTCAAAGCAATTTTTGTTCATAATCATCCGCTGCAAATGCATTTTCATATACAAAGTAAATAAAGAGCTGAGAGGGGGGTTTCTCTTGCACAGTCCTCCCTCTGTTAAGAGTATCTAAGTATGGTCAGGTCTGGTTAGGTTGGGTTAGGTTATCTCCCACTTTCATAGCATCTACGTTGAAATTAGGTTAGGTCACGTTTGTTTGGGTTAGGTTATTTTATCTACATCTGTTATGGCATCTACGAAAAAGTTAGGCCAGATCTGCTTAGGTTAAGTTAGGATGGGTTAGGCTATCTCCCTCAGTTATGGCAACTGTGATTAAAAAAAAAAAAGAAAAAAAGTCAAGCCTGGTTAGGCTGGGATATCTCCCTTTATCATGACAACTACATTAAAATAAAGTCGTCAGGTCTGGTTAGGTTAGATTAGGTTATCTCCCTCTGTTACGGCACCTACGTTACAATTAGGTTAGGTCTGCTCTGGTTAAGGTATCTCCTTCTGTAATGGCATTTACATTAAAATTAGGTTAGTCAGCGCCTGGTTATCTCCCTGTGTTATGACACCTACGTTAAACTTGGGTTAGATCAGTTATGGTTAGGTTATCTTCCTCTATTATGGCATTTACAATAGGATTAGGTTAGGTCAGATCTAATTAAGTCATATCCCTCTGTTATGTCACTTGCATTAAAATTAGGTTAGGTCAGATGTGGTTAGACTATCTCCCTCTGTTATGGCGTATACATTAAATCTTGGCTAGGTCAGGTATGGTTAGGGTAGGTCTAATTATCTCCCTCTGATATGGTAATTACATTAACACTAGGTTAGGTCGGGTCTTGTTAAACTAGGTTAGGTTTCCTCTCTCTGTTTTTGCATCTACTGGTCATTAGATTAGGTTATCACGTCGGGTCAGGTTATTTCCTTCTATTATGGCATCTACAGTACATTAAATTTAGGTTAGGTTAAGGCTAATTACCTTAGGTTCTCTCTGTTTGGTATGGAATGAGTTAAAATAACGTTAAGTAGGTTTAGTTTAGTTAGGTCAGATTTTCTCCCCCTGTTATGGCATCCATGTTAATATTGATTTTTGTCTGGTTTGGTTACGTTAGGTTGTTTATAAGTACGTAATATCAGTTCAGGACTAAGCCAGTCTAATGTTAACAAAGTAATCAGCCAAGTGAGTTGTGCCATATAAAAAAGAATCCCAGAAGAGGGAATGAGATAAATATTTTAGAGCATGGAATTAGCCAAATAAATAAATTTCCATGGGTTATTGGTGGCACTTATGGGAGCTATATACCGTACTTATCAAGGTACCAAAAGAGAATAAAAGCGTGTTTTAAAAAATCCTCAGTGTCTAGGCAGTTTATTATTTAGTCACTGAAAAAACTAGGACGTCTCTTGGCAGGTTCTGTAGGGCTGGTGGTATATCTTTCCCTCTTCATGTTGCCACTGGCTTAAATAAATTATGAGATAGTTGTGTTCTTCCCGGTATTAGTGGACGGACGAGCTTTGTGTTTACATTATGGAGCTAAACAGATGACGAGGAAAAGCTCCTTGATTGGTTCTCCGTGCCAAAGGTGCACTTGTAAGAACCTCTGTCACTGGCTGAAGAAACATCCCTGGTGCGGCAGACTTGAGGCGGGAGTGCTGTACGAACATGGTATGGCACTGTTAAAAATGGTAATGAATACCAAACTGCGGTGAGTGTTGTGGTGCCTTAAGAGTGCCTAATCTGAGATACCGAATTTAAGCTAGTTGTCTCAGCTTACGAACACGTTAGTGAATCCAGACCCTAGAAAGGCAATATGAATATGAAGGGGAGAGGCTGGGTGAAATATGTGAAATTTATCGAAAATCAAGAGAAAAACATTTGTACGTTACGGCAGGCTTTCTGAGCAGTTTTGTCAAGTATTACGACAATGCATCGACTTTTGGGGGAGTTACGGGCATTTTTGTATGGGCAACTATTCAGGTCGAGAACAAGGTCGAGTGCACCATGTATTAGTATTTCCCCCCTCCCCCCTAAAAAAAAAAAAATCAATTTTTTACGATTTTTTAATGATTATTATGATGTTGAAGGGGTAAAAGAACAAGGTTTGCATGACAAATCCTGGACCACAACTTTGGGTGTGTCATCTTTACTTCTGCATTTGCTTCTGCATCTTGGTGCCCTTTGATACCCTGAAGGTAGTTATACTTTGTAAGGAATATCTGTTACTTTATTGCCTTCAGGATTTATGTATATCCTCAGAGGACCAGGTACCAGAGTCTGTTTAGGTATAAGTTTATATGTTCCAGGAAATTTGTGTGACCAACGATTTCACGAAATCCCTAGGGAAATCGTGAAATGAGTTTAAATTAGGATGAGTTAATTAAGGTTAGGTCAATTTAGGCTGCAGTAAGGTAAGGCTGGGATAATCAAGGCTAAATTTAGGTTAGGTAGGCTAAGTTAGCTAGGTTATATTAGGTTAGGTTAATTTACATGAATGCGTAACGTAACTTGGCATTTATCTAAATTCCCCAGATATTTTATGAAATCCCTGGTTACACGAATACCCTGTAACATATGTACAGATGTCAGAATAAGTTTGTTTCCTTTTCCGTGTTTGTAACACTGTTCGATGGAGAGGTATCCCCTCCCCCTCCCTTCCTCATAGTCCCACACTCCCACCCAACCCCCTCACTTTTCTCTCCGACCCCATGACTCCACCCGGTACCCTCCATACTCTCGCTCACAGCCAGCTAGGGGTTTCTGTACTTCAAGCACATCTCTAATTATGTGTAGTCCGAACAACTAATAAAGGGATAGGACAGTACATATCATAAACCAAGTTAGGAAAAGGTTTACTACATACACACACAGACAGTGAGAGAGAGAGAGAGAGAGAGAGAGAGAGAGAGAGAGAGAATAAATCTGCTGTGATTAAATGTTGCGATAGTAGACACCTCTTTTACACACACACACACACACACACACACACACACAATAAATCTGCTGTGATTAAATGTTGCGATAGTAGACACCTCTTTTACACACACACACACTCTCTCTCTCTCTCACTCTCTCTCACACACACACACACACACACACACACACAGAGGAGTTACAAGGAAAAGTTAGGATCTTAATGACTATGCAGGCCATACCGTGGAGATACTTCTTGTTTGCCTGGGAATGCATATCCAATTCACATTTATTCTATTGTAAGATCCTGCCGATGAATCCCTTAAACTTCTCTACTGTAGTGTTAACAACGTCCATGTTGAGTCTGTTCCATGTGGAGCAGATCTTGAACGTGAAAAAGTTTTCACGTAATTCTGCTGGTAAATTTTTTCATTTACAGCTTCCAGCCATAGTTGTGTGCCGAGTCCGTGTTCACAGTCACGCGATTCGCGTGACGTGGTGTGCACGCTGAAAAAGCACAGTCACTCGAATCGCGTGGTTTAAGCACAAAAATATTCATCAGAAAAAAAGTTATCGGCCGATTTGCGTGATTTTTTGATGCGTGATAGCGCTGCCAGTACTCCCTGGAGGCAAGTCATTGGCAACGCTGCTTTGCTTCATCTACCTCAGCCCGCTCCCTCCAACCTCAGTGTTTGTCGAGCAGTCAGGTGGTGTTGTTTGACAGCTCATGGTTCCCTTTAAATCATCCATAATTCTCCCCCTCTCGCCCGAGGCAAAGGCCCTATTGACTCAGTGAGATAGAGAGGTGGCCTGCAGTCCTTACGGACCCAGGTTCGAATCCCGGCTGGGGCAGGGAACAGTTTAAGGATTTGAATTTCATTAAATCAGGCTTTACTGATCTACCAGAAGACCCGCCGACATGTCGTAAAAATACCCCCGCTAATACCAATACACCAGTCCTGTATGAGACAGCCCTAGCATGTATTCAATATGGACGGTGGGTGTTAGCGCCGAAGTGGTGACATGTGGAGGTGTATGGTATGAAGGAGGACTGCTGGGCCTTGATAGCAGGCTGTGAAGCCTATGCCCAGAGTCGGACACATAAAAAAAAAAAATAAATAAAAAAAATGTGAACATATACTGATGTGATATTGTCGATGGAACATACATATATGTATTGAAAAGCAATTCTGGCCGTTAGCAATCGTTGGGCCTTGGAGCCAGACGCATGGTCAGTGTAGCGGGGTTTCGCCACTCCACCCCCCTGTAGGCCGTATGGCGTGAGTGGAAATACGTATATAAATGAAGCCAAGGCCTAAATATATGTTGTGTGAAAGATACCATGGATGGCTTGGTGAAATTATGGAGCCAGCAAGCGTTACGTACGGCATGAAACAGAGTGTTGTGAAGGGGCAAACCTGAAGTCGGGAGGGGAGAATTACCGGTGTTTTAGGGCTGGAATTATTGTGATTCTGATAGTGTAAATGCGTATGGAATTGTATGAAATATACGTCAAACAAGCTGTGAGTTCCCGTGAACGAGTGTGGTGTGTGACAAAAATAGCGTTGCCTCATACTCTCAGGGAGAAGCTGACTCACACACACACTAACACACACACTCATACACTCACACACACACACTAACATACACACTCACACACACTAACACACTCACACACACACTATAGTAGCCGCAGCGAGAACTGAACGCTGTGGTGGGGCAGGCGAAATGTCCGGGGATTCCCCCACTGTAGCCATATCCACATGTCACCGACCATCGGCCACCGCTGCAGCCCCGCTCCATGATCCTTACCCTGTGTCTCTGGCTTTCTCTTTCTCTCTCGGTTTCTATATAAACTGGTGTATTTCCGAAACTAATTATGAAATTATTATGACTTTTGTTCCACACCACCACTGAGGTAAAAATCAAGGAGAGTTTTCTGTATAAAGGTTCCCCCCCCTCCTAAATGTGGCATATGAGCGGGGGAGAGCGGCCTTGCCGATACCTCCGCCTGACCTATAATTATACACTCGCCAGAACTGACCTGCCCTCAGACAAGTACAGTCTCGCTATGGATCGTTCTCCTGTTTCAAGCTCGCCATATGGCCACCTTCACAGCCAAGCTAAGGCTGTTATCTACAACGTAAGCAGGTTTTTCTTAGAAGAAAAGGAAAATGGAGCACCTTTAATGCCACTCTCAAAAGCAGTTGCACGCACAGCTATGGCCACCAAGACAAGCGAATCAACAGTCAGAAGAATTTGTTCTTCATCTCAAGCTGCACCACAGAAACTCACGTTCACCTCACCAAAGAAGAAGATTCGTGCTGAACCTGTTACAGGTTTTGATGACTTTGACAAGTGTGTATTGAGAAGAACTGTCTTGGGGTTTTATGAGAGGAAAGAAATTCCAACTGTGTACAAAATAAAAGAAGAGCTCAGTGAAAAAATCGGCTACTGTGGTAGCGAAACTTCCCTTCGCAAGGTCCTGCTCAAAACAGGATTCAGATTTGCAAAGGTTGATGGCCGAAGATTCCTTATGGAAAGAATTGATGTCGTTGCAGCTCGGTCAAGATTTTTAAGAGAAATGCGGCAGCTTAAACAGTCCGGCCACAACTTTGTTTACCTTGATGAAACTTGGGTGAACCAAAACTACACAGTTGGAAAGTGCTGGACTGATACTTCATCTCAAGGAGCAACAGGAGTTAAGCCGCCTACAGGAAAAGGAGCACGACTGATTATTCTCCATGCTGGAACAGCAGACGGTTTCATCAATAATGGTGAGCTGGTGTTTCAAGCAAAAAATGATGGTGATTACCACCATCAGATGAATGCTACAGTTTTTGAAGAATGGTTCCGTATGCAGCTGCTACCCAACATTCCACCAAACTCAGTCATTGTGATGGATAATGCATCGTACCATAGCAGACAAGTGGAGAAATTGCCTACATCTTCATGGAGAAAAGCCGACATCAAGAACTGGCTGATGCAAAAGCGAGTTGCAGTCAGTGATACTTTGTCAAAAGCTGAGTTATATGAGCTGACAAAGACTTACTGTACGGACACCAAAAGATATGTGACAGATACAATTGCTATAGAAGCAGGCCATCGCGTCGTGAGATTACCACCGTACCACTGCCAATATAATCCCATAGAGCTGATCTGGGCTCAAGTGAAGTGCTACATATCGAAAAGGAACAGCTTTAAAATGGTTGACCTCAAACCTCTGGTTACAGAAGCCATAAGTGCCGTCACTCCAGAAAACTGGAAACAAGCAGTCAGACATGCCGAAGAACTTCAGGAACACGATACGAAGCAAGACAGAGCAATTGAAATGTATGTGGATTCATTCATCATACACATTTCAGAAAGCTCCGATGGATTCTCCGATGAATTTTCGGACTAAATATCAGAGAGGATTATGCCTCATGGGGAAACCTCTATAAAAAAAACGCGCCTAGACTTTTACCTCAATGGTGGTGTGGAAAAAAAGCCAAAATAATTTCGGAAATACACTACTTTTCAGAGAGAGAGAGAGAGGAAAAAAAATACGGAGGTGTGTGTGTGTGTGTGTGTTGCTACCTCTATCTATCTACCTACCTACCTACTTCCCTACCTACCAACTTACCTACCGACATTCCTACCTACCTACCTACCTACTTTTCAGAGAGAGAGAAAAAAAATTCGGAAGTACACTATTTTTCAGAGAGAGAGAGAGAGAGAGAGAGAGAGTGCGAGTAAGGGGCGAGGATGGAGAGCGGGCTGGTGACATGTGGAGACGTGGCAAGACTGGGGGAATCCCGGTCAAGCCCCTGACCACACCCTGGCGTTCATTTCTCGCCGCGGCCACTATAACACTCACACTCACACACACACACACATACACTAACATACACACACACACACACACACACACACACTACATAACTCCTCAACTTCAAATCCCTGGTCTAACTGGATCAACACCCCCGGAGGAAGTGAGTTCTGCAAATTTTGTGAATATATATAATAATCTATTACCATTACTTCTCCAACTTTCAGACAAATAACCATTTTCTCCTACAGATTACACATATGAAAGAAAGTAAAATCTCCACAGCAGTAACTATAGAAGAGTTATGTTTATGTGTAGTAGGTTAAAACAATAGGAAAACATCCATGAAAGATGTAACAGTCTGTACAGATAGAGGGAAAAAAAGATGGTAGCATAGTCTTCAGGCAGGTGTGCAAGGAAAAAACAGTGTGTGTAAAAGTTGGTAGCGATCGGAAGAGTAACCTCACTTTGTCGGCCAATTACTCGAAAACTATTAGACTTATCGATTTCCTGTTACAACCATCATCAGTACCACTAAATTCTACGTAAGATCAATACCAGAATGTAAGCCTTTGGTAGCGTCTTGGGGGGTAAAAGGCGAGAGAAATGTTTTTGTTCCTAGGGGTTGTTGTGTGACAAGCGCTCGGAGTAATAACATCATTTTGTCGGCCAGTTACTCGAAAACTATTAGACATCGATTTTCTGTTACAACCATCATCAATACCACTAAATTCTACGTATGAGCAATACCAGAATGTAAGCCTTTGATAGCGTTTTGGGGGGTAAAAGGCGAGGGAAATGTTTTTTTTTCCTCGCGTTTATCAGTGACAAGCGCTCGGAGTACTAACCTCACTTTGTCGGCCAATTACTCGAAAACTATTAGACTTATCGATTTTCTGTAACAACCATGATCTATACCACTAAATTCTACGTATGATCAATACCAAAATGTAAGCATTATATTACGTTTTGTGCGAGAAAAGGCGGTGGAAATGAGTGTCTCTTCGCGGCTGTTACCATTGATTAACGCTCGTAGTAATACTCTCACTTTGTCGGCCAATTACTCGAAAACTATTGGACGTATCGATTTCACGTTTGAACCATGATAAAGAGCAGTAAATTCTACGTATGTACAATACATAACTATGTAATATTTGTGATAAGAATTCGTTCTTACGTAGGCGGGAACATTGTGTAAGCCGTGCGCGCATCACTAAAGTCAATCACGGACGGAGTGCCTAGTACTTTCTTTCGATTTACTCGAGAACTATGAGGCGTATGGGGTTCTTCTTTGAGTTGGGGAAAGCTGGTGAATTTGGGCATATTACTATGTAATAAAAACATAAGGTGCCTGGGAAAATTTAGCTATCAGAGGTCAGTGAATTTTTTCCGAAAATGGCTTTCAGTTTTTGGCCATTTTCTCGAAAAGTATACATCGTATCACAACCGGATTTGTTTCGTTAGAAAGCTGATGAAATTCTCTATAAAAACTTATTAGATCATTTTCCTGTATGATGGAAAACATTCAAACGGCGATGTTGGGAAGTGAAAACAGTTCACTCTACCATGCTTCCAGGGCTAATAACTTTGTGTGTGTGTGTGTGTGTGTGTGTGTGTGTGTGTTTTCCTGTGTTTTGGTCCTATTTATCAGATAGAACAAACATCTCTGCCTACCTTGAGAAAGGTTTGATGGGAATAAATGGATTTTTGGGTGGCGAAAATAAGGCAAGAATGTGTTTCATTCGCCCAAATTTGCCGCGCGCGAGCTCCCTCGCCGGGCGGCTTCGTCAAATAAAATCGTGAGCCAGAAAACTTACTGAAACTTATCGTGCGCGAGAGGGTTAAGAGTAAGCAACTTTCTATGTAATGACTGTGAAACTCATTCAAATTTTAAACACTAATGAGCTGACCCAGTAATCTACGAGTTTGTACTAAAAAAGTCCCACAGCCCTCAGGCGAACCTGATTCCTTAGTCTCCTGAACTCTTTTTAAGTCGATGTATATCGACCAAAATTCCCCAGTAACTGAGGAAGTGGCCGTATTAAGGAGATATAGACTGTGAGAACAATCTCTTTATTCCTACAGAGAGAGAGAGAGAGAGAGAGAGAGAGAGAGAAAGAGAGAGAGAGAGAGTGGAATGGTAAGAACAATCAGGAGAAATACTGGTAAAAACAAAAGTGAGTGAGGAGAAACTGAAGCAGAGAAGAGGAAAACACTCAGGTGAAAAAATGGAACAATGTTATAGACGTGATGCAGGGACGGAAGCACACACACACACACACACACACACACACACACTTTCTGAATATTTATCGACCTGTCTGTGCCTGTCTGTGTACTGCCCCTCCCCCTCCCTCTCACTCTCTCTGGATCCTTTGTCTCATCCCCAGTTTCATTTTCCCTCCTTCCCCTCTTCATAGCAATCTGCTCAGTCACAACCTTCCTCCCGCTCTTTCCATTCCTTCGTCTCTCTTCCCCTCTGTCACTCCCTCCTTACCTCACTCTTCTTTCTCCCTGCCTGTGTCATAACTTTGTCTTACTTTTTACATCAGTTACATGTGTTACGTTTTTTTCTTCATTACTCTCCCCGTATTTCTTTACTTGTACTAAGTCCATTTCCTTCACTGTTTTCTTTCCCCAATAATACTGCATGCTCCTTTTTCTCCCTCCTTTCTCCATCTCTCCCTGTCACCTGAAATCTTTTCTTCCATTCCGCTCTTCCCACTGTCTTTCCCTCCCTTCCTCCCTCCCTGCCCCTTCCCTTGTCTTCCCTTCTTAACATCCCCCTCCTTTTATCTAAAAATCAACCTATTTTCTTCCCACCCCTAATCTCTACTTCCTCTCCGCAAATTTCTCTAATTTCTCTGTTTCTCTCCCTCTCCTTTTACTTGAATGTCATTCGTTTTACTCAGCCTCAGTGCTTTCGTCTTATCCTGCTTAGTTCTTTCCTTGCGTCCTTGCCAGAATAACACACTTTTCTTCCTACTCCCTGTTACATTGCCTTCTTTTCTAATTTTCCTCATTATCGTTCTCAGTATTCCGTTCCGTAGCTCTCTTTCCCACTTTCTTCTTTTGTTATCCCTGTTTCTGTGTTTGCTCCATTCCCATTTTCTCTCAGCTGTCTCCCCCTTTGTCTCTACTTCCCTGTCTCCCGGCCTTTCTATTCGCATCTCCCTTTTCTCTTTCCCTTTCACACTGCTTATATCTCATTTCACCTCTCACTGTCACTTCTAACTCTCTGTCTCTTTCCTTAACTCTCGTTGTTCTCTCCTTGCCTCTCCCCTTTTTATTTTCTTCATAACTGTCCTCTCATTCCTCATTTTTCCACTCGCTCTCCCTCTCCGCCTGTCTCTCCCTGTCTTTTAACTGTGTGTGTGTGTGTGTGTGTGTGTGTGTGTGTGTGTGTGTGTGTGTGTGTGTGTGTGTGTGTGTAGTAAATCATCTCCTAACTTGGTTTATGATATGTACTGTACTATTCCTTTATTAGTTGTTCGGACTACACGTTATCAGAGAGGTGCTTGAAATACAGAAACCCCTAGCTGGCTGTGAGCGAGAGTATGGAAGGTACCGGGTGGAGTCATGGGGTCGGAGAGAAAAGTGAGGGGGTTGAGTGGGAGTGTGGGACTATGAGGAAGGGAGGGGGAGGGGGTACCTCTCCATCGAGCAGTGTTACAAACACCTTAGTCCACGGAAAAGGAAACGAACTTGTTCCGACGTCTGTACATACCAAAAAAAGGTCATAACAGCAGCAAAACTGTTCACGTAACTTTAGACGCGCGTTTTGAAAAACTGTAAATTTTTCACATTCATCAGCTATCTACTTCCTTATCATTAAACCTAGGATCATGAATTTTTGGTCAGCTTCTTAAACATCAGTCTGTCTACATGAAAATTATTATTATTTTTTTTTTCCAGAAAACATTTCCAAAATACATCTCTTAAAAGATAACGTGTATGGTAATTTTTTCATTTCACTCCGACCATTTTTAGTATTTCACCTAGCCTCTCCCCTGAAGCCCATCCACTCACTCCTCCATGTAATCATTGAGTGCAATGCACCCACGAATATATGTTACCCATTAATTCATCCGTTTACCTTGGAAAGTATGGATACTGTTTTTTTTCGAGGGTCTGATTCAAAAGCTGTGCCCCTTCCCGAAACACCCAAGTGTTACATAATAATCTAAGTCAGCCTCTTAATGTACCCATACTAAATTTCGCATGCTGTATTGCCTTAATAGTTTGGAATTTATTGTCCCGGGATGGCGACTTTCCGCCTCACTCTCAAAGTTAAGCGTATTTTTTTTTTTTTTTTTTTTTTTTGGTAATTACTTTTGTTTTGATTTACGGCCAAGCTAAATTTCGCTTTTTAATTTTGAAAACTGTGTGTGGGTCGGAGCTTTGCTCTCCATATGATGCCCCCGACTTTCCACTCGGTCATTGCTATATCATGGCCAATATTCAACACTGTAGCTTTAAAACTGGCCGTGCATCATGGACAAACAAGCACCCATAGTCAATAATTACATTATCATCCTATGGATTTCTTTTAGGGTCTGAAGCTTACGGGTACATTAGAACACAGAATTTTCGATCCATTCTATCGAACATTAATTGTCTTGCTCGGTCTTTCCAAAAACCACGGTGTTTTCCCAGCAATTAAATGCTTTCTTTTGAACAACAGAGAGTTTTGGATGGGGAAGGATCTACCTTTGTCCTATTCTCTTGACAGACAAGTAAAAAGATTTCATTGTGTTAGTGGATTACCATACACTTCACCAACTTGACTTTCATTTTTTATCACTATACTGTTTCTGTAATGGAATATGATTTTTAAAAGAATATCCAGTATAATAATGACCAGCTTGACGGCATTGTTGAGGCAAAGACATATTTGTTTACTAGAATCATTTGAAGTTAAAGCAACATTATTACAGAATCATAGCATTTGATATAATTTAATAATAAATCGTTCACTGACAGAGATTCCATTATCCATTTGACTGCCGTGGACATCACGATCTAGATAGAAAAACATGACTTTGACTAAACAAACTACTAAGATCAGAGCTCTTGGTCAAAAAGTTTATCAGTACATTTCAACATCACTTATTTTTCTTAACAAGGTGAAGTTCTCTGAGATGAGGAAAATCAGTTGCGTTACTTGGACTGAAAGATAAAATTCGTGTATCGCATTCACATGATAAAGATACATCACAATACGTTTCCCCGACTGAAACAAAATAAATTAGCTTATAATAGGGATGCAGGTTATTTTAATTTCATATATCACAGGAGAGGGAGATTATACTATGAAGGAGTGTGGTAGGAGCAAGGCAGCATGGGGATTAGCACACACACACACACACACACACACACACACACACACACACACACACACACACACACACACACACAAAATGAGAGAGAGAGAGAGAGAGAGAGAGAGAGAGAGAGAGAGAGAGAGACTAGGAATGAATTAACGAGACTGGAAGAAGGTGAAACTGGGAGAGACTGTGAGAGAGGAAGACTGGGATAGAGTGAGTGAGACTTGGTGTGAGTGACAGACGGAGACTGAGTGAGCCTCGGAGTGGGACGGGGCGTGATTGTGAAAAGCTGGGAGCGAGTGAGTGCGATTGAGGTGAATGCCTGACTCTGGGAGAGAGTGAGTCTGGGAGAGGATTAGAGGCGAAGAAGGCATGAGGGTGAGAGGGGAATGTGAAGAGAAGGGAGATAATTTATCAGGGAGAGCTGCACAAACGAGAAAGGAAGCGGCTGACCATTTGTGTTAGGAACATTGTTATTTTTAGTGTAATACTGAACGTAAAAAATGTATTAAATCACAATACTAATGCTTACGGTACATGCATTCCTCTCTTGGCTTAATTCGTTGAGCGACTGTCAAAATTTATTAAGGATTTTTTCTTGCCTGACTTTAGGCATATATCTTACAGCCAGTTCCTCTATATTTAACAGTACTTCCGCGTGCCTCTTACTTTCATGGGTCATATGAAAGGTCAGTAAAGTCTGTATAAGCAAAACTCACATCATCAGATAGGCCCTTGACTCAGTTTGGTAATGTACTCGTGATTTTTTAAACCACAGATCATACATTGAGCCTGCTTTCACTGTGTAGTCAATGAACAATGACTCCCGGAATGCATACTGGTAACCAGCAAACAACAAATACAATATCCGAAACACATGAAAGTATTTTGTCCTCATTGGGAAAAATACTCTCACAGCCTTATCATTAATCATTTGTTTTCGGTATATTTGATTAATGAACATTATATGATTCTTATTACACATAGTTCTGTAGTTCCAGGCTCCGATTCCACAGGTCCGTCTCTCCTAGCACCACAAAGGTGACATTTGCACAATGGACTGTATAATAATAATAATAATAATAATAATAATAATAATAATAAGTGGAACCAGGCACAACAAACTTCGCCCGACTATTCAAGGTCAAAGATCATGGTGCCAAATGAAAGCCGTAGGAGACTTCCTACATCTTGATAACAGTAAATATCTTCAGCCACTTTCGGGTTATAGCCTCTTGAATATCCGTGACTTTTTCAGAGTCAATTAAGGTCCAAGGTTATGGTACCAAGTAACCCTATCAGGTTTCTGGGACTGGGCAGACTACGGTATATCTGTGCTGGAGTCAGCCACATTCGTGCTGACCCACATCTTCGCGCCGCGATATTTTTCTTTGATCGCTTTGTGTAAATACACTTTTCATGATAGAATGTTGGTTTTGGTGTCATTTTAAAACTAAATAGTTGTACTTTATCGTAGTATGTTCAAAAATGGAAAACAAACAAATTAATAAGTTAAAATGACAAACTGAAGTTAGGCGAAAACCAGAAATTTTAAACCTTGCCATAGAAAAATATTGGGCAAAAAAAAGTAAAAATATTTAAATCTGGTTTAAACCCTGCAGAACAACAATAAATTACGTTTAAAATGATACATAAATTATGGTTATTTCTACTTTTTATTGCGTGGTAAAGCAAAAGGAAAAAAATGCAAAATTTTATATGATTCTCAGCCTCATATTCTCTTCGCGATCTTTTTCTTTGATTGGTCAGTGTAAATACATTTTTAATGAAAGGATGCTGGTTGTGATCTTATTTTGAAGCGGAGTAGTTGTACTTTATCGTGGTGTGTTCAAAAAAGGAAAACAAAGAAAAAGTCAAAATTATGGATTGATGCTAGGCAAAACCAAAAATGTTATACCTTACCGTAGAAAAGTATTCGGCAAAAAATCTAATATAGATAATTATATAAATCTGGTTCAAACTATGCAAAACTAAAATAAATTACCTTTACAATGATATATAAATTATGATTATTTTTGCATTGTATTGCACGGTAAAGTGAAAGGAAAAAGATACACAATTTTTCTATGACAGTCGCATATTCACTTCGTGATCATTTTCTTTGATCGGTCAGTGTAAATACACTTCTTACGATAGGATGCTGGTTGTGGTATTATTTTGAAGCTAAATATTTTTACTTTACCGTAATATGTTCAAAAAAGGTAAAATAAAGAGACTAAAAAGTCAAACTGACGAGTTGAAATTAGGTGAAGACCAAAAATATTATGCCTTGCTGTAGAAAAATATACAGTAAAAAAAAAAAAACTAAGGAAATACAAATCTGGTATAAACCATGCAAAACTACAAAACTAGTGCCCGCCACGCACAGAGCAAGCATTCAGCGACATCATGCCCGAGCCTCTTTGTTATGATACATAAACGCAATTTATGGTGAATATTTTACAAAAGTATCTTAAAATGACACAAAAACGCGTCATTAGAACCTTTGATGTTGCATTTGAAATTACACAAAAACGCGTCATCGGAATCTCAAAGGGTTAAAAGCCAGTATGAGACATCCTATGTTATGATAATAATAAATATCTATCTGCATCCAGGTTCGACTTGTAGTCCCCTGAATATCCGTGACCTTGAGTTTGATCTTTCAAGGTCACTCAAGCCCAAAGGTCTTGATGCCAAATGAAAGCAGATATGGGAGTTCCTTTACATTGATAATAGTTAATATATTTCCCACCGGTTTCAAGTGATAGTCCTCTGATAATCAAATACCTTGATTTCGACCTTTCAGGTTCACTCGATTGCCTCCAAAATTTAATCACTTCCTTTTGGGAACAGTGCTCACATATCCTGAGCTTCATATAATTTCAATGAGACGTTTTTCAGTAATGTTGCCAACAAACAAAGAACAAAGAAAATTGACAAAAAACTATACCTGGGTGAGGTAATAATAATAACAATGATGATGAAAACAATAATAGTAATAGTAGTAATAATAATAATAATAATAATAAGTGGTGCCAAGTACAACAAACCTCGCCCGACCACTCAAGGTCAAAGGTCATGGTGCCAAATGAAAGCCCACATGAGATTTCCTAAATCTTGATAATAGTAAGTATATCTTCAACTAGTTTCGAGTAATAGCCCCTTGAATATCCGTGACCTTGAGTTTGACCTTTCAAGGTCATTTAATGTTAAAGGTCATGGTACCAATTAAAAACCCATATGGGACTTCCTATATGTTGATATTAGTAAATATCTATCTTCAACTAGCTTTGAGTTATAGCCCACTGAATTTCCGGGACATTTAGTTTGACCTTTCATGGTTACTCAAGGTCAAAGGTCATGGTACCAATTAAAAGCCCATATATGATATCCTGTATATTGATAATAGTAAATATCTGTCTGCAACCTGTTTCGAGTTAAAGCCCCCTGAATATCCGTGACCTTGAGTTTGGCCTTTCAAGGACACTCAAGGTCAAAGGTCTTAGTACCATATGAAATCCCATATGAGAGTTGCTGTACGTTGATAATAGTAAGCACAGTATATCTTCAACCAGTTTCATATTATAGCTCTCTGAAAATCGGTGACCTTGATTTTAACCTTTCATGATCACCCGATTACCTCAAGAATTTAATCAATTTCTTTTGAGACCAGTGTCCACATATCCTGAAAATTTCATGTAATTTCATTCAGCCGTTTTTTCCCGTAATGTTGCTAAAAGAGAGAGAGAGAGAGAGAGAGAGAGAGAGAGAAACCAACCAACCAACAAACTCGACCAAAAACAATATCTTGCGGAACTCCGTCCCGGGCGAGGTAATAATAACAATAATGGGCTGACATGCAAGTAACCAAAGAGCAGCAAAAATTATACTTTGTTGCGAAATTTCAACTAAGGAAGTTAATATTTAAGACACTTGCATGGAAGTATCAAAACCATTGTAATTACGGCACCCAAAACATAACCTGAGCTTTAAGAGTTACATACTAATTAATTTCACTTGGCATTGGCAGGGTTACCAGAGACTCATCTTGTCAGTTTGAAAATTATCACAAATTTCACCACCACCGCCATCAAAACGTAATAACGTCAGTGAACTGGTATGTAAAGGATTTGGGAGCGATAGATAACATTTCTGAAACCTCACAAACTTTCTAATGGCTAGAAAAATATAATATTACAATAGACTATTCAACACACTCACTCTTCCCGGCAGCCTACTCTCACCAAAAATCATATATTTTGTCTCCAGGCGGACACAAAGGCAGTCCAATGTCTGAATCCTCGTGACTTGCTTTCATAAAAATGCTGCCAGTGTGTGTGTGTGTGTGTGTGTGTGTGTGTGTGTGTGTGTGTGTGTGTAGTTTTACATGCAAAATATGTTGGCCGCATGATATAATTTCACTGATATCTTCATAATTTCATGAGGTTAATCGATATCACTTGTTTAATTTTTAACTGTTTTCAATATAAGCAAAGGCTACCAGTTCACTGGCGTGGTCTGTTTCAGCTCGTGACACCAACCTAATCTTAGTGTGCCTTGGAATCTTTCTTTTACTATACTGTAGCTAATTTTCTTTGGTATGATACGTCAGAGAGGAAAGTGTCCGGAATGTAATAAGCGACGGGTAAACCTAAGTGTGAAAGTGAATGATCGTGCCTGTCCATTATCAAAAACGCTCTTCTGAACTCTATATACATAAAATTACCTGTTGATATCTCTCACAGTAGTCAGCAAACGTCTGGCGTAAACATAAGTAGACTATTGGAGTTTATGAGAGGGTTAATTAGTGTCCGTATTTAGAAGTGTCCTACCTGTGCTTGCGAAGTGTGATTCCCGGGAAGTGCTAAGAATCCACTTCTCCAGGAAAACACATCAACAAATATATACATGTGGAGATATCAGTGAGGAAATCCCATGTAAATTTGTTCCCCTCAATCTTCAACACGATTACTTTTCAAAACAATCAAGCTTACGAGATATGATCTTATTCGTCCTAGAGAGGACCTCTAACTGTGGAGAGGTTAATAAAGAAAAAGAAGTCTTCGCCTTAGATGTGAAAGGTGCATTTTTTATCTTTTTCGTCTACTTTTGGCTCCTTTTCTTTGGGTGGTGGGTTGACTGGTACCACTGGAAACCATTTTCAATGGCAGCTTCAAAGAGGGACGACATGCTGTGACTGTCCTAATGGCTGAGAGGGAAAAAAGAGTTTTGATTCTCTGTTTTTGCGAAGCGAAATGTTTTTCGCACTTTTAGGCTATGTTTCGATCTTTGAGGGAAAAGTCTGGTTTTTATGATAGTTTCAAAATGGTAAGACACATCACGATTGGTTCAAACGCTAAGAACAAAAAGTTTTGGTGTTCTTCAAGAAGGGGCGTTTTACATGTCATACGCGGCAAGAATTTTCGACACCCAATGTCTGCTGAAGTATGTAGAGTTTTCAGTCGCTTCGTTCACTCGAAACGGTAAATGCTACATCAAACCATTCTGTTTCGGAAAAGCTCCTAATAAACTAATCTAAAGGTACCAAAAATGAAACAGATAATACGCCTCCATACCATAACAGTGATAGGCTACATCGTCCCCACAGGGGCGGGGATGTTTCTCAGATAACCGTCAGTCATGTGCTACAAGACTGAAACATTAAAGGCGTCACCGTAGGCAGTTAGTTAAACGAGTCAGTTCTAACTCATACATCATGGAAGCCTCTGCTTAGTTAATTATACTTGTCTGGCATTAGTTTAAAATACTCCGGTCCCTGCCAGATTGGATATTTGCTTGTTCGGGAAACGACGTTGTAGATGCTGCTGGCGTCACTGGCGGTACACCCCTAAACATCCTTTTAAACAAGGTCAGGGTTTATCCTCTCCGTTGATAAATATAGAGGGCACGTGCCTAGCGCAACTCTGACGGGCTCTTTGTTTGCCAGTGTCCCAGTCTCTACTCGAGACAGTTCTAAGAACAACAGCTTTAAAAAAAAAAAAAAAAAAAATACATGATGTTAATGAAGATCATTTGTAATCTTCATAGCCTTATGTTTAACAGACTTATTTGCCTAGCAGCAGTGAGAATCACTAACAAAGGCATTTGGTTAAAGGTATAAAGGTCAGTTCTCCTCCACTGCAGTAGAATCTCTCCCAGCACCAAGGTAACATCTTTTTCGTTGTAATCAGGCTGCCATCAGATAATATTTTTTTTTTTCAACCTAGGGGAGATCTATAAAGGCGAAAGTGCTGTTTATGAACCTCATCCACTTCATAAAGTTTCTTAATCTGAAGAAAATCATCACATGGTAGCAAGCAGAAAAGTAGACGTCACCGTACTGAAAGGGTTGAAATCGTTACTTGTCTCTACTATGACTCCACAGTTTTTTTTTTTTTTTTTATCCCTTTAGCTTAAACTATTGTTCGGTCCAATGTTTTTCACGTACCCTTACTAATATTTCTAAACTTTTAACCCCCGCAACGTTCATATATTGTTAACTTACCTAATAATTTTTAGTTTCTCTCTCTCTCTCTCTCTCTCTCTCTAATTACTCACCCTGTTATTCACTGGACTCACTCCTTTCACCAGTAATGACTTCCAATGCAATTTAGTTATTTAATCCTGCAGTATTAGGTTCGCTGCGTTGGATGTCTCTCATGTGAGAAAGAAAAAAGAAAAACAGGTGTTAGATGGATTACAGTACAGTGTTCTTCGTTATAAAATGTTTATTTATTTATTTTTTTAATGGATGGTTTCATTTATTTATGCTATTATTTTATCGCAGCGTTTATTCTTATTAGCGGGAATAAAATGCAAAGTTAGCATATCTCATCTGACTGGTTACCGGTAATTCATCGTACCGAGTATGCATAATTTCTTTGTTATTGCCTGAGAGGAATGTAACGGATGTAATCTTGCAATAGCAAGAAAAAACTTACTCAGATAATATGTAGTTAATATTATCCAATGCTTATTTCCATTAGTATATTATACTTTCGCAGATACATCTTCCGTTTCCACGCTGTATGTATACTGGTATTTATAATCATGACCATTCTCATCCATTCAAAACAGACACCTTTTACATCTCTTCTTGCTAAATACAGGCTTTTTTTTTTTTTTTTATTGTAAAGACTCTAAATAATCATTGAGTTAATGAACAATATCCTAACCTTTCTATTCTGAAATTTCCACCCTAACATGGACAGCACCGTCGGGTGTTAGCAACACTGAACTAGAACGCACATAGAGAGCGGATACCT